>NC_134934.1:6379090-6682121 GCF_051020765.1 Lasioglossum baleicum
CGGTCCCAGCCTGTACGTGACAGTCGCGCCAAGCCGAGCCAAGCCGAGCCGAGTCGGGCTGGGTCCCGCGCCACCTCGCAAGCGCCCCTGACACCTTGTGTCTGTGTACTGTCGTATATTTGGACGCGGTGTTGACTCTTTACAGCTGTTACCTTCGTACACCAGTCGGCCAGCCGGACTTTTTATCCTGCCGCAGCAGGAAGGTGAAACTGGACCGAGTTAACCTTCTTTTTTTGCTTTTTCTGTTTCGTGGACTGTGGGACACCCGTCCCGTATGTCGCGTATCCGGACTACCGAGTTTCGACACTTCGTTCACCCTCCACGAATTTTTGTTATGAATGTACGGAAATGGGCGTACCGTAGAGTCACGATATGTGTGAATGATATGGGCGCGATATTTCAGCGAAATTTGTTTCTACTGCCACTGGATGTATCTCGTTTGGTGCCCAGAAGCTCGAGCATCAAGAAGGGTAACAGATAAAGGATCAATATTTTGTGACTTTTTCCTTATTAAGATGAATCCAAACACGACACGAAGGTTGAGAGCACTATAAAATCCACGTCAGATTCCACAGAATCTTCTATGTCATTAATGTCCCAGATTTACGCGACAGACAAATTCATAAAGATACATAAAAGCGCTTTTGATCCTCAGTGTTTAAATCGTCGCCAGAAGATATTCGCCAACTCGCATGCCGAGTCGCGTTCCGCGGGAGATGTCGATCAATCTAGCTTCCGGTAATCATGAATCCCGACAACGGTCGCGTATATCTCCCACCTGTCCTGCGTTTATCATGTTCCCTTTGATGATGTTGACGTTTGTTTTGAGCCGACTGGACACGTTAGAGACATACGGTCGGCTCGGTTTCTCTCTTCGCTCTTTGCGTCTGGGATCGTAATATCCTTCGGGGATGCCGTTTAACGACTTGTCATCCGACTATAGCATGATTCTGCTGAGCGTGTGGCCCACGAGCGATTAAACTCATGCGTGAGACCTTACGGAGGGCGGTCCAATTAAGCGGCAAAAATCACGGAATTTTCGGGTATTGTTTTGTGGGCGATGCACACTGGGTCCAAACGGCGAAATCTTGGTCAAAACTTCAAAACGCACTTCAATGTGGACAAAATTGAACAAAAATTGGTACATGAGGGTTTTTGGGGTCGCTGATTACGAATCTGAACGTAAAAGTTTAAAAACAAAATAGCGTTTTTTCAAAAAAATTGTTTTTTCTTCTAAAAGATTTGTACAGTAATGCTCTTAGGTGTCTAATTATGAGTTGAAATCTATTTTTTAGTATAGAATTTAAAAAAATTTTCATATCTAAAGATTCGAATTTATTTCAACGTATAACTTACAAATCATGAGTTTATTTATTTACGGGTGAAAACCTATAATACATAATTAGATATAACATTACACTACAAAAAAACATAGAATGTTACGTAAAATTTTGCCATAACCCTCAATCAAAACAGAAGAATATCGCTGATAAGAGAGCGAGAGGCAGAGAATACATACACACACAAGGATAGGTATGCACATTTGATAGTATGAAGCAGCGTCTTCACGATACTTTTGAATTCTCATTGTCTTTTCGTGAAAAATATGAAACAATGACTCAGTTGGAGAGAAGCTGGTATTTTTAAACTACTAAGTTTGTCGTATGAATAGTTCAATACCTTCTTAGAAAAAAATAATAATAGTTAGATTAAATACTTAACTAAAAAGAATTATGATTAATTGTAAAAAAACAATCTGGATAATATTATTTAGAGAGATGCTTTAATAATATATTGAAATTAATAATTTGCTTGAAGAATTTTTAAATATCGTCTACACTTCTCCCGAGAAAACATGCATGACGTTGCTCCATTCTGCATGTACAAAATGGCCACGATTTCGCCGTTTGGACACACTGTGCGGTGGCTGGATAGAAGTTCCTGACAGTTTTGCTACTAATCATGAAGTATTCAGTGATGTTAATACTGGGTCGTTTATGTTCACGAATAATTGTTTAACTTAAACTTCCCTCTGTGTATGTGATGGAAATGCACCCCAGACTAAAAAAACGGAAATAAAAAGTTAACGAATGGAAAATTTCTAAAGATTTTCTAGTAATGCTATCTGCGATATGTTTCAATTTTTGAACAAATTTTTTCTTTATATTTTGCACCGAAAATGTACGGGGTCTTATTACGCTCCTGTACATGGTTAACATTAGAATAACAGTACACAAAAAGAATGTTGAAAACATACGGTGTACGAACAAATTTGTTTTCAGTGATCAACGATAGAAAATTGAGGCTATATCGGAAAGTTCTCCAGGTACTCCAAGAGATCCCCGAAGGCAGTGTCGATCTGGAACCGTGGGATCGGTAAACACGAGTTGACCAAGGACCGCTCGCTGGCAAAAGGAACACTGTCAAGTGGTTCGGAGGGGGGTGGCAGCAGCCTCGAGTTTCGACGGACGCGACTTAAGAGTAAATTGCATCTCAGGCTCGTTGTTCTCTGGCGATGCTCGGTGCCGACCGGAAGTCGGTCGGTAATAGGGGCCGTAGAAGAGAGCAGCGCACTTGTCGCAATAAAACTGCTCTCCGGGGCACCACGGGATCCCCTTGGCCCCCTCCTTGCACCCCGTCCCGTTGCACCATAGCTATCTCAACTACCAGACAGGACATTCACATCGGACCGATACAATCTAGCTCTGTTGCTCTCTCGCTCCTTTCCTCTCTTGTTCTCTTGGTTCGCTGGCATCTTCTTGGCGTCCACACCTTGCCTCTTTTCTTCTATCCCACGCGTACAATTTCTCATCCCGCCGAAACGGTCCCGACACCCCCTTCGGCGCACTGTTCCCGGCGAAATTTGTCAGCGGGCAACGGTGATAATTACTCGCGTCAACGCACGCGATAGCCCGGCTCCGTCGGGACCGTAATTCAACGCATTTATCATGCTCTACCTCCTTGCACGATCGGACCTTCGTTCGAGATGCACGCCGGTTTATTTACGGTTCCGGGTATCTCTCTTCCTCTCCCTCTCTCTCTCTCTCTCTTTCTCTCTCCCTTTCTCACACACACACACGGCTCTTTATGGGCACCCGGTGGAACTCGTACCAACGGTGCCCGGGCACGTAAGCAGCAATTAGGCGGTGACGAGACCAGATAGAACACCTGGAAGATGAAGTTCGACCGGGTGTCAGGCGCAAGTTTTAACGCGGACCGATAAGGCAAACTTTGCTTATGGTCGGGCGTGCACTGTCAGCTGGAACTTTGCCACTACACCTGCGAGTGTTCTTCAGCGGTTCGAGGACCTTCGGAACAAAATACACGCCGATGGGGGTGATAGAGCAGAATGCCATGGGATGTTGTGCTCTTGATGCGACAGACGATTCTTGCCATATAATAGCGTTAGATTGTTCCATACGGTGCCTCGCAGGAAATTCTGGAAAAATTCCCAAGAATTTTCCAAGTCTCCTGACTAAGGATTTTATTGTTTTTTTTTCGAGAGTCTTGTGAAAAGAGAATGGTTGTGTAAATAATTGTACTGCTGTCGCAGAACGGAGACAAATTTTTCAAGAGTACAAGTTCCACACGGAAGAGACGGGAGTGCACGGAATGGCGAATGCTGGGACGTCTAGCTCTGGAAACAAAGGATCAAGGACCCCGGAAGATGATCCGAGGAGAGCAGGAAGTTCATACATCTCGTCCCGAGGAGCTAAAAAGCGGCCGTAAAGCAAGCCCGCAGTTACTTTGCCGTCGTCGTCTGCTTTCTTCGAAGTTAACACAAAAGAAACGGGGGCGGCGCTGCGGTTCTCCACTTTACAGCAACTTTACTGTTCCCTCCCTCAAAGGGACGAGACCGCAAAGAGATCAACTCGAACTTCAGTTTTCCCTGCCTCGCTGAATCATCGCTATCGCGGGAAACTCGGATAATCGAGCTCCATGACCCGGCTCCGCGAAATTATGGCTAAATACGCGAGACAGTGATCGCGGCATTAAAATTTCAAAAGCATCACGAACAGGACTGAAACCTACCACCGACGGTCAAATAATAGTCTGCAGGTTTCTTATTTTGCAATTATTGAAATTATAAACATGCATTGGGTAAGGGCATTTATTACAATTAATTACATCTGTTCGGTATAAATGATCATCAAGAACTGATTTCTGAATGTTTTTCTCTTAGTTTGTACACACGCAGCGTACTGTGTAGTCGACACGATCATAAATTAACTCTCATAATATGTTTCAAGGAGTATATACGCACACAACATACCATCTAGCCACAGCCATAATCATAAATTAACTCCTATAATATGTTTAAAGAAATTGCCTAGCTGCAGCATTCTTGCAAACGTATGTTCATCCTTCGAGAACGTATAGTTAGTCTCAGCCGCCAGAGCAGAGAACTATTCTGATCGTATCGTTAAATTCTTATTTAGACCTTACTGGTTTTGCTCGAAGCGTAGCACAGCTTTTGCAGTTTTATCCAACACTTAATAAACATTCAGCTTTATTGGATGCATTTCCACTGCGTTCTGGGATCATACTACTTCGTGTGCTTTCTGAGTAGTGAAATTTCACTGCGACTATCAAACAAACAATAATTTCGTTACCACAATTTAACCCATCAAATAGTGGAGCAACAAGACTAGAAGACATCAAGATGGACGCTGCAACCCCGTAACTCTTCAGACCACAAGTTATTTAAGCGCCCAGTGTATACACTGCACCTTTGCTGAACAAAATCCTACCCCCACCGGGGACAGCCTGAATATTTACAGGAACTCCCACTAATAGCCCGGCGTCCTATAAATCCCGGGACACCGTAAACCTGGATCCGTAATCGATCAATCCCCGTAGCCACGGCTTCGGGGTCCGTAGCCTATCAAATATTGACGCCGGTATGAATAATATCGAAGGTCGGCTTGGGTTCCTTGTTGCGGGACGGACCTCCCGAGAGGCTGGCCCGATCGTTACCGGCGATCGAAACGCTTGTTCAATCTACACGTGTAAAGATAGCACGGTTGTTGCCACGGATAAACTCGATCGCGGCGTGTAAGCGGCCTGCGGGGGGCATCCAAGAGAATCATGAGCGTGCGCCGATAGCCTCGCGATGATAACGGCCACGGGAATACGGTAATCTCGGCGGCTACGTAACCGTATCCTTTCAGGACCCTTCTCTATCCTCTACTCCCAACTATGAACAGAGGCATTTAACCTTGATCTCGCTTCCTCTACCCGTTTATGATTCATTCACGTTTTTACTTTGAAAAATCGGATTCGAGTTGCAAAATGATAGTCTGGTACGAATATTAACAACGTATAATAAAAACGGTAGACATTGTCTAGCTCAAGTAACGTAGATTTAGAGTCTTCGTTAAACACAGCTAAAACTTGCACAGTTCCGATGATTTTTATGTCGCAGTTTAACCGTGTTCACTAAAATTGTTGCAGATCAATCGTCAAAAATTGCTCTTCGTTAAACGTCTTTGGAAGAACGTTGTCGTAGGATTATGCTCGCAGTATCAGGCTCCCCTTAATTACTCCTGCGGGGCATCGTTCAAAGACGTATCCGACCAGATCGTTTCAGGATCGAATTCGTAGCGTCATCATAATCGCGGTATACTTTAAAGCCACGTGCATCGTGCACGGTGCACGTGCGCCGGCCACCCCGGATCGTCCTTTAATGGCGGTCCTTATCGGCCGGTCGGGATAATCCTGCGATACTCGAGACGAAATCTCGGCAGCAGGACGAAAGGAAAGCAGCGGCTGTAATTAGGCGGCCGGCCCCCGGGTAATTTAATTTTTAATCGGCCGCTGGATCTACCCAGGAGACCTCGGGAACGTGCGCGGAGAACACACTCGCGGTAATTACGATTATACTGCGGATTCGCGTCCTCGTAGATCGTGAACGGTTGCAGACGCTTCCGTACGTGTTTCTCTTGCTGCACACGTGAATCGCATTGCAATGAACTGTTTTAAATTTTTATGAAAGTAGGAATTTCTGCGTTATTGCTTTTAGTAATTGATTTTACAGTTGATTGGTTCTTGCTTCGGTAGAAACTCGTTCTAAATTGTTCGCAGATACCTACAGGAAATAAAAATGTCTTTTATAGAAACCTCAGAAGCTGCCTTCTCAGAAACTAGAAATACGAGAATCCTGAACAGTGCCTGTACCATTCACGATTAAATGTTCACGTGGATCGACAATCGATAGTAGTTAAACTGCAGAAAATGTCTCTCCGTCAGCTCTATCCGCCCCAATAAGAAGAAATCGTCGATTGTTCCTCAACAGGAGGACTCTGCCCGATCTTCGCCGATTAAAACCGTTCGCGGTCGTTCATCCGGTGGATACGCAACGGACCGTTTATCCGATAAAGTAACAGCGCCAGAGCCGATTACATAATTCCGCTTTTAAGCCGTCGATCGTACCGATCTCGTACGACGATGAATATCCGATGATCCGCAGCCCCCAGCATCAAGTTACGATTGTAGCGTTCATCTGCTTAAAGAGTTCGGAAACGGGTGCTGTGCACATTCAGCGAAAGATCCCTGCCACTCGGTTCATCTTGATCGTCGATTTCGCTCGGGGCTCTTATAATCGACGGTCGAACGATAAATAGAGCGAGCTAGAGAGATTAGATGAGACAGAGGAGAATCCTGATGGAGCAAGACCGAGATACATAGAGAAGGGGCAAGAGGAAGATGCGATGCGTGCAGCGATTAAGCAGCGTCAGCATCAGCGACTGCAGCAGCCAACGGCAGCAACGACCACACCGGAAAGCGGTAGGAACAACAGCAGCAACCACGTTGCGGCAGTAACGTGGCTCGCATTGCCAGCGCGAGATATCGATCGAACCTTCGCCTTTCACCGACCATTGTCCACAACGGTGCCAGCGCTGGAAATCTAACTGCCGATAATTGCCTTCGAACCCGTCAAGTCATACGCTGTAATAGCATAATAACCGGGGCTAAGCGATCAGATTAAGGGAATGACTGCCCTCCGGCTGCCGCTCCGCGGCGCGGTGGCTAGGGCCAACGCTAAACCCTTCTGCGTACGCCTATCGCTGTTATGGTTCTCTGTTTCGTGCCGACACCTCTCCCCCTCTCTATCTACTTTCTTCCTTTCCTTTTTCCTTAATTGTTCCCTGACAGGCGAGGAAACTTTCTTCAAATTATTCTAGGTTACTTGATTTTCGCTAATCCTTACTAGTTACCACTCATCCAGATGTCCTCAATGCGTTGATCACTACAGTTGTCTAGTTCACCCCTTTTGTTGCACGACTGCTTGTTTCTGCTCTAATATTATATATCAGGGTGGACCTTAGCTATACCTGGTGAAATTCTTTTAGCGAGATTTTTTTCACGTTCGCCCCTAAAATTGTGCTATTAGGTGAGAAAATAATTCCTGCAAAAGATGACCTTGATCGGATAAGGGGAAGATGTGCCAAATTGACGTTGAAGTTGCGAATAACATGAAATTTTGTAGCAATGGGAATATTTGAAGGAAAGACTTTTGATTATGATTAAATAAGAAGAACGTTTAGTCATAATTAGACTGCGGATTTTTATATAAAATAAAAATTGTCTGCATTATTCGCAAGAGACTGGAGTCAGATAGACGTTTAATTCATATTTTAGTAATCTTGCTTTTTGCCATAAATGCATAACATCCGCAGTCTAGTCATAATCAAAAGTTTTTCCTTCAAATATTCCCATTCCTATAAAATTCCATGATTTTAGCAACTTCAACGTCAATTTGGCACGTCTTCGCCTTATCCGATCAAGGTCATCTTTTGCAGAAATTATTTTCTTACCCAATGGCACAATTTTAGGGGCGAACGTGAAAAAAATCATGCAAAAAAAATTTCACCAGGTATAGCTGAGGTCCACCTTAATATGGCACACCTTCCCAACATCGGATTCATCTAAAACTTTGGATGTATCATTTTTTCATGTAATGGAACAATATTGGGAGGAGCCGTGCCCAAAATTTCATGGTCGAAAAATAAGTTCCACCCTACTGTACATATTTTTCACTTTGTACAGGCTGTAAATATAATTATTATTAATATTCATGTGCAACTGCATCATAACCTTAATTCGCTTTCCTCCATCCAGACGTCTTGAACGCGCGCTGGCAGTGACAATAGTCATCATTTGGACTATTTTATCATACAGTTCAGTGCTCCAGGGTATTTCTTGTTCGTGATTCGGTCGGAACGAAGGAAACCGGAGCGGAAACGGGCGTTCCGGCGCGAGTCGTGGCCAGAAGACTGGTTTCTCTAATTCCGGCTTCTCCTCGCCCACCCGTTCGAAGGCTGAATCAAGAACGATTAATATCGACCACGGGCCCGGCCAATCGCGGACGTCCGTTTTCGCCCTCGGGCGTCAACGGAGAACCGTTCGAACGATATTTACGAGCGGCTCGCCCGCGGCCCCGCCGACTTTCTTAGTCACAATGTAATAACGCCGGCTGCACACTCGGAGCGGCGTACGCGCGTTTACGAGGCATCGTCGTCGTCGGCCGAGTTTCGCCATGGTGAGCGTGGGCGGCACACCACGTGGAGAGCCGGCCTATGGACACGAATTTACGTCCATTGTCCGGCACTCGACACTTTTCTGCGAGCTTCGCCGGCGGTGACGTAGCTCCTCAATTACGATTTTCCCTTAAACGGTCGTGGCCGGTCAGTGGGACGTGGGGAAGTGATTTATGAGAATTTTGCTGCATTCTTCTACATTCAATTTTAGTCTTGTTGATCACTTATATTTGATGTTTCAAATGTTTGTAGGAAGGGAGTTTGGGTGTGTAGGGACTGGAAGGGGAGAAGTGGATCCAGGGAAGGGAGAGAAGGCCCAAGAAGGGTGAAAGGGTCCAAGGTTGAGAGGGAGACTGAGGAAGACTGTGTGAGAGTCTGGAGAGGTGTGGAAGGATCTGAGGAAATGTGACAGGATTTAGGGGAGAGTAGGAAGGAGTGCATCTGGGGAATGGAAGTCAGTTAGGAGGGGATCTAGGGGAAAGGGTGAACGATACGACGAATGGAGGGGATAAGGAGAAGGAGACCGAGGCAAGGGAGGTGTAGGGGGGAAAGCAAAGTGAGGATGTCCCATCAAGGTCCATCGGCGACCTAAGAATCCACCCAGGTCCTCCAAGGTATAGCTGGCACAAAATTTTGTGCCTCGCAACACACAATAAAAAGCCAGGCTCTTTCCTAAAAGTATCAGCAACACCAATTTTCCCGGGACTGCATTTAACGCATAGCTTCGTCGCGGAATGGCTGTCGTCGTTAAAGAACGGTTCATTAGAATATCAGGTCTGCCTGGAGCAACGTTATGCCGACCGTCCATTACGATGAACCCCGTCGAGGAACGCCACCGAGGATGAAAGCGGCGGCAATCTCGACGGAGTTAAGGCCCCGAAAACAAGAAAGACTATCCCATTTCTCCAGCAATTGCGATAAACACATCAAGCGGGTCGGCGTGCCGGTGCTCGGAAGAAAAATCGATACCAGGGGACACTTTCGCCCATCTATCTAACTAATACCCGACAGTTAGTCGATCTCGCGGCACCTTTTCCCGGGTACGTACCCGGAGCGGGTACAAGCCGCGCGCGCGAGAGAGCTCTGTTTACGATCGCTCCAGCTCCAATAGAGATAGCCACCTGAAAACATTCTGAAGCGTTTCCCGGTCACGGGTCCACGAACATTTCGTTAGCGCCGTTATCTCTCCGCCCCATCGATTTCTCTCCCCCCACAGAGGAGACAAGACTCCGAACTGACCACGGAGCACTGTGCCTCGATCGGATCTCGAAGCAGCCGGTTTTATTCAGAGTCCCCGGCGCGTCTCGCGCGATCAGAATTATCGTAAAATCTACAACGGTGATACCGTGGACGGTCAGACGCAATTATAAGTCCCCACGCTTCTGCGATACAGCCTCGCTGCCACGGTAATAAACGCCCGGGTACGCCTTCTTGGTCCCCTATTTCACCATCGGAAAACTCATATTCGTATTCCGCGGCTTCGATTCGTTATCCGGCACCTTTATCTCCGCGATCTCTTTGAATTCCTGCTTCCAGTGCGTCAGCGTTATCGTAAACTCCCGGCTCCTTATTTTATTGTCGGCAGACTCGATTCAGATTTTCCAACTCCGTTTTCCAATCGTTATTGATTGATCCCCCCGGGGGTCGATCATTTTTCTTAATTCCTTATTCGCAGTCCATTATCGGCAACATCTAGATACGATCGTGGGGCTCTACGGTCACTATAGCTTTATCTTCAGAGCAATAAACTATCATACGCTCGATATCTTATTTTATTGCTGAGAGAGTTATACTTGCTCTCCGCGCTTTCCATTTGTTAGAACTTTTTTGTGAGTGTTATAACTTCATGGGCATCTCGCAGTGACTTTTACTGTTCACCACCCGTACAGTATCATCCTTGGAGCAGTAAACTATCTTTTTAGATTTCTTACTTTACTGTCGGGAGGCTTATGGGTCTCAACGCTTTTCATTCGTTAGTTAGAACTTTTCATCGTGGCAACCGTTCATAATTAATTATTTCCAGGCTGTTTACGATTTCATGAACGTCCTAACGCGACTTTAACTGCCAGCTATTCTTAAAGCATCATCCTCAGAGCAATAAACCATTAAACTCGTCGTAGATTTCTTATTTTATAGACGGGAGATTTATACTTGTTCTCCATGCTTTTCATCAGTCGCTTAACACTTTTCATACCGGTAATCATTCACGATTAATTGTTTCGAGGACGTTTACGATTTCATGCTCCACGGTATACGTGAGGAGGCATCTTTTCGGAATTTCTTCGTATGGAGAAAAGTCAAAGAATTCCTCATCGTCTGTTCCCATGGGGGTTCTTGGAAGCAGGAAGTCCAGATTTGCATTGTCTATAGATAGACATTACCGGTATGTTTAACCAGTCGTAAACGTCGGTGTCCAGCGTGCATGGACGTGATCGGAAAGATTCGAGCGTATGATAATGATTTCGGCGTGTCGATCGGTCTCGTGGGACGCCTTCAGGATTGTGGTGAACGATACATCCTTCGAAAACAACGAACCTTTTCGCTCGGTTCACAGACAGCTGACGCACGTGCCTATCGTTCGATTCTGCGTGTTCAACATATACGCTGATCGTAATACCGTGGTCGCGTCATCCGGCCCATCGTACATCATCGTACTGGCCTGAAACTGCACCAAGAAGCCCACGAACACTCGTAAATTTTACGGTCTTCTTGGATCACAGATTTCTTGGAGCCTTTATGCTCTTGGTAATAGGTTCCTCCACTGGAATACAAAGACTGACAGCCGGGTCTATGCGGGCTTTGGTTTTCAAAATTTCGGATCGGATCGTTTTCGTTCAAGGTCTACGATCTTTAGAATCTCTCGTTATTGTGGTAGTCGTAGACTAATATTTGGGGTATTTTATACTTCGATGCAGTGTGTTCTCAAGTTGAGAGTGAAGCTCAAATTTCATACAAAGTAGATCTCGATATGTTTTTGTTAATAATTGTCTAAAACTGCACGTATTGTGTACGTGTATGTATTCCCGTCTTACGATTGAAAATATTTCTCGGTTCGCAGGAGAATCGATTCTGAAAAAGTTTATAGCCTGTGCAATTCCACTATGATCTTCGTTTAATTTCCCGGTGGCAAAGGAGACGATAAATCCCTCTGTAACGAGGAAATCGCGGATCGTTAGACTCCGGTAGGTTCAAGGTCTCTCGCATCCACGACTCACCTTCCCTCCTCCCCGTCGCCCCTCGTCTTCTGGTTTTAATCTCCACCGGTTTCGAAGGGAACGCTCGTTCCCCACGAATTCTTCCTGTATCTCCGTCCAATAAGAAGTAAATCGGCGGGCATCCATTTTCTTTGAGGATCGCGGCAATCGCCGGCCACGGAATGCCTCTGTGACGGGTTGCGCCGCACAAACGGATCTTCCTCGACTGCAACTGCTGCGCGCGGTGTAGTTAATTTCCCCGGCGAGGCAACAAAAATCACCGGCGATGCAGGAAAACGATTATCTGCGCCATCTGCGCGACGCATTGTGTCTGAACTTGGGAATCTCGGGCAACCGTTAATACATCGACGTCGAACTCTCCGATTATCTGATCAGAACATTTCAACATTCAGATAAATCTTCACTTACTATCTTGGTCTCCCACTCTACCCTTCCCCTTCTCCTACGCTATTCCCCCACGCTTCCTCCACGGTCATGTGACGTGTTCCTTCTCTGACGTGCATGTGTCATTGGTACTGGCAGAGAGAGAGAGAGAGAGAGAGGGTAACTGTATTCCCTTAATCTGACGGTACTGTCTATTTGACGACCTTTTTAAATGTTAAATTTAAATTTAAAATTAAATTTAAACGTTAAATGTTGATGATGAGGATAGCCCCATCCTCTCGAGGCAATAAACACTAATCAGCTCAACTTTCGAGAGATATAGCGCGGACTAAACGTACCGACGCCGAGCAGCACCTGCGCCCATCCCCAAAGGCAGATCGGAGATCGTCTCGATCCTCGAACGGTTTCGGATGTTCCTGTTTCGTCGGGTTTACTAAATTATTTCGCTTTTTGTTTCGGGAATCGTCGGAGAATTGTGGTCGGTGCCACGTTTCCCATTGATCCCGCGACGTCTGGTACCCTTCTGGTGGTCTTCTTGGTACAGCTATTCCACTTCTTGCAGAGCCAGCCAATCGACTCCTTCCTGTTTATATGTCCATTCCATTTTCTGTTCCCTCGCTCGTCTCTCTACTTTACGAGTTCTTGTGTTCCTTCCATTCACCTGAACCTCTGACGATCGTCGATGGTTACAAACGTTCTTTGGATTCTTGCCACTTCCGCATCAATGGCCCTTGTCACGCCTCCGCGTCTTGTTATCGATCTTCTCGGGGATAGTTCGAGGGCAGTTTTTACTGCCGACAAACTGGAATCACTTTGGTGGAGAAATCTCGCTTAATGAAGTCCTAGCCTGTGCCAGAAATCGGGCTTTTTATTAGGTACATTCTTCAGCCGTTCGTACACTCGAACGCATTTACATCCTCGATCTGTCAATTGTGAAAGCTGGCGTTTCCTCCATGGGAGAATTACGATCATAGCAGCTGTATAATTAACTAGGGAAGCTTAGTTTATGTCCTGATACCATGATTTTTCTGAATAAGAAACAACGGTGTCTAGCTGTTCAAGAATTCGTGAGAGATTCTTAAAGCAACCTCCGTTGTGAAAGTATTCGATTATCGTTGAGTTTATTGCACTTGGATACTGAATTGCTTAAATAGGATTTGACATGCAATTGATTCACTGAATAGAAAGCTTCTTGTTTCTTTAATAATTTCAATAAATTGAAGATGATACATCATTCCTAAATTCTTTTTATCTTCCCATTTATTTTAAATTGAATTTTCTCAATTTTTTGTCATGAATGCATTAAATCCGCAGTCTATTGATAACGAATCGAGGACTTGTTACAGGGTACTGCTACTATAAAACCACTTCGAAGTCCCGTAGTCTTGAGAAGAGTTCCAAACCATTTTCGGACTTGGACTTCAGGTTACGAAGAGCCGAGTAATGGGGAGACGGCAATTTACATAAATAGGAGAAGACGAAAAGCAAGCACACGGTCGAGGGACGCATTTTTCAGAGCCGAGCAATTACCGAGCAACAGTACCGTTCCCCACTTATCCGAGCCACCGGCCACGACTCCATTGCACTAGGTCACGAAGAGCTCGACCCGAAAAGTTGCGCGGCGGTTTCTTGCGGGGACCCGGCGAGGTTCGGGGAAGCGAACCAATTAGTGTTTTGCCCGGCTAATGAATCGTCATCCGGACCACTCTTGTGCCCCGTGCGCCGTGCAAACCGAAGGTTAGAGGCGGCGGTATGCCCGGCACGCTCGGAAAGAGAACCGGGTTCTCGCAGTTGAGCAAACGAGTCCCAGCACAAAGGACGAGCAACCTCGAAGAAGAGGGTTATTAATTATCAGTGTCCTGCGTCTGTCCCCTCCCACTACCTGTCCTACCTGTTCCCGATTGTCTGGACCACGCTGCTTCCCCCTGAGCATCTGGTATAACCGTTTGAGATTTGAGCCCGCTTTTTCGCAAAACATCTGTCCAGGATTTGCAGTTTTATCTAACCACATAGGTTGATCTCTGGACACCGTAATCTAAAGTTAACCCCCTATACGTTCCTAACAAGGGAAGGACCCCCTCAAGTGTCCAACTTTGATTTTGATAATTTTTTGTTGTTACTCAAAAAATACTCGAAAAAATCATCATAAAAAATCTCGACACTTTTTATCTTGTATATCTTCAGGGAAGGCAACTTGATTGACGCTTAAAAATATTTCACGCAATAATATTATTGTTTTATTTTACACAAATATTTAAAAAAATTGCCAGTTCATGGTGTCGCGAATTTTTTGTTTCGACTGCATGTACGATGCATATCATCCCGCATCATGTACATTAGTACCAAAATAAAGTTGCAATAGGCATAAAAGAAAATACAGATTAAAAGTTAGTGAAAAAACATGTTTCATCGATGGGGCTCGAGAACCTGGAACTTCTGCGTGTGAATCACGCAACCTGCTTACACCGGTAATGGAACTTTGAAAAATTGAGTTGCAAATCATGGTATATCAATAAGGTATGAAAGTTTAATTGTTTATATCTTTAAAACTACTGAGTAACTCTACACCTAATATTTTGCAGACATAATTAGGGATGCATATATCATCGTCTCACAAGAAATTAGCAAAATCAAAGTCGGACAATTGGGGTCCTTCCCTTGTAAGACATAATTAAAGCAACAAATCATGTTTTCGCGTCACATTTTAAGGAAATACATATTTGACAGTATGCCAAAATTTTAAATAGGTGAATTTGATGGACGATTGTCCAGACCAGTCCACTAAGATTGGTAGCAACCACATGTCTCCAGCAATACCCCAGCACAAAAGCCAAACTAGTCAAATGACCTCGACAAACAAAAATCATCGAGCAACCTCTAACATCGTGACATCCTCTGGTCGTCCTTACGGTCGCAGGTGCGTGCAGGGAGGACATTCGCCGCGTTTCGTCGGCGCTTTAATTCCTGAAAGTTTATCGCGCGGGCACGCAATAAAACCTCGATGAAAATGGTATTTAACGAAGCGGTCTCCGAGAGCGCCGACCAGCTGAGTGCAAATCGAGCAAACGAAATGGAACCAAGCTCTTCGAGCTCGCCGCGCCGCACCGTGGCGGTAGTCAGTCCGTCTGTAAATTGAATGCAACTGGAACCGGCCCTGCAGGCTTCGTCGGAGTCCTTCGGCGGGTTGAATCGGCACGCACGCGTCCGTACGGTAGCCGATTGCATCGCGATGCACTTCTCTCCTCCCTCCCTGCATCTCGCGAGCCAACGGAGGCCGGGTGATGAACGCTGCAACTCTCCGGAGGTCGAGGAACACGCTCGAGAAGGATCTCGGGGAGCGAATAGGGGAGACGTGAAGGGGGTACGGGGGAGCAAGAACTTGCGGAGGCAGCCGTGGCGGCCGGCGGTCTCCGAAGACCGCCCACTAAATCACCGGACCGAATTCCATTTGGCTTTCGGGGCTCCTCTCCGCAGAGTCAACAACGTATTTACCCGTCGATTTGGCTCTTTTGCGGTTGGGCCCCCTCCTTGAGCCCCGGCTCCCTCCGTTCGTCATTCTGTTGCCCCACCTCTGGGCCTCTTCTTTTCTCTTGGCCCCCTCCGCTGGCTTCCACTCGCCTAATTCCTGCGCGCTCCTGCTTTCGAACCTACAGTTTGCCATTTCCATAAAGCGGGAGCTACTTCGGGGATTTTTCGCGTGTTGTAATATAAAACAATTACTAAAATCGATGTGGAAAATTTTTATTTTGCATAAAGATCCGCAGTGACGCACGTGGGTTAAACTTTGAGAAAAGATTCTTATTTCGATTCCGGGACAGCAGAATCCTGATTTGGGACTCTCCTCTTTTCTCCGATGCTCACCGCAAGAGGTCGGCGTGCCGCACGTTCCACGGATGTCTCCAGCTCCGGATTATGAATATTGATAATAGCAGCGCAGCGAAGAAAGACCGGCCGTCCAATGTAAATATCTCGACGACCTCTCGAGCCCTCGCCACCCTCTCTCTCTCTTTCTCTTTCTCAGCCCAGGTTCTCTTCGTGGTCCTCGTTCTTCTTCTTCTTCTTCTTCTTCTTCCTCTTCCTTCTACGTTTTCGCCTGGCGCGGCGCTTTTCTTCCTCTTTCCAGTTCCTGTTCCCTTCGGCCCCTGTGCACAGGCTCTCTGACCTTTGCACTCGACCGGGCCCGGAGCTGTTTCAGCGAGCTACCGAGGCTGCAGTTCCGCTCGAGGAATTCTTCAGCAACGGATCGACAGGCGGAGAGGGCGGCTGCTTTCGTTATTCTTTGCCCTTAGCTGCGGTATTTACATTCCGCTGTTGCTAGGGCTGCTTCTTGTGCTCCCTCCCCCCCTCCAGTTACGACCATGGAAATGATAGAGGTGCATGCTGATCGCTTGCTCCTTCGTTTGCTCGTTGGTTGCCAGCCGACGTTTGTGTACAGGGAAAATATCGGAAGTGCACTCGATTGGTTACCAATAATACCCGGCCCTTTTAGTCCAGCGGTGTACGAGCTCCTTTCATACTTCTCTCTTTCTCTCTTCCTCACCGGCATGCTTTTGTTGATGCATCATGGCTAAATATTTATGCGGATTCAGAGTTGTTACTGTTCGGTGGTTACGGTCGTACTCGCAGGATTTCTGAATTTAAAGCAACCTCCTCGGCTGCGAGACAGATTTGAAGTAGAGTGTTGTATTTCATGCAACGTTTCTGCGCGAGAGTTTAAAGAAACTATGTTATTGCGAACCGGAATATTGGAAATAAAATGACACACTGTGTGACGTTTTACTGGGGGTTCTCTGGTTTTTTTTTTCGACAGATTTTTATTCGCTATGATGCACGAAGGGGGCATGGTTATTTCAAACCCGATAAAACTGCCGGCACATGAGAGAATTTTATTTAACAGAGCATGGAACATTCTGGTCGAGGGAAATAAAATTTTAACCAATTTTCTCTACTTTGCCCGGAGGTTTTATTGAATTCGTAATAATCCTATTACGGTCTTTGTTTCGCTGCAGTCCCACTAAATCCATAAATCTTTTCGACATATGTATCATAATTATAACTAGTCTATGCGCATTTCACGAGAACTTCAATTTCATGGCAATTAGGATCGGATGAAAATTTAGTTATTTTAATGGAACTTGTTTAATCTTTAAATACTGCGAATTCCATACGCATTACAATTCGACGATGATTGTGTCTATTCCGACCTAATCTTTTAATTTAATTGCATTCATTCGACTGAGAAAAAGTATTAATGCATGTCATTAAAAAAAAAATGAATAATACATATAGAGGTAGTTATAAATTAGGGCACATCATATTAGACATGCGTGTTCCTTTTTCAGAGAAAAGTTAATAAAAAGAATAAAATAGCAATGAACTTGTATTAGTACCAGAACATTTATTTTCAATTTGTCTTTCAAATTGACTCTACGAAAATGTACTGTAAAAAATAAAACCTGACAATTAAAATATTTTGGAATGTAATTGATTAACCGTGACAGCCACGAATTTATTTCTACACCTAATACTTTCAACTCACAAAAATACTGAAATTTCGTTCAACTGAGCATGCCTCTGGTCTTTTGAAATACATGCCTCCAGAAGTAATAATCATAACCAAATGACGAGGGTGTCGGCCGAAAGGGAACACCGCGGAAAATCCGCACGACACCGTTCGTCCCCAATCCCCGAAACTCGCGCATAACATCGCCGGGGTGTTACGGTTATGCCACGGAACGGTTATGCGGAAGCTTCTCCAGGCACGTTGCCGCCCTCGGTATTCTTCCATTACCCTGAAATATTTTTATACCGGTCCGGAGCGCAATATTTCCAGCCGTTAACCAGTCAGCATGGCAGAGAAACAATGATACTGGATGGTCGGAGGGGTGTCTTCGCTTCTTCACGAATATTGCTTTCGCCAGGCCCCCTGCGTCTTAATAATCTTATAGCACGACGAAGGAATGGGGGTGAAGCCTGCAGGGATGATTTTCACCTTGCAGGAATCCGTGGACCCTGAAACATCTCACGGTGGTCTGGAAAGCGACTTTTTGCGGGAAAAATTAAAAATATCTCTTATAAACATCTCGCTGAACAACATGATTCCAACAATTTACAGTGTACAGGGTGTTTCGAAATTATATGTCGCGATTCATAGATTTAACAATTGACAAAAACGTCGCCTTGAAAATCTTACTGAAGGTCAAACCTCCTAAGATACAAAGATGTATAGTCCCGCTGTAGTGGTCCTGATATATAATTTTAAAACACCCTGTACACAGTAACAGGATACATTCAAATGTTCATCCGAGATCGCCGATAACTCCCAGCATCTTTGCCCCACGAGTTCCACCCTGGACGTTCTCCCAAACAAGGAAATCAATTCACGTTCTATCAATAGCGGAGCGTCGAGCAGCTAATTATCATTTCCTTTTCAATACTCCTTTGTGGGGCCTCTATCTCGAGACTCGTCTTTTATCCTCGTATCTGCCGGGTCTGCTAGCGGAGCGAGTCCCTTTTCAAATCGCGTCTCGTTCGAAAGTCTGGGTGATCCACGCCCACGATGGTGTCCGCGTAGCCGAAAACGTTCGCGAGCGGTTCGGCGGCCTTGGGGGCGTACGAAAAGGTGGCCACCGTACATTTGGAAGGCATTAACGCGTCACTCCGTGAGGGCCGACAGGGCCGACAAAACCGGCGCTCATTAAAATTCCATCGGGAGTCCCCGAGAGCGGGCACGACGCGACGTCTCATCGGCTTTATGAGTTCCGCGTGTGTGTCACGAGCTCCGCATCTGTCCTGGAGCCAGGACAAAGATCGTCAACGTCTTCCAGGCCGGCGTGAATCGGCCCACGGTGACAGGAAGCTTGTCCAAACAGGGCTTGAGCACTTATCAGCGCGTTAACGCGAGCGTCGAACTGGTTAGGTGACTGCCCAAACCTCGGGAGGTTTGAAAGAGAAGTTGGTGGGAGGAGCAGGCGTTTGAGGGGCCCCTACGCTGTCCAGGCCTGATCTCAATTGTATCGTTATTGAAAATCAAGAAAGTTCCGCAGATGCATTAGCTCCGTCCTACAAACACGCTGATGATGATATACTCGCTATCTTCTCCTGGACGTTAGCGGCAAGAGATCAAGGAATAGCAATTGTACACGAGTGACCACGATTCCGAATAATTGTAATTGACGGTCCAGCAGATCCAAGATAAAAAAGGAAGCACAATATCCTTGGCGACACTCCGGGGCAAAGTCCTGCACCGTCGACTGGTTAAGCTAGCCTTTATTATCCCGGGAACGGGAGCCGAGTCGTAGCGAGTCCAGGATTTATCGGCAATATCCGTGGTGGCGAAGAAACCGCACCGAACTCGGCTGGAGACCAACGCCACCGTCACCCAACACCGGGGACACACACCGGCTCCCTCGGAGGAGGTGTTCTCTCTCTCGGTGTTCAAACTTCCCCGTCGACGGCCCGAGCCTGGGAACATCGGCGTCGTCGCTTAATTTCGACGTAGTTCGACCGTTAAAGAGGAGCTTTAAGACGGGGGCGGTATATTTCTGGGGGGAATTGCGGGCTTAAGACCGCAGAACCGGCCCTCCCGGGCGCTCCACGCATATCAAACACCTCGGTACCTCCTCTGTCTACTGTTCTGTCACCTTCTTCCGTGGCTCTTTGCCGGCGTCTTTGACCTCCCTCCCTCTCTTCGGGCACACGGTGACGATCCCTCTCCCTCTCTTTTGTCTCGCCCCCTCGCCAGAAGGATTACCCGATATTACGTGGGTTTGACGGCTCGCCTCAAGTGGAAGCTCGTAAAATAAACGGCCGCCTCGACGCCTGTATCATCGAGCAGATGCACGGTAGTCTGCTGAAGAACCAGCTTCTTACTTAGAGCCGCTCTCCAACTTGAATATTTTCGACGGATCCTTCTCGCTACAGAATTTGAATCCTTCGGAGCTTCGAAATATTATTCATTTCGTCTGATCTTAGGAAAAAGAGGGACCTCTGGATTCGTAGCTGATCAGTTTCTGGCATCAGCCACAGAACCGTTCAACTTGACTGATTTCCATACGTTGTTAGTCTGGCATCCTAGTTCCATCATTAAAAATGGACCCTGTATGCGCTAATGACGCAAATAGGTTATAGATGAATTTTGTACGGCTACAAATAAATATTCCAATTATACAGAATCAGAGAATGCAATACAGTTAGAGGATAGATGTACAATTTGAAGCCTAAAACGTTCCCAAGCACTTCGTTCCGCGCCTCGTGGTCACGATGCGCTCCAATTCGTAGACCCCGCTCGTTTTGTTTAGGGAACGAAATAGAGCGAGGCGACATTCCGGCGCGTTACATGCCGGGAATTATTCATGTGAACGTTCTCCTCCCTGGCTGCACTGTTTATCCGCGGCAGTAGCGCGGCAGTTCATCATCCCTTTCTGCCCCCGTGGATCCCGGTCCCCGGAGTAATTACAAATATTTCCCTTCTAATAACTGGCCGGACCACGGCTGAAAATAGAGCGGACTTGAGCCTTTCACCTGGACGGGGATCGATCATCATCGGACTCTCGTTCCGCGAACCGTGCTCGATCTATGCATCATCCTTCTAATTACTATGGAAACACGCTATCGGCTCTTTCACGTGGCATCGCGCGGGCTACCGAGGAATTCCTTGACCCGAATGTTCCCGAAGGTGGGTTGAACGGAAACCTTTAAAATTCGGTGGCTCGTTCTTCTGTTGTTGCGAGGATAGTGGAGTGAGAAGTGGTCGAGGATCATTAGTGTACGCTGTGCATTAATTATTATTAGATATTATTTATTTTACGCAGTCACTATACAAAAACGACCAGATGAAATACAAAATTCTTCAATAAGAGAAACACGAATTTGGAATATAAATTAAATGCTTCGGTAACAAGGAATTGTACCGCGTTTAGGCAGCTCCGGAGGCACTATTGGACGATCAGGCGAGTGTGTCGGCCCCGACAAAAGCGGCTTTGATGAGAGGATTAATTCCCGTCCAGAAACATCTCTAAGCGGGGTCCACCTCCTCGTTAAGAGGCCAGGAAAAATAATCACGACCGGAAAGGGAGGCGTGGTGCGGCAGTCGTTCGAAGACACTGGTGTATCCCCCTAAGTTTTGCCTAATACAGTGGCTTCTACGTTTTATTCGCCCGGAACATCTGTCGCTGGAATAAATTTCCTCGTGCTCGACGACGAAAAACGAGGAACGAAGAAATTCGAAGACGAATAGCGTCCGAAAAGGAGAAGAAAATAGAGGGAGAGAGAAAGAGAGAGTGCCTGGCTATCAGAGATCCGGGATTAGACGGGGCGGAACTTCGCCGGAAATTCATTTCGCGCGGAAGTTTTAATATCCCGCGGAACTTTTTAATGAAAGTTAGAGCCCTCGCGGACTCACTGTTAACGAGTAAATTAATTCGGCCTGCGAGATGGCTGTCGCGACGCGGCTCGCGCCTCGAACCAGCCCAGGCATCCGATGCATCCGGCTGATAACCGGGGAAATTGTGAGACGCGTATCTTGCACGGACGTATCTGGTACCGATCGGAACGTGCCGGTCGATAGACAACTTCCTTTCAAGGGTAACGACGCGAGTCCTGAACCTTCCGACGCTCGTAAACCCTACGCGTACCGTAAAAACACGAATCCTGCTCACTGATTTATACATCCGGCGATAGCGCGTCGATACTCTGCCCGGGATGCCTCTGTATTAAAGTTTGACAGACGGGACCCTTGCTGCTACCAATTTTCATATCTTCCTGCGCGATTGGACGGAGAAGTGGCGCCGATAAGCATGATTTTTAAAGGGTTCACCGAGATGAGAACCATAAAGTCTACAAATAGATAAAGTCTACACAAATTTTTGAAGTGCACGAGAGTATAGTTGGTCAATGGGCTATCGTGCGTGACCTTGACATGATGAAGTGTACCATTTTCGGAGAAAAAAAAAGTTTCTCCATAACCTCAAGTAGACTGCGATTACACCACCGCATATACGAAAACGAGACGTCCACAAACCAAACAGTGGCTACACTTTCGAATAATGTTGTGCCACCTTTCGTATCATCAGTGTCTGCAGCAATACTCCAGCAACAGCTCCAACAGGAGGATCCTTATCCGTTTGACGAGTTATTCAGAAAAACTCGGACTTGCTGTCGCGCTGAAACTCGCAAAGTGATCTATAACTGTTTGCGCGCCAAACACCGGCGAAACTACCGAACGGATATCGCGGAAAATCAACAGGAGGTCCGTCCCGGTTGCAAAACGACGAGAAAATCAGTTGGTCCGGCGCACGCGGCGCGTTCGAAGGGTTAATCTTCTATGCAGCGGTGGTGCTGGGTCTCTGATAACGATCCTCGCGTTGCGATCTAAAGCTCGGGGGTCTTCTTCGGTGGGATGAAGTAGAGCGAGTCGTGCGCGCGGGTTCGCAAGCTGGAGGAACGAAGAGGGAAAGAGCGGGGCTCGGAATACGCGGACCGGGCGCATTTGTCACCGGGGCTGAGACGTTGTGGCGAGCTGATATAAATAGGCGCGCCGGTGACAAACGACCGGTTCTTATGGGAAAATAAGCAAACACGGCACCAGCCACGAGGATTGGGTGCTACTCCGTTGTAGGTGTCCGTCTTTTCGAGTCGCTGTCTGGTATCCGGTATTGGGACTCCAAAGCGTCTCTACTTGCTCCGTTAGATGGGCTCTTGTTCGATATTCTACAAGATTTCGAGGAACACAACCTAGCACAACAAATGAAAATTGGGGGGCTACTCAAAACATCGTTTTTCTCAATTTTTAGTCGTATTTTTTATATTACAGCTGTAATATTCGAGCACAATGTAGCACAAACTTAGCACAACTCAGCACAACTGTTGAAATTATTTAATTTAACAAGTGGGGGGCTAACTTCTAGGAGGCTATTCTTCAGCGATTAGCGGAACAGCATTTTATTTCCGATTTGAACCGAAGGAAAACGGCATTCTTTCGTCAAGAAGGAATACAGCGCAGGCTCGGTCGCTGACAAGGCAGCTTAGGATGCGTCCTGAAGGATGCACCGAATCGCGGATTATACGATGTCACACATCTGGAGGATGCGTCCGCGAAAGAACGTCTCCTGAACCGAATGCCCAGGTTTGTATTTCTATCGGTCGCGCTGTGACGAACCCAGAGGAACGAGTTAGAGGGCGTTGCTGAATGCCACCGGCGCGAGATATATCTGTACGGACGTGTGTCTATATTTACGTGGCAAACGATCGAGAGACTAGAGTCCCGGGGCTTGCATCATCGGCCGATGAAAAATCTCGCGTTTTCCCGATGAAAGACGATATTTATGCGTGGCCCTCTGCCGATCCTGTTACGCGAGATCCTCACCCATACCGTCGCGTCGGATGCAGAATTTTACGCCGATCGACCGGCATAAACTTATACGATTTTTGAACCTGTGCACACGCCGACGCGACGGATCGACGTAACACGCATACGCTTTTACGAGAGTCTCTCGAGCAGCACGCTGCTGCTCCCTGGGAATATGGAGCCGGCGAAATGGCTCCGGAAGATGGATCCCTTCGCGAATATTTTGTTACGTCACCTGGGAAATCCTGTGTCTTCTTCTTTTTAATGCACGCTTCATCTGGTTGCCTTTGAAATTCATTGAAGAGCGTCTTGAAGCACCAGGGTCGATGAGCAAGTTACAACCCTGGTTAACCCTTAGCACTTGAGTGGTAACTCAGAGTCACCACTAAAAATTGCTGTATCATTATTAAAAATATTGTTTACATTATTAAATATGTTGGCATCTAATCAATTACTACACATTTAAGTGTTGTATGAGGTATTATATCATTTTCATATTCATACAAAGAAAAAAGTTAATATAGAATGTGGAATTATTCTACAAAGGTTAAATGCAAAAGGTTAAATTTTGTTTGGACAAAGATATATGTTCATTGGATAGGTCTTATGATGATCATTAATTTACTTGCAGATTTCAAAGTGATCTTCATTTTTCTTTTCACGTGAAACTGTATTTGTTCGTTCAGCCAGGTTTGTAGCCTTTTTCACGACGAATTCATCGACCTAGCGATGTTGGTGTTCCAAGATCATTCAAGGTCGTTTATAGCTATTCAACCCTCACCGAACGATACGAGACGAAATTGTTTCCTCGGCGTCTTCCGTCATTCCGAAGCGGGCCCGACGTGCAATTCGGAATCCACGAGACGGACAGAAGGGAAAAAGGTCGATGACACCGCGATCTTAGATCATGCTACCCGAGACCGCTCGAATTATTTCACCGAGACCTCGCGCACGTCATAAAGAGAGACGTACTGCTCGGGTTACGGTGGAAACTCTCGGCGTACTCGTTTTGGAGACCGATCCAGCTTCGTCGAGCCGAGACACTGACACTGTATTACGCTGGGGATATATGGTGGAATAACCAATGAAAATATTTACGATCTCACTGTTAAATTTATGTTGTATGTGCAACGCTTGCCGCGCCACGTAGGTGAAATAAGGCAGTGTGATCTTGTTACGGTGTTGGGCTTTGCTTGACACTTCGTCTCTCAATTATGAACATTGATTTCTAAACATACCATCAGTTTTAACTATTCGATTACAGATCTTTTAACCTCTGTGTCAATACCCGAAAATTTTCTATCCGAATCGATTTCGAGTCTTGTATTATTAATAATTTCATAGAAAATTAGAGGAAAATTTCGGAGAGTTAACTTTCGGGAATTTCTCTGATTTCTGTGACCGAACCGATTTCAAAGTTTGCAGGTTCGTCCCCGTGTATCATTAGCTTCGTACGAGCCCGATACCTCAATAAAGTCGGAATGCATGTAGGTCACGGCGAATCGAGCGAACGTCGCATTTCCCTGATCTACGCGCTGGCACCGGTTCAACAATGACGCTCCGAACCTGGCGACGCCGAAATTAAATTTCGCCGGCTTCATTTGCGCCCGGCTGCTCCCCGCATTTTCTTCTGTTTGACCGTGGAATTGGTTACATTCCAAGTAATATAAAAGCCTTTTCCCAATGACCGGCTCTTCCCTTGCCCTCTCTCTTTCTCTCCCACTGGAGCTCGTCCGTGGATCGAATAGACACCGATGCACACGCTCTCGGCCATTTGCATACGATCGCGCGCATCGCCCTCGGCCATTTCCCGGCTGCGTGGCGAGAAAGTAATGAGACTGTGAGAAACGCTAACGATACGACGAGTAATCCGCCTTTTGTCGCGTGCACTGCTCTTCCGATGCGAGTGCAAGCCATGAAGTGAATCGTGGATACACCTTCTGCGCCATTCGTTCGCTTTTTGCACTCTTCGTCCTTTTATTGGTTCGTAAAGTTGGAAATTGTTGCACTTCATGCAAATTCGAAGTCAATTTTCGTCTTTTTATACAGCATTTTATGCAGTTTTCACTAAAAGAGTACAACTTATCGCCGGCTTACCAATAATTTTCTCGAAGTCAACGATTTCCAAAAACGTCCCGAGCCCGAGTCCCGAAATTACCGGGCAAGAGGCCACCGACCGTAAAATTAGAGCGCGCGCGCGCGCGCTAGCCGGTTGTGCATCGTCGAAGATGCGCGCGGAGACGCTAGACGACTCGAAACATTCGATCATCGGATTGCCCAGCGAAGCGAGATTCATCTAATAACGACTCGCTTTCGCGAACAATTTCCCGGCCGAGGGAGTGTCAGTCGACTATAAATAGCCACGATTTTCCGGCCCTTGCGGAGCCGTTTCCCGAGTTCTTCCAATTAAATTCACCGGGCTAGAGAGTGGCAGGTCTCGGGCCCCTGTCACGTAAGAATCGCGCCGGAGGATGCGATGCTCGGAAAAAACAGCGTAGACGGAGGAAGCTGACGGAGGTGGGCGAGGAGAGAAAAACGGAAGTGAAACGTTACATCTGGCTTAACCGGCGTGGACGTTTGCCGTTCGCGTTCTATATTTAACGGATTCCTGTCGACGCACGATTCCTATACCGCCGCGATAAACGCCGGGAACCGACGACAGATTTACTCGAAGGGTATTTCCTGGTTCGGAACATTGCTACCCCTTATATACGCTCGGGGATGTCGCGTTTATTATACTGCAATTCATCGAATTCTGACGACGGTATCGATAAGGAGATAAAAACATTTCTCCGACAAACATATTTATATTTTTAATGTTTCTAACAGAAACATTAGTAGTCCTAGTGTTAAAAATTTCATTATACACGTTGCAATTCCGGTGTAGTTAGAAATCTGACGCTACTTGCATAGGAGGCATTAAACCAATTTGTAGGGTTGAAACTGAAGCGCTCTCTTACGCAAAACACTGAGAGAACAGAACACAGAAAACACAGTCTCCCTTCTCTCTTCCCTGACTTTCCTTCTGTCTTACGTTGGTTCTTCGTTGGAAGATCGACCGGCGAGATTACGGGGGTGGCTGCTCCTTCGAGAAATCTTAATTGGACCACTCGTCGCCGCGCTGATACTCTCGCTGGCTACCGTGATCGGAAGTACAGGCAATCTGCGTGATAATCGAGTCGCTTTCGTTAATGAAAATCGGCCGAATCGCGCTCGAGAGCCGTCTTTTGTTGTCAAATGCCGTGTCACGGGACACGGGTTCTCGGTAATGAGCTTGCCTTCGCCTTCGTTGCGAAGCTATTAGTTTGATACTTTAATACGGATTAGCCTCGGCTCTCATTACGCGAGGGTGCAATAAGAAGTCTGCGATTGGCAGCAGCTCGCTCTCCGTGGGAATTCTTCTTTTCATTCTAACTTTGTCGGCGCTCATTAAACTCTACCTTCTGATCGTTTAAGTCTTAAATCGCTCGGAATATGCTGTACCAGTCGTAGAAGTGACAGCAGTTTAAGAGCAAGTAATCGGTAACATCATAATTCATCTTTGGATTTTTATTAATGTTTTAGGGTTAAGTACATGCGAATAACTGCCTGTTTTACCACAATATAATTGAAGAAATTATTTGATGAATAAGTGAGGAACGTGTAGATATTTACACGACCCACAACGGTTCTTCAATCTATTGTCTTTCATTAATGCCTTTGTAATGTGAATTCTGTGATGTGTATATAATATATAATAATCAGTATTGTAATCACAAGGCATGAGATTAAAAAGATCATTAGTGCCATTCATTTGATTTTTATACTTTGACGATGGTTAAGTGAATATGGTCGATAAGGTTAGGTGAAAAACGAGCTCGTTAAAGCAGCTACAAATAGCTGTCTTTACAGCGACGGTGTAATTCATTTTCTTGTTCTTTTTCTCACGAAATTGTACGTCCTTTTCTATGAGCTATCATTAAAATCACATCAACCTCAAATTCAGGCTTCTGGCGACTGAACATCCTAACAATTTTATATTGCAGTCCGAAATTCTTCTTCCAAAATTGTTGTTTCCCAATCCCCAATTTCTAGAGGTGTATTCAATTTCAGCGACGGTGTAATTCATTTTCTTGTTCTTTTTCTCACGAAACTGTACGTCCTTTTCTATGAGCTATCATTAAAATCACATCAACCTAAAATTCAGGCTTCTGGCGACAGAACATCCTAACAATTTTAAATTGCAGTCTGAAATTCTTTTCCCAAAATTGTTGTTTCCCAATCCCCAATGTGTTTCTAGAAATACACAGACAACACAAAAACAAGGTCTTCGTCCACTAGCTCAACGGCTTCAGTTATCAATCCAAAACGACAATAAGCAAAAATTCGGGCGACATTCGCAGCAGCAGTTCAGCGCCTAAAGGGTGCAGGGTTCCGGTGGCACGAGAAATTCTCTATCCGGGGACCGCGGCACGTGGACACGTTTTGTTTTGGTACAAATAGGAACACGGTGCCTTGGCACCCGGAGCGGATTGGCTTGTCAAGTTGCCAGGGTCCCGCGAAAACGGGATGCCCCCGGGTTTAGTCACCGCATTCCTGGAAGCTGTGCTGTGCGCTGCTACGACCGGGCCCGATGAATTATTGCGCCGATTTAGAAAGGTTCCCCTGCGACCGGTGAATAAACCACCTTGATCGCGAGTGGACCTGTACGGTGTTCCAGCTCCCGGACTAGCATCTCCTCCAGCGAGTGCCCAGGTCGCTGAAAATCCGCTACAAAGGCGACTTTGTAAGCGAGAGTCCGCTACGGAGTCACTTTGCGCACGGAATTCCCGCTGAAATTCCGCTCGGGAAATTTCGGTCGCCTTAGGTTGCCGGAAATTCGCCAAAAAAATTCATCCAGCGCTGTTGATCGAATTCAATAATAAGGCAGAGTGGGGTAAGTCCGCCCTAGTTTTTGCGAAGTGGGACTTTAAACTGATGTATTATCAGACTGGTATGTAAAAAACTTAACGCTCTTGGTATAAAACTCTTGCTACAGTTATTACTAATGAATTAGTATTATGTACGATTCTAATTTTGCTTGAAAATTATCATTTTGATAGGATATTGTACAAACTGTCAACTAGGACGCACTTGCCCCGAAAATGGGGTAAGTCCGTCTCTGAGAGTTAAAAATGCTTTCAAACCTTGTTTCAAGTGCTGCGGAGCAAGAAAAGAATTAATAACAAGCCTGCTATAAAATGCTTCTTATTGCATTAAATTATATTGTTCGGTTTCATAGTTATCCAGTTTTAAGCAAACAAGTACTTTTATGCTGAAATATGAAAGGGGATACAGTGATATTAAAACAAAGTTTGAAAATGCTTTCGAACCTTGTTTCAAGTGCTACGGGGCAAGAAAAGAATTATTATCAAGCCTGCTACAAAATGCTTTTTATTGCATTAAATATATTGTTTAGTTTTATAGTTACCCATACAGTACGGACTTACCCCACCGTGATAGTACGGACTTGCCCCGTGTAGTAATATTTACGGGCAAGATCATCTTAGTGTTTTCTCAATAAATTTTAAAAAATACAATAAGAACGGTTTATTTAATGTAAACCTACATCAATATTTGTTGTACTTACCTAAAATAATAACACAGAATATAATTAATAACTTGTAAACCATTGCACGTAGGGTAACCTCAAAGTTGTACGTGTACCTCGCACGTGACTGTTTGGCACTGGTTGATTTAAGCGAGGAAAACACCTTTATTCTTGGGCGACATCTATGTAGAATAGTTCATACTAACTTATACTACATTAATAAATACAAGCTAGAGCAATTTCGTTCATATTATAATTAAAATAACCGATTAACGGACTTGCCCCGTAGACAGACTCACTCCACTCCACCTTATGTCTAATTGTTAAGGGAATATCTAAAAATATTTTACCTGCAACTCTGGATCCCTCGGAAAATTTCAGTCGCCTAATAGTTAAGAGGGTTATCTAAAAATACTTTACCCGGAAGTCCGCATCCCTCGGGAGCGATCTACCCGCCCCCGCAATCAAACGGATTACGATCTGTGATTCTCCGAGAAGCCGCAATTATTTTCACCCGGATCTTGTCTTTGACCCGGAGTGGTCTTTGATCTTCTTCATGGTAATGCAAATCTGACGCGCGACGCTCTCATTCAATATTCGATGGATCCGTCGAATCATTCCGATGATTTCGAATTGTCTACCGGCGTTACCCGAACGTCTCAACTAACAATGAACGATACACGCGACCGATTACCGTGTGTAACGGGACAGCATGTCTCGAAACAGACGTGCACGTACATCGAGAAACACGCTCGTCATTCTTGCGGTTAAAAAACGGCGCCGCGCCGCGTCAGTAGAAATCGAATCGATCGATCCACGGAATGGAGTCCCTCGACCACGCGATCGGGCTTTCGCCGTTTCTAGACTGCGGAACCGTTTATGGCGCGTAAAACGCTATCGAGGATTTGCAACCAGAGGCATTTTATTATTATGTTGCCTTTAGCGAGCGTAAGCCGGAAGAATTGCGTATCGGTGGCTACGTGGTCATGCCGGAAGGATGAAGTGCGGCTCGCGGATGTTTAAAACTTGCTCCAGAAAGTAACGCTGATGTCGAGTTATGGTATTGAGTTGTGATAGAGAGTAGCCGAGGAGAAAATAGTAGAGACGGAGGGTAAGTGATACATTCACGATCTAGCGGATTTTATTTAATAATTGATTGTTAAACTCTTAATATTCCAGTAGGTGAAATATGAATAACAAAGGGGGACGATTACAGCTCCGAGAAAGGCAAAATCCCCCGGTAACTACCATGCGCCACCAAATGCAATAAAGTACGAATTGAAAATTGTTGAGCAATGACAATATCGTCTCCCGGGATGGGGTATACCATCTATTTGACTCGCTATAAATGGAGTTTTACCGCGGCCATCAATTCCCGACGATTACAAGGCCGCTCAAGTCCGAGGGCGACTCATGTCCCGACGATCTACGATTTTTACGATTCCCTGACCAACGCGCGTCCCTGCAGACAATAGTCAATTCTCTGTGCTTCGTGTGTTCCCGGTTGGCGTCGGAAGGTTCGTCGCTTATTATAATTCCGTCGCACGGAATCGATATCCGATTGTGGGCCAGGTCTTTATGATCCTTTCTATGAGCGACTTTACGATCCGATGGATCCCACCGTTTCTCTATACGCGAAGACTATAGCGAGGTGTGCGTCACGAGCGGAAAAGGTTCTGCGGACCACGTGCCATTACCCGCGCGAGACGTTTAAACGGTGATAGGTTCCTTTCGTCGACGTTTCTTGCTGACCCGCAACGATCCGTCGATGGCGGTTTAATGGCAACGAGGACAGCGAGGGTGGAGTTAGGGTAGCTTCCCGCGGAGATGAGTCACGACGAGCCACGAGATTTATGCGCGCCTCTTTTCGCGCAGCACGAGTAAACGAATTTCCCTTATTTCTCCGTCTCCGGGAGAGGGCGGATTCTACGATGGAACTCGAGAAGAAAGCAGAGGGCTGAACCTAATGTCAACGAAGACCCCCTGCAATCCGTCGATGCACCCTCACGGGGTGGCGAGTCTGAAAATCCTCGAAAACAGGACGAAGAATCCCTTCTAGCTCTGCCGGATCCGAAACGATAACGTCGTTTGCCACGGTGAATCGCCGATGCGACGGAATTGGAGCAAAGGGGAGCCAGCTAATTTCACCCTTATCGAGGTTAGAATTGATACTTGATGCGGGATTAACCAATTCCGAAGTTCTGGGGGCAGTGCGATGCTTAATCGACGATACAACTTTTCGGTTCTGGGGGGCACGTGGAATTTCGAACCGGATCGAGAGGCTGATCTCTTACTCGGTAACTGTGCGCGTTCGTAAATTAATTGGGGTTTGTGTCAACGGAGAATCGAATGGGTAGTTTGACTTCCTGCAGGATCTTCGCGAAGCGTTTGAGTGGAGGAAAATTGTAGCCGTCTATCTACGGAGAACTGATGACAGTGGTCCACTCAGTGGTACACTCATAAAGTTTGTTCCGGAACCATGTACTTTTAACAACTCGTTTCGAGCAAATCGTGCACAGTACGTGAAACAATTCGAACGTATACTTCAAAGACAAAGACTGTGCCGCAGAGGAGCGAGTTGACAGAAGCTATAGTACATATTGGTCTAGAAGTCGCATAACAAGAACGTCTGCTCGAGTTACAGTTCGGAAGGCGAGGAAAACGTACAAACTCCGTTCACCTCGAAGAACACGCAGAGTCGCCGCAAGACCTCAATAATTAAGCCAACACCGGCTCAGAAGAGCTGGAAGCTCGAAATCCGATAAATGCAACGCTGGTAACTGGTGTGGCGCAGCGCGGCAGAAGGAGTCACTGATCCCCTTGGCGAGAATATTCAGGACGCCGCGAGAGAGGCGAAAGGTTTCTCCTTCATTTTCCCGGGGCTCTGAAATGTCGATTATCATGGAAATACCGGAAGGAGGTAACATTTTAATGCCTGAATAATAGTCTCGTCATGTTCCGGCGACGGGAAAGGTTGCGCGTAATTCCGCGGAAGCGTCGTCGTCTAAGGAAGACAGAGAGAGAGGAAGAAGTTGCGGAGTAGGACGGAAAGAGGAAGATACGATGCAGCGGGGAACTATAATATTTAGAGGGCAAGCTGACTCCTGGATTTCTCGGAGCGTGCATCCCAGTGCATTCTGGACTACCGGGTTCGCAAACGGTGGATGCCGTAAACTAGGCTACCGAGAGGAAGACCCGATTCCTCTCGTTTTACCCGCACGCGTGCGCGAGTCGAAGCGCGAGCAGGAGCGCGAGGACCCCACCAGGCATTTGCATTATTGCAAATTTATGACTACACCGTACACCATCCCCCGGCACCCGACACCGCGCCGGTCGCGCTCTCCGTTTCAGAAATGTATTATGCATTATCTTTCCAGCACGTAGATCAACGTTAGTCGAAGTTTCTGAAGGCGGCCACTTCCTACCGGTCACGATCCGACCGCGCGCGCGCGGGTGTACACCCTCGTCCGACGAGTAAATCTCAAGCGTCCATTTCCATTCCCGCGGCCCGGCCCGCAAGCCCGCGAAAAACTTTTGATGGAGTTTCCGCCGCGTGGCGGATTGTCGACCCGATAAAACCACCCCCCGAACGAACCTACGCCGCGCCGCGCTTAATTCCTCCGGCCGGGGGAAGATCCTCGTCGCGGAAAGTGTTCGTGATTATCGCGAGATCCTTGCCCAGCGTACGCTCGTTGCAAATTGAATCTCGCGGCGGAACAGAAATTACTTCTTCCACTCGCCGACGCTGTTTCCCCTGGATTTTGCCTGGGAGTTGGAAAATTGAAACGGGGTTAGCTTTTTTGGAGGGACGGTGGCTGGGATTGTCGACGAGATAGTGGCAAAATTAGGGTGTTTTATATATGGCCTTGTTAAGTAAATATTCTTGATTTTGTTCATTTTTCTCTAAACCTATACTACTGGTCTTTTACATACTTGTATTCTTCATATTTTGTACATTCCTTGTACTCTCGACAAAAATACATTATTACTGTAGTATTTTTAGTGATTTCGGCGCACTGGTTCGATCAAATATTAAAAATAAACACTATTTGAAAATTTTCACAAAATCTCTATTTCAACGTTTCGATCTTCTTTTAGATCATTTTCAAGAAATTTTTAAAGAATTGCGTCTGTAAAGTAATAATTGATGCAAAAAATTTTTATGTGGATTTAAACTACGTGGAATAAATGCTACTTACTTGCTTAGTGCAATACAAAGTAATATTCCATATTCTGAATTTTAATGAAACACGTGTTGATGCTATGGCAATGTACTTGGTAATGATGTACCAATGATCTAAAAGAAGATCGAAACGTTGAAATAGAGATTTTGTGAAAATTTGCAGATAGTGTTTATTTTTAATATTTGATCGAACCAGTGCGCCGAAATCACTGAAAATATCGTTTTTAACAACAATATACGGTCGACATAAGGAAACAGTTATTACTGTAGTATGTTTTCAAGGAATTCAGTGGTGCCATTTTTTGTCAGAGAATTTCCACCTCATCATTCTCTGCCTACACTTTTCATTTCAGCGCGAAGACAAATGTAGTAAAAGAGCAACATACCGCAATGTTGTAACAATATTCACAGCGCTCAAGGCCATTTCCCCGCAATTGATGACATAACACGAGCCGACGGCAATTCCCGTCGGAGCCGCGGGTGGCCAAAGCAAACGAATGAAGTCGTTCGATCATCCCAGGAACGTGGTTTTTGTCGCACGACGCGTGCACCTTAATCAACCCGGTAAGGTGGTTTACCTTACCATAAAGGAAGGCGTTAAAGCAAAACGAGGCTGCTCGGGAATGGCGAGGAGCAAGCAGAGGCTGGCTGGCTCTCTGGCGTCGTCGTCGATAGAGACTCTTAAAGAAAAACAGACCGCGGCCAGATGCCGCTAAATTGGCACTCGAAGTCGTCCCCGGGCGGCCGTGGAACGGAAACAGCCGAATTGGGGACCAAATTTAATTTGCCCGAAAGGGAAGTCCGCGACGCGTTAAGACGTCGAACGTGGCAGGGTCGCACCTGTTTCCTTCCACAGCACGTATCCACTCGGGCCATTTTTACCTCTGAGCGTTCACCTTACGGAATTTTTGGCGACATTGCCCAGGAATCGAAACCCCAATTCACTTGGGAAAGAATCATCGGAGGACATTACTGGACACGGAACCAATCTTCGAAGGTCTCGGCTAGAATTTAATTCCGTTTGCGATTTCGTTTGCAAATATTCTCTCCACCGCATTTGGAGAATGCGAACGGAAAAAGATCGGGCGCTATTCACTAGGCTATTGGAACTTTATTCAGAATAGATGTTTTCACTTGGAAATTTCTTTCTTTTCATAAAATTTTCTCGATTGAATCTTTAATTGTTTTCATCTTGTTACCATTTTGAATAGCACACTGTCACTCTTGTCATAAATACATAAAATCTGCATTGAATCCAGTACTGGATTGTATAATAATATGCAATGATAGCAAAATATTATTTGAGAAAATCACTTTTGTTTCCCCCTTTGATTCCGGCAAATGACTGGAAGTCGCTTGGGGTTAACGGTACGCCGTTTACAACCTCATCCTTCAAATCTCGCGAAAATCAGCAAAACCTCGAGACGGGGCAATATATTTCATTAAAATACCAGCGTAACTCTCGAGTGACACATCGGTGGACGCGAGGAGGCGCGGGACACGTTAAATAATGTGTTAAATAAAAGATGATGGCACGATTTCCGGGAGCGGAGTCGTCGTCGTCGTCGTCGCGTCACTAGCCGAGAGGGAGAGACCGGGGTCATAAACCTAGCACTCGACCAGGCCAGCCAATTCGAATTTTCATAAGGAAACCGCGGCGCGCAGTGAAGCGTTTCCCGGAACCATTACCGAGGCCGCGGAGCTCCCGGTCGCTCACGGCTGCATTACAAATTCAAAGGTAATTGCTCGCGAGCCCATAAATACACCGACGGTAAATTCTAACTAGCCGGGCCCCGAACAAATGATAACGAAAATTCCATTACGCGCGCGTCCCGTCCAAGAGAGCTTCTTGAACGAAAACGATCGGCCAAGAGAGGAAAGAGAGAGAGAGAGCGAGATCTTCCTCTGCGGTGTGTTTGCTCGCGCTGAAACCGAGAGCAAAAAGACGAGAGCAGTGGCCGAAGCGGGCAGGGAACGAGGCGGGGCGCGAGTCCGCGAGCTAAAGGCCGCTAACGAGGCCTCCGGGCGATTAACATCGGCATTTTAACTGCGCCGGGGCCTTCGTTGATTTAACGGGGCCCCTCCACTCCTACGCGTAATCACGTGCTCCGGGGACAGAGTGGGGAGAGCGAATGGGACCGGCGGAGACCGACTGGGAGCCCCACTGCGCTCCGTTCGGTCTCACTCGATCCCACTCGGTTATCAACGATCGATGTCGGGTCAGCACGTGGTGGGGCCATGTCGAAATTTGGGCACGGTCCCAATCGGGGATCGATCGATACTAGATAAAGAGGATCGGGGAATTGAATGCGTTTGTTAGCGTTAATGCGATCCGCGGGGCTACACGATGCGTAGTTACGGCCCGTGGGATGGAATTCGGGACACGTGGCTCCGCCGAGGGCACGGGAGCTCGTGAAAGGACCTGCGAAGACTGTGATGTGCTTCCTCGAGGATGGAGTTTGAATATGGTGCGCGGGAATTTTAGGCCGGGTCTTCGTGAACGTCGATCCGAGGTCATCTATTTAGAGTCCGTATCTTCTCATAGACCATTTTTGTCTGCATCAATACTAATCTTTAGAAAGTGTACCAGACATTAATTTTTTAGTTGCTTCACAAGTCCTAAATCGAGGAGATTTTATTTCAGTGAACGGGTCACTCTATTTCGGTGGAAATCGTCGCTCGATTTGCGTTCAATATTTAGTGCAATTAGTTGCGACCGATATTTATCCGTGCCAATTGCAGCTCCACCAACAGACTCGACCGAGGACAAATATTCCCGGGGTTTTTAGGATCTCTGTATGTATCGTATGGAACGCGAAAATACGAGGCGGTAAAGGGAATCGTGTTCGCGCGGATCAAAAACGGAGGTTTGTTTATATTTTCCCACCGCCTCTTATTCTAGAATCGGCCGCGAAGACGAGTAGCGGCGTGGCGGGGCGCGTCGGTTGCGATTGCTAAACCGGGAGACCAGGCGTGTCTACTTGTTTTCGCTGGTTGTGTATTTAAGCTCAAAGGGGGTCAATAAAATATCGGGCAAGCCTGCTTATACATATGGGCCGCTGGTTCGCAGTTGATAGAATAACAGAAACGCGTGTTTGCTTTCGCAACAGAACTTCCCCGGGGCTGGGGCCGTGATTTTCCTTGTAATCCGCGAGCGGACGCAATTGCGAGCGTGTTGGAATGTTCCCTCGGTGACGATCCGATGTAGCTACCGATCGGACAACATTTCCCTGGATTCCCGGCCGGTAGCGGCCTCCCCTCGCGCCGTTTGCTCACAATGCTCACGCACACCCACGCACACCCACGCACCGCACCGGTAACCACCGCCATACATAACGCAAATCGATTTGGCATTAGCTACGACGGGACTAGAAAAATATAACGCGCGCTGTGTTTTAGACATTAAATCATTAGTCCGTCGCGCGTGTATTCCTTGTATTCATCCCTTGTATTCGTCACTTCTGTCCCGGTGAAAATTAATATAAAACCGAATTACATTCTACGAGAGGTTTCCGTTCCCACTTTTTCTAAAAACTCGCGGATGATGTAAACGCCAAGCAACGTTTAATTTAATATACACTTTAGTACTCCCTCTTTTAAAACGGGGCAACAAACTCGGTAATTAAACCACTCCAAACACGAAACTGCCATTAAACTACCATTAAATATTAAACGTCTCACGAGCGAATTCATTCGGATGGTTCCCTGCAGCTAACCCAACATTGCACAATTTTTCTATTTTACTCTCAACATACCGATATAACGGAAAATAGTATAATTTGGCTTCCATACGCGGCCAGTAATTAAAAGCAAAAGTTCTACATAAGAATTCTTCCACGGGAAACCATATTTAATAGCTTTCATAAGAACACAGGTTCTCAAACAGATCTCTACGTACTGTGGGGTTAACATAAACAGTGGAAACGTACGATTAGAGCTCCGAAAACCGAGCGCCATTTGCAGATTACAAAGCTACCCCCCGACGCTTCTTTATTGCAAGACCGGCGCACAGTTCCCTTCCATTTTTTCCAGCGGCAATTAATGCGCGAATAAAATTCCGCCAAACCTGCAACAACCGTAAATTCGCCGTCCCATATACGATCCCGGGGACCGCGAAAAAACCTTGAGGCTGTACATCTAATTCCCCCTGTCCCCTTCGGTCCACCGTTCGGCCACGGCGATTCAACGAACGGTGAACAACCGGGGTCTCTCTTGTCGCCGTAGCGGAATGGCCGGAGGTTTATCGTTTCCTGGCGCAATTGTCGCGCGGCCAGAGAGCTCCTTCTGAGGATTAACGATACTTTTATTGGCCCTGTTACTGGCTAATTGCGCCGCGCCAGCTCGCCTACACCGGCCACCAAGAGAAGGAAGAGCCACGAGATCATCGGGATCGCTCGGCCTATTCGGGACATTCGCGATACTGCACGAATGTAGTTTGAAATTCTATTTAAAGGCTATCTTGATGTATTAGATATTAACCCGAGGGTGTTTAAGAATCACCATTAAAAATTGCTGTACCACAATTCACAATATTGTGCACATTATTAAATATGTTGGTATCTCATCAATTAAACATTTAATTATCAATTTCATATCCACAACATTAAACAATTCATACACAATGGAATTATTCTAGGTCGAAGGAAATCTTTAATTTTCAAGTTAAAATAGTAGATAGAAATTAGCAGATAGAAATATCAAATAGAGAAATCAAAAGATCCGTCCTATGGAATCATAAACATCGTACCATGATTGAATAACTGGTTCCACCCAATCACGTAACTCAACAAAAATCAGTCTAAACAAATTCAGTCCTGCTGTTCTCCTAAGGCACCGCATGGTCCACTGCCCGGTAGCTTTATTATCGACACGACTTCAACAACTATTAATTACACTGAAAGTACCAGACCGTCATCAGCTACCGTGTACAGTACTCCCCAAATCAGCCGGTCGAGCGGCATTACAGTGAAACAAACAAACCGGTTCCGCGTTGGTCGGCGAGTGTAGCTTTGTTTACGGGGCCCACCGGGGCCGTTCGTCGCGGCGCTACCGCGCTTGAATTTATATAAATGGGCCCGCGGACCGTGTACCCGCTTTGCCGGGACCACGTTTTCGTTGAGAGCGTGCATCGGAGCGAGTTGGCCGGCACGGTCCGGGCTTTAATCAAGGATAACAGCTGTAACGGCGTAATCAGCGACGATCGCGGGGGGGAAAGAGCGAGTCGTGGAACAGGAGCGACAGAGAGCAATAGACGAAACGAGGGAAAGTGAGAGAGATGGAGGAAGAGAGAGCAGGGTGCCACGAGAGCAGCACCACTATTAATATCCATTTGGAAGTCGGCTTTTCCCTCCCGTCGCCTCTCCGTTCCTCTAACAGCGTTTTTCACCGGCCCTGTCTCCCATCCGATCTCCTCTCTTTCGCGGTCTCGTTCCGCACCCCCGTTCCCGCGTCTCTGTTACGCTCCGGCACGCAGTAAAATTGAACGAGGGGATGCGGATAGAAGGGTAGGAGGGCCAGGGAGGGTGACTTCCATCGCGGGGTGAAACGGGGAAGAGAGGGAGAGAGTATGGTTGTACACCACCGTCGAACCGTACCCGACGGAACGAACGCGACGCCGCTGCCGCCGCCTCGCCTACGGAACAGAGAAAAGGGGTTGCGAATCGATCCGAAAATACCAAACCGGAAATTGCTGCGCCGACTGCATGACGGCCCGCAGCTACTTTCGAAACCGATTGCCGGAGACTCTTTTTTTCCAGCATTTTTTTCGGTCCGCCTTTTTGCTCCACGTTGCGCCGGCCGGAGCAGGCGCCCTCCGAGATTCGGACCGATCCGCTCGATCGCCGAATTAAATTGCGACGAAATGGAGGAATGTTCTTCGAAAGAGCGGCCGGGCTTTATTTGTTGCAGGAAATACGCGCTTTTCCACCGGCCACCGATCACTGTCCCCGGTCCACGATGATGCGCCACAGATCTACGCTGCCAATATCCAGAGCGGAGCGAGGATGGTGTCTCTCGTCCACCAAGAGAGAACTGGAAAAGTATCTCTCATTTGAGCTGTTTGTTGACTGTGCTTCGGGTGGGAGATGGGAAAATTATCGGAGAAAGATATGCTGATAAAAAGGAATTTTCATTTCGATTGAACTGTACTTTATGCAAGAGAAAAATTGTCTAGCTGAATTGTAACCAGCAGGTGTTGCATAGAAATTGATTTCCTTTGTTAATAGGATTAACAGGCTGAAAATAAAATGACTGCGAATTTGATGCGTTTATAACGAAAATGGGTAATTATAATTTGAGAAAGTAGTAGAATTAAAAGAATTGAAGAGAAATCATTAGACAGCGGATGTGATGCATTTCTGACGAAAATGAGTGAGTATAAGTTAAAGCATTGGACAGACTAAAACAATTTAAAAGTATCAACGTGTTCGCTTCAACTGATTGAGATCATTAGAGGGAGAATAACATTCCTAAATGGCTCCTATTAGCCTGCATTAGCACTTTCAGTACTTTCAGTTGTTCTAGTGTTGCTAGCCCCATCGCTTGAGAATAAAATGTGACAATATTTTTAAATTATGCGAATGACTTTAAGAAAACTGCTTTAAGTTCATATTAACTCCGCAGCCCTCTTATAAAAGTCTAAACAGTACTGAACACTTGCTCCAAAATAGAATATGATTCACTGATGTAGAAGCACCTTTATAGTGCTCCCACACCAAAAATAAAAAGCTTAAAGTGGATCGTTCGAACCTGTCCAACATTCCCGGTGCTAAAATTGATTACCAAACACTCTAAATTCTAATTCGAGCCGCGAGAACGAACAGGGGGATGAGATAGTTTTCTCGACGGTAGCAACACTGTTAGACGACAGATTATATTGCAGAGGGACGTCGACGAGAACCTGTTCACATTTGCTCAGTATTACGTAAAACGATGATGACTATGGCCCGTTGACGTCCAGCAGGGCATTAGAACGAGTAACGAGGTCGTACATCAATCGACAGCTCGTTGTGACGCTGGCACGATCTCGAAAAAATCAGGTCTCCGGATCGGATAGACGCGCCACGTGTTTTACGATGCCTGGGAAACGTGCTTCTAACCCTTCCCTCAATTTTGGTTAATTCGAAATAGCTGTTTGAATCACGCAAACTCAGTTTTATTAAACTTGCGTGAAACATTCGAAACATATCCGACATTTCATATCGGCAATAGTCGACGTTGAAGAGGTAAAAACAACCCCTCAAACGTTTTTTCAGATATCTCGGAAACTGGAGACAAATTGTGTTTCCGAATTTACGAGGATAAAGATATTTTACACAAAAAGTTATTTGTTCAAATAATATATCAAAGTTCTGCATTTTTATGTGAATGAACCAAAATAGAGGATACGGGTGATAGCAATTTAAAAACGATTCTTAAGTTAATAATAATTATCTCTCTGATGCAAAGTGAAGTATTGTACTTAAGCTTATGCTTTATAGACAAGCACATAAACCTCCCAACGTTTGAAGTTATAATGCTGTGTTAGATGTCGCTAGTTGTTTTTTCAATAAAGGCGACATCCCAGTTTTTCTCACCTACTCTACACACATGATGGTCGATAAAAAATACTGGTTAGATATTTTTCCAAGAGCCACAATGTCCCACATAAGTTTCATCGAAATCGGCTCGTGTAGCTCGAACATGTTCCCCTGTTAGTAACCGACGAAAAGGGCCCCTCGGAATTCGAAGAACGCCGTGGTAAGACGCAGGGGTTTAGAAATTATTATGTCACGCCATAAACTGCATCCAGCCAACCTATTTCTCAGCTTAATAACCTCTCGGATAAGATTAATTCATTAACAGGTCCCCGCTAATAACGCCGGCGTGTAACCACTATTCACTCGATCCCCTGAGCATGGAGGATGAAAGCGTGGGCAATAACATCCACGCAACCTTTCCGACCGGCGTGCGCGTTCTCAAAGAACCTGGAACGCGCTCCGAGGAAACTGGTCCGTCTATCTCGCATTCCACTCGGCTGAAACCTCCATCCTGTAGAACGGAGGCCACGCGACGACGCCCCCATTTACAAACTTCATTGTCGCCGGGACTCTTTGACCAACTGTCTCCTTTGTCGTCCAAGAGCTCGGAGAGCAAATAGCTCGTTACGATGGCAAAGCATTTGCGATTATTATGGATCGAACACCCCCAGGCTTCCCTGGATATTTGGGAACGTGAGTGGTGCAAATTAGTACTATAGCGAGGAGGCTGCAAACTATTACCTAGGTTGCTCATTGTTATACTAAAGAATTATGGATTATTTTCGAAAGACACCTCAAGGTTCAGATTTAGGTTAATCATCGTGGATAATCTCTAAGACTGTAACGAAGCCACACTGCTAAAACTTTAACCAACAATCTTGCTCAGCTCCAATCCCGAATAAGAGAGTTCACGCACCTGCCGGGCCAAAACGGCCACCGAAAACTCCATTATAGCGACCGTGTCCACCTGACCATGACTCCGCAAGGTCGGCGAGCAGTTAGGGTAGCAAAACGGCGGGCATCCGACGATTTAGCCCGGTCGTTTCGGCTCGCTTTGTGGCCCTGCCTCTGCTCAAAGTGATACGGGGCGATGTGTCGCGAGCAGCCGCATAATTTTTCGTGGCCGGTGTCACCCTCTCGGTTTCCCAGGCAGCTTGTTATAACGAACTTTCGCGAACTAGCCGAGATTTGCATGGCATTACGCGGGGTGTGCCGGCGCCGAGCAATATCGCGAGCTGCGTCGTTTTAGCGGCGTTTTCCGGCGTCGGTGGCGTCGGCTGCGCCGCGATTTCCATACATAAACCGTGAACGCGCGCGCGCACACACCTCAAGAACGACAAAACTAACCGGTGACATAAACTTGTAATTCCGTGGCGCGGCTTCCACTCTTCCCCCTTACCGTCGCCTTTGTCTCCGGCGTCGCATTGGAAACGGCCTGCTGTAAACCGTGCGCGCCTTCCCGTCTCCCCCCCCCCCTCCCACCGTTCGTCTCGTCGCGATTCAGCTCGTTCCGAGCTGCCCACGTAGAACCGGAACCGAGCCGCGGATTTTTCATGCGAACGAATTTTATTGTGCAATTGGTGAAATTGAATGGAATCCATTCGCGGAGACAGCCTGCCTACGACCGGCCGGAAGACCATCCTAGCTGCCGCAGAAAACGCCTGACGATAGCGACCATACGTGGAGTACTATGTTATTTTTCACACATTATTTAACGGCGGTTATTTAATAATTTTTGTAGTCGATGTGACTAAAGATTTTTTAATAGATTCTTCAGCAGCAATAGCAATTTCGAAAAAATTCGCGGTCTGATTGTTAACAATACTGTGAGCATCTATTATCTTTCTCAAGACACGTGGTCCGTGCCAACTTAGACGTTGGCACAAACCGATGATTCAAACAAAGCTAGTCTCTACTAAACAAGATAGAGTATAATTAATCGACAGATGTTCATTCGAGCGAATGTTAGAAATAGGACAATTCTATATTTGGTTACTTCCCTGGCTGTCTAGATGGCTCGAAAGGGGCCGGGACACGGAGGACGAGAGAACGTTCCTCCTGATACGCAATTAAACGTAATTAAATTAATTGGGACACCAGACAATCAGGCCAATTACCGATACCAATCAACGATCGAGCCACCTACTGCCGCAACGGCTACACCCACGGGGCTTTTTTATTCGGATGACAAACCCCATTAATTACAGGCCCGCGGAGCCAACCCTCCGAAAATTAGCACCCTCGCCGGCCAGAGTTGCCAATTTCAGGTGGAAACCGTTTCGCCTATCTTTCCGCGGATAACTCACCCCCTTCGCGCTGATTTCGCCTCGGCGCGATACTGGTCGCGGTCTGCCTCGTTCGCTTGCAATTTGCACCTCGGATCCATCGTTTAATTCACTGATTTTGCTCTGTATCGCACGTTTTACAATTCGTATTAAGATGTTTAGGGGATGTACAAGTTGAAGGGAATTAGTTCCAAACCAACTCCTTGCAGTCTAATAATTTTTTAAGGGTTCTTTGTGTGTCAGACGTTCTGAGTGGAACATTAGGTTTGGAAAATTGTTACTTGTGAAGCAGCTGATTATGTTTGTGATATTAACTATGGATTTTATGCACGAAACTGTAAAGATCTTATAATCATTTTGCGGATATTATTGTATATTTGTTAAAATCATTAAACAAAAAAGTTCATTGCCTCTGCTTTATCTTTTTTACAATTGACTTAAAAAATTCCCACTTTGTTTACAAAGAAGAGGACAGCACAAAATAGATTATCGTAAAATAAAAATATAGCTACCAAACGTTTTGAAGTTGAAACGAATTAGAATTGAGATTGGAAAATATACGTATTTCAGCATCATAAAAATAAATGGATCCACACAACGACACAAATAATAATCAAAATAAATTATGATAGGGATCAGAAACATAATGACCGATCATTGTCTATTAACGTGCACTTCTGCCGATCTTCGGAGAAGAATTGCCGAGGTAAAGATCGTCGATGATAGAATCAGCTGCCGGAACACGCAAGAACCGGTCACCGGTTCATCGCGTAATCCGCTCGCGGTGCTGGAGATCTTAAACGGGAAGGAGATCTTAAACGTTAATCCGTGAAAATTCCTAATTGCACGTTATATGGTAACGCGGTCGTTTCGCAAGTCCCAACTGGCTGGCCGCGCGGGATCCGGGGCCCCCGGTGATTGCCGGGTAATATCGATATCTCGCGATTAAACGATTACCGAGATTGATATCTCAATTGGCGGGTAACGATTTCTGTGTTATTATAGCGGCGGGTGTTTCCGCGTCAGAAAATATCTGCTCCCTCTATCTTTCAACGATGCCGAGGTTTCACTTGTCAGCGGCTTGCCTCGTGGCCGTGCTCCCGGCTACACTTGAAATTTACTGGCTTAATGGAAATACTGGATACACTCATTGCTAGGAAACGCTGCGCCCCGACCACCTCTAATTTAATTGGCTCGATTAAACGCCGTACAAATTGCCCGACCGGATCTACAACTTGTTTTTGTACAGCGAACCACGATTTTCATGCAGGACATTTTTCTGTGGCTTTTTTTATCTTTCCTTTGGGTTTCGAGATTTTTTAAAATTGTGAAGCATTTCATTTTTTTAAACTTAGGTACTTACACACCGTTAAAGTTGTCTAAATGCTTCGTATATATTTCAACCCGCCCGGTTGGAATTTTTGTTAAAAACATATGATAAGAGCTTATAAAAAGGGACGGCAATGAATCACTGGTAATGGTAAAATTTATCATTTCAGAAAAATGAATGCGGTTTGAAATTGTTACTGTGCTGCATTACGCGATAAACAAGAGAAATTTGCAACCTCTCTCTGCAGTCGGATTTTTGAAGCACTGTGAGATTCGTGTCATTAATTCTGAATCGGTCAACTCTTGGACTGGCGATGCCTGGGTGTATTTTGACCCGTTTTATTTGGGCACTTTTTTCGAAAACTTCAGCCATTTTCATGTAATAAAACAGCGTATTCGAGGAATCACAGTTTCCAGGAATCGCACCTCCGCAGACAGGTGCTATTCATGAGTTGAAGGGAAGGGAATAAGGGACAAAGAGTCGAAGGGAAGAACGCAGAAAGAGGATTCCATGGTTCTGAGTAATCTGTTGGTCGATCAAGCCGGGGTCTCAACCCGTTATTAGGTATGTGCGGCTCTCACGAAAATCCGCACCCTCGGCGGCGCGGGCGGCTAACAGAAAATTATCACGACCGCGTATCGTTCCCGGAGGGCCCTGCTCCGGCCCCATTCGAAACTCACCCCCGTGGCGGGCGCAGCCACATTATATATGCGGTAGCAAAACGAGAGAGAGAAAGAGAGGGACAGAGTAAAAGAGAGAGATTGTCCAGGGGCACACGAGGGGATTCCTCGCGGTATTCGTTACTAATGGGCGTTCTATTTAGCGGCGCCCTCGGCCCTCCAGGGACGTGTCACGCGTCACTGGGTTCCCGCGCATCTCCCGCGCTACAATGCCTCGTAACGCCGCTCGATGTCAAAGAGCCCCGGCCAGAAGTCAGGGATCCTCGCCTATCAATGTTTTTCCTGCGTGCACACGCTCGCTTCTTCTCCATGTGTGCTGTTACAGGAGCCACCGTCCCGGTAAAAGTTCTGTCTCGCGACTTTGACGCGCGAGGGCTCCGAACAAAAAGTTTTTGATGGCAACGGCAACAACGGTTCCGATGCTGGGATATGTCGGCCGATTTTCGGGGAAGATGAGGGACACGTGTCTTTCGTATCTCGCAGTCGAGCTTGACAATTTGATGCCGCTTTTTTTTCGGTCCGCTCTTTGTCACGGACGCTTTTGTCCTCGTGCGTGATTTTTACATTGGTCCGTTCAGCTGCTGCTGGATATGAATATCGAATTTGATCGAGGTGATATCTGTGTCGGGAACTGTTAATCCGGTAAGCGATGGAGCTGGGTCTTGATTGAACCACGCTCTTACGATTATTGGCGACCTTTTTCACTGTGAGAAAACAGATCATTTTGAATCGAAATTATTCTCTGTATTTCACTCTTTTGTTTAACAAGTACGTGTTAACAAGTTCAGAAACTATTTTAGGGGATGAAGTCGGGGGGTTGAAGGTTCTCCAAGACAAAATGATGGGGGACAAAATTAGGGGAGTTGAAGTTCTCCATGACCAAATCAGGGGAATGAAGTTAGGGGGGCAGATGGTTCCCCAAGAATTAGAAATTACAGCAGGCTTAACGATATTCGCGAATCGATAAAAGGTCCCTCCTCCGGTCAGGACAGAACTTTCCCGTTCGCCTAATATCCGCTCGTCTATATCAGTTAACGGGTGCACGGGAGCGTTCACGTACGGCCGCGAGATTCCATGGGGCGACACTTTTCCGGAAGGGGATGCTGCTGTGCGTCGCCGGTGTGCCCCTCGATCAACGTCAATCAGCCGTTAAACAATGACGCGCCGCGCAAAGAGGATTTTATTGTATTGCGGAGAGAGCAAAGTTGCCGGCACAATGCGCCTCCACCCCCTCCAGCTTGGGGGTTGCAACACCGGCAAGTCACCCTCGAATGTTCTCCGGCAGAGAGGCTTGCGCTATCGTTGTACATCCTAGTTCTCCTTTCTTCATCCCTCCACGCTTTTGCCTTTCTACTCGGTGCAGCGGGGATGCGCTTTTTCGACTGCTTTTGCTCCAATGACACGCTGCCCTCCAGCAAGCCTGATTCATTTCTTTCGGACACAAAAAAACTGCTGAAAGTGTATCTCATTCTATGATCATCCCTTTGTTGTTGGTTTTGTTCCTTTAAGGCCGTTGACCAAGCAGCTTTTTATTCAATTCTTATTTATTAACTGTTTTGAGGCTACTGTTTGAACATTGTGCCTTGAGGTCGATGATCTCTTTTGTTTTAGGACCACTGTCTCAACTTCTCATTTATTCTACTTATTTTTTATGGCAATAAGAGATGTCACAGAAAAACTATAATAATAAATAAACTATAATAAAACTAAATAATGGATGGTTCATGTAAAGCTTATTAAATTGTTTCAATGTCAATATTCAAACATGTTAACCCCTTACAATGGCAAGGGTTAGGAGATAAATCAACTATGCATTCACGTCGCAAGCATTTCAACTCTAGAATAACAAAAACTGTTTCCTTTTCAGCCACTTCACCAACAGAAAGACAAAAAAGAATGTTAAATGGCATTTCTATGAAAATATCCTTTAATATAATCACGCGACAAGGGGTTAGGCCAGTGCAGCGATAAAAATGCACGAACGAGAGATGGATGGAGCGTCCCACGGGACTTCGAGTCACAGATTTCGAGCTCCGAAAACAAACCCCCCGGGGGAAAGACACGTGAGAATCGGTTCCGAAAACACGGTGGCCAGATCCGACGGCTAAGGGCGAGTGAAATATTACGGGGAGGGGAGCCACGGAGATCGAGGGATGCTCTCGTGGAGGGGTTAAGGGCCCGTGGCTCCGGCCACACAGTTTAAAGGGGGTGAGCCTACAGTGAAATGGATCTTGATACGGCGACGTGTCAATGCGGCCAACAAAGCGGGACCGATGTTAGGGTATTAAAACGCGTCCGCGTACGCTACATCCAGGCCAGTTGTTCTTGCTCCAGGCGTGGAGGGATGAATTACTGTCGCGTTTTCAGACAAACGGCGACAGGGATTAAACTGTAATACCGTGTATATACTCTGCAAGAGTTTGGATTAGGCTATTGTTAGCGGATTTTGTAAATTTTTCAGCGGCTTTCGGTCTTAGACAATGTAGGGGGTGGACAGCAAAAATGAATTAATGGGGGTTGTATTAAGCAGTTGTTAGAGGTTGCTGTGATTCAGAGAGGTACAAAGTGCAGGAGCCGCAGAAGCTGCAGGAGGTGCAGGATTTAGTTGTTGACGCGATTTGAGTGGGCTGGGACGTCAAACTGTGCCAAACAGTGATTCGTTGATCATTAACACTAAATCTACCGAGGATTAAATGTGACTGGTATGTGTTGTCCAATCTGGTAGGTCAATTTGATTCTGTCTTTTGGTTTTTTCACAATATTTTTGAGTGGACTGAGAGTGTTTCACCTAGAGAAGTGAAATTTTCGCATGTTGTCCTACATCATCGAAAAGCTACGAGCCATATTTCGTCGCGCGGTGTAGTGATGCATGATTTCTACTGACTGCACGTAACTGCCTTATTGTGAGTGCGGCCCCGACGGCAGTAGATAAAGAGCAAGAGACGGATACCCGTTCTCGAACTTGCCAGCTGCGAGCCCACGCGAATTTGGTGACTCACTTTAGAGCGCATTTGTGTACCTACGCGTGTCACTCATGAATGCCCCGGCGCGGCCCTCAGCTGAGACAGGGAATGAGGGAAGTGTAGCTCGTCGCGAGGATAGAGGCGGGGTATCATATTGTATGCTTAAAGCTCAGTGATCCCGATAAGATCCTGAAAACCATCCGAGAACGACTCCCCGCGCTCCTCTTTCCCACTCTTGTCTCCTCTCTCCGCGTCTTTGCTTCGCGATTTTTTCACGACGATGGCCGGTTTTTCTGGTCGCCGCTCATTGTTTTGCCCGCGCGTTATTCATATGTATGAGCGGCCGAGAGGGCCAGAGGTAATGGGATGCCGGCTTGTCGGATTAATAAAAATGTTTGTCGTGCTCCTTTGAGCGGGAATGATCGAGAGCAAGAAATAAACGAGCCTCCGCGCCACCGCACGGACGACGTGTACCCTGAACTGTGATTATCCTGCAGCTACAGGAATTTAACGATCCGGTCGTGAAGCCTTCTCGCCGAATCTAACGGGTAAACCGATGCAGATCGATCGGCCATTTTGGGAATCACTAAACGGGCCTGCTAGTCGTTTCCACCGAAAAATTCTGGCCACGTTTATTCAGAAGTTCGTTATCGCCATTACCTTATCTGTTAACCTTTGAACTGGGTATGACGAGGTAATTCGTCATTTATGTTAGCTATGAGTAAATAGTAAATCGAATTCAATTTCATACTGTTCATTTAGAACAGAGTTTAATTTACCATTTTTGGGACACCCGGTAGACATATGGAATAAAATAGCTTGCGAAACTTTAAAGTTGTATTTTAAGAGAAAACGAGGTTCACTTCTGACCCGTAATCCCTGCGAGACTTTTGTTCATTGCGATGAGTTGGGTAAAGTGTCCAAATATGGTATAGTCCCCTATTATGGCACTACTTAGTATCTTGTAAAGGAGAAGTCGCACTCTAGTGAGAAAATTCTCAAACAATAGTTTACATTCGCACCGTTTTATAGATTTTAGTATCGATTTAGTATTGCTAGTTCTGTCTCCACGTATTGAATATTTTTGTGGTTAGATTTTCGATTGTATCTTTTTCTAGGAAGGTAAGTGATTTTGAAATGTTTGAACATATCTGAAGTTTCAGTTTATTTATATTAATGTTTGCCAACTATTGGTTTGGGCTGAAATTCATTTTCTCTTTGTCAGCAGTTAGTATTATCAGTCCACGTGGAGTTCCCAATATGGCACTACCAATGGTACCCTAATATGGGTATAGCTATATTGACATTCTTGATGTGGGTGCCGAATATGGCACCAGGCGTCATATTAGGGACTCGAGGTGTACCATATTAATAACCCCTTTCGCTGGAACCTGCAAATGACACACTACAAAAAAAAAATATTTTTTCCAAGCTGTATTAATTTTTTAACAAACTTGATTCCAGAATCTTATAGGAAAGAAATTCATCTACAACTGGTAATTTTTTGGTCGGAAAAGAGCATTCTAAAATAATCAAAAAGTGGTCCATATTTGGACACTTTACCCTAGCATAGGATGCAATGAAAAAGAGTTTGACGAAAATAATATTCTGAAGCAAAACCTGACCTTAACCTTGAAATAAGGGTCAAGCTCAGGTTCACGGTACATTTTTTTAACGGAACTCCGAAACACCCTGTACATCTCGAATATAAAATTGAACTGAAAGAAGAGTTCTGAAGAGCGTCCAACTAAAATTCTCCCTAAACTGTATACTCCGAACGGACGACATTCGTGCTGAATCCTGGATGGAAGAAAATCCCAAAAATCGGAGAGAACGAGCAGGGAACAGTGGAAAATGCCAGGTTGATCGCGGACTAAACAGAATCGGGATCCCCGACCAAACAAGAAACGTCCCGCGCGATCTTCTGCTTAGCTGTACACGGAAAACGTCGCATTCGGTAAATCCCCGGATCTCTGGAGGATACGTGTAAATACGACGAGGAGGAGATTACCAGTGTCGGCGCGTGAGACACGCCGCGCCGTCGTCTTGACGAGCCGACGCAACGGGTAATATGACGAGCGTGTGCTCTGTGCATTTGTGCAACGTATTTACAATAGTCTGGATAGTAACAAGGAGATGCATCGTACACACGCCGGCTTATTACATCACGCTGTGCACACAGTGTACCATATGAAATCGATTTCACGACTAGCCACCGGTCCCGCAAGATGGTGGTCTGGTCCCGTTGTCTGACTCCCCATTCTTCGATTCTTTCGGGTAAAAACTTCTTCTTCTTCTCCGCGAGCGAAGTTCGAAACAACCGTAGGACATGCACCGAACGTTCCACGTCGTGGTCCATTCATTTTCTTGATAAATGCTGAAAAGGATCACCTAATCGCGCCGAGAATCCTTTGTGGGTAGCCTTGGCTGAAGGAAACGAATCATCTCGACGGCGAAGATTAACGAGGTAATCTTTGAAGATTGGATTTGCCGAGTGCCGCGATGAAAGTAATCAAAGTCCCGCGTTACCTGCTCCACGAGGTCCTGGACCGTCTGCAAGGTGTCTATTAATCGGACAGCTTCCTGAAAAGATGTTGGCCCATTCCCTGGGAAACGGGGAACGATTGTTACAAGGTAGAGCGCCCGATTTCTTTGGTACCTTTAGTTGAAAATGGTGTTGTTGAATTAAAGTGTAAACGAAATTAGGAGGATTTATCGTATGACTGTGTTGTAATAGGCGTTAACATGGTCATCCGTTTTGTGGATAATTATCTTTTCAATTTTTTCCAGAATGGAGTGCACACTACTGGCGGAATGTTTAAAGCCATTCTGTTAGCTGGTGGCAATAGAGATACGCCTGTTGAGTCAAAGAACCTAAGTAAGTAACAGTAATTGCACAGGTTTGTGGACGATAAGACAATCGCTACAATACAGTCTTATTTGTAAAGCGAGTTCATTAACCTTTATGTTAATGGCAAGAAGTAATTGCAAGAACGAGTCAATACAAAAGAATAATGAATGAACGTCAGAAACATTGAGTAGGTACCTGAGACGAAACGCATCACGTGACCGGGCTGTGGCGGGAGCCTGGGGCAATAGCGCCGTAGAGAGGGAAGGTTAGAGTGGGAGACAAGTCTTAATCTAACGACTCTAACGGACTCAGTCGCGGAAAAAGTGCAAGTTGTATAATAATGACGAGTGCATTAACCCGTTAAATTGAATCTGTCCTAGACGAGAGGTATTTCTTTCATCGTCGGCTGGCAAAGAGGCCACTCTAGGCGCATCATCGGCCGGATAGAAAAATTCACCGTTAATAAAACACGCCTAATGGGCTCCGTAGCGGGTAGCACGGAGCATGGGATCCCCGCTGCGAACCAATACTATTATTGCATTACTCGAATTACCCGCGGACGTATTTATTCCCGGCGTGTCCGACTGTTCTGTTCGACCACGGCGCATTCTAATTGATCTTCGCGTGGTAACGAGCCGCGAGCCTCGCTCGTTTCTTTCCGAGTCGCTATTTGCGCTGCGATCCATAGTATGCAGCCTGCGGCGAGTGTCCTAACCGATCTGTGTGCGATTCCTAAGTATGCGTTTATGTTACGGTCTCGGAGATAGAAGCTGTGAGAGCCTCGATCAGAGCGGCGATGAAAACTGCTCGAGAATATCGTTCTTTAGTGTGTTTATAGTCGAGCTGTGGTTAATCTACGGTCTCGGTTGATGTTAAGGGAGTCGATAATAGAAATTTTGTCATTTTTTATTATTCTACTTGCCTTTAACCCTTTGCAGTCGGAGCTATTTTATCTTGAAAATTAAACATATCTTCCGACCTAGAATAATTCCATTGTATACGACATTTTTTGGGTAAACTTCACTTTACCGGACTCAAAATTAGTACCTTTTTCCTACGAATTATAATGTATTTGGTATGTAATCCAGTAGATTTGTGCCCGGCGCGGATGCAGATCGTAGTTTCGATCCTCTAGGATCCATAGTTGAGGAGCTATGGTCGCTTAAACTTGAGCATTTTTGACAGGTACGGGCGCCGCCATATTGGTTTGTAGTGAAAAACTTTCGACGGAATTATCGAACAGAGCAAAATATTGCCGGAACCATTACACCGCTGAAAGCGTGGAATTCCGCGCGATTGTTCCGCGGCGATTTAAATCAAGTGGAATGAAAGGAAAACACAGCGTGGAAAAAAGCGAAAGACCGTTTCGCCCCAAATTCGCTAATCAAACTCGATTTTCCGTCATGCGAAAAAGGCCATGCAGAACAAACACGGATCGCCGGAGCGGCGGATGAACGCGCAGAATTCGAAATAGTCCGCGCGCATCGGTTCACAACTTTCACTGGCATTTCGACGGCCGGCTCTTTTGTACTGGAATATCGATAACGGTGGTCGCAGAGAGAACAGCGAAAATCGGAATAATAAAATGTTGAGGGTCGTGCATGAAAATCGCATGCGAAATAAGGCAAGACCGCAGAGGTTGGCGCCTTTAGGCGTGCTCACGCGCCTCCGTTTTTCCGGTGTTCGCCAACGGCGGAGGACGGTAACGGGGCCTTCGAAGATTATGGGTTATCGACATTGTTTGTCATGCGTTACGACAGCGAACGCTGGTGGCCGGAATCGCCAGGACGGCGGCGCTGCGAAGGAATGCTCGTTCACTTTCATCGAGAGACTCGCCGCGATTTTACACCTCCTTAGGGCTCGTCCGTGCTCGGGCTGCAATAGACCATCGCTACGGACAGGAGAATCGTAGTCTATTGTTTTAGAGACGAGCTGTTTACTTTGGAACACTGCACGGGACTGTGCGATGCCCGTTTGACGCGTCAAAATGCAGAGAATGCTGTTGATTTTACAAAATGTGCTGTGAGAGAAATCAGCTTAAAAAAATTCCACAAAAAAAATCAAAGGGTTATAACAACGGACTTTATGCGAAGACGTTAGACGATTTTAAGTGTACTATTATATTATTTACGATTCATTATTATTATTAAAAGAAAAGATGTACTTTGATAAAGATGAGTGAAGTCTGATAAAGATGAAGGGCACAAACACTAGAACTACCGGATGAGTCAAAATGACTCGCTCCTGATTTGTTCTTTTAGAAATATTAAAATTATAAATATGTGTTGCTGAGAAAGTTTTTTTATCAAACTTCTCTATTGAAGTACATATTTGAACAAAACTGCTACGAGATCTAAATAAATGCAATTTTGTCCTTATTATAAGGCAATGTATGTCAATTATGTTTAGTGCTCGGTAGTTCTAGTGTTAAGATCGAAGTTTAATTCAATTTAAGATAAAAATTGGAGGGGATAGGATCGCATTGCAAATCTAGAAGGACTGGCTCATGAGGGGGCAAAACACGGCTCAAATGCGACAGAAGACCAGAATCGTCCGTCATTCGATATCGCCCGGTGCTTTCTCGCGTTACCATGTCACGCGTGTCCGCTCCAGCGCCCGGAGACAAGAAAACCCGTGACAAGAACACGGAACGTGACCGCGCAACAAAAATCAGCGCGACACCGAGTCGCGAAAAGAAACGAACTGGACCGGACAGTCGGTTGTCCTTAATGACGATTCGACGTGCCAATAAGTTGTCGAGTGTCGGCGGGGAACTGTGGCGAATTCGTCACGAGGCGGTAGCTCGAGCTCGGAATCATTTGCACGCGATTGTATTTACTGGGAGAAGCTGCTGAACAGATTCGCGCTTGCTTAACGCGTCGACCCTGTCGTGACTGCGGGTCTTTATGCATTTGTGAATGAAAATTCACATTGAAAAAATTGGAGGAAATCGTTGGGAAGGAAAAAATTTGTAAGTGGCTCCTGTTTCTTCTACTTGGTGCAGAGAATTTTCATTTTGTTGAAATATCTACTGTCTAGTCATGGATTATTTGATTTGTAGCATGTGCAAGTGTTAACGAACTGGAAAGAACAATTAAAAGTATTTATGAACATGATACTATAATTCCCAGTTTTTGAAAATTGCCGAAGGAGAAAAGACGTGTTTCTCTTCAACTCTTGTTTGTTTCAATCTATGAAGGAGATTTTAATATTGCAGATGCAGTCAAGTATGCAGATGCACTCGCAAGAATTAATGAACAAACAGGTCGCGTCAGCGGAGGAAGAACAACGATCCAGTGGTGTAGATCGAGTGGCTTTAAGCCCCGAGATAAGGTAAATAATCTCCATAATTTGTGGTGCAAAAGTAAACAATTTGACTCCGAAGGAACTGGAATCTTGAAAAGAAGAGTAACAGGAGATCATTGGCGAACCGAAAGGTATTTTTCGACGGTGATCGCTGATTTATAGAAAACAATCTTCGGAGCAGTATCTCTTTTGAATGAACAACTGGCGTAGCGTGGAATATTAAATTATCCGGATCGATAAATTCATCTTTATCCTCGTTCTGCCTCGGGGCGAGGCGATTCGCGAGGTGAAACAAACAGGACGACGCTATTCAAGGTATGTGTCGCGAGAGAGAGAGACGTTCTCGCGAGCAGCCTTATAAAAGCCCGGCTCGATACGACTCCACTTTTCGTCGATTCGAAACCAGTCCTCGGAGCAAGTTGATCAACCGGACGACGGGTATTTTCGCGGATGAAAAATCGTGCCCGGTTTTTCGAGCCTCGGAGGAAACGATGCTCCCGATCAAACCGAACCGTTTCGTCTCTCGTCGAATCAATTCACGAACGAAATTGGAAACCGCCTGTTCGCAACGCCTTCGACACGACCGGGCACGTAATCACCGGGTATTTAGAAAATCCGATCGTCTAATGCTGTCAACGCGTGGAAACTTTAAGGATACATTCCCCGTCAGCGGTTCACAATCGCGCTCGAGAGACTCGGGAAAGAGAGCGGCCAGCGACGATCTAATTAGATCTAATTACGTTCGTTAACACTTCTGCCGTTCGTGAAATCCTGACGTGCTACAGCCGTAATCCGCTCTAATTTCATTCTTCTGTCACCGGCGAATTCGCTGGATCCAATTACGGGTCTGCCAGATTCGCAGATTGCTGATCTGCATCGACGCGGAAATGGAAGAACCGTATTGCATCGGTGTAATCGAAATTTCATTTTTCGTTCGACAGATATCGTTTGATAGATTTCATTGTTAAAAGAGATTAGAGCATATTGTATTCTAATATCCGCTGTTCCAGGTATTGGAAACATATTTTTGCACGTACATTATTTCACTGAAAGGATTTACTGGGTTCATTGATCTCCTGGACTCATTCACAGTTTATCACAAGAGGAAGGACGCCGCCGTTCGAGTAGGTATTTGATCACGGTCATTTCGTGCTTCCCGTACGACTGAATGGACAGGCTCGAAAGAATGAATGAAGAACAAGAATCGTGGAAAGGGGTCCAACAGGGAGCCTAGTTTTAATATGATGGATGAATTGTTGGCTGTTTGGATACTCGTCCATCGAAGTAGCCGAATGGCCAAAAACAGTTTTGTCTATGTAAGAGGCTAGTTTCGATCACATTGCATCGCGGAAGCATGGGAACCGCTGCTCGAGGGGTGTAATCAAGGCACGCCTCCCGGTAGACGCATATCAATGAGCATTCGACGTGCCGAGGTGTCGGTCTCGCGAATAGCAAAAGCAGCGTCGGAAGCTCATCTCGTTGGCTCAGTGGGGGAAGAAGTAACCGTTCCTCTCGAGCTATTTTTATGGCACTTAGACTTTCCGACCGGCAACATGCTGGAGCACTTGAAGAACACTTGTGTGCGCATTCCGTTACGTTTACGCAACGCGACAACGACGACGACGCGTCCGGACGCAGGACACTCGAACCGGCCGGCTCTTCACAGTCTTCCGCGACCAGGTTGAAGTGGAGACGGGTTTTTAATTTTCTAGTAGGCGCGGCTAGCACTCCTGGACCTTCTCTCTTTCTCTCTAGTTTCAGGTTCGTAACAGTCTCGGATCCCTCTGAAACGCCGGCGTGAGAAACTGAGTCACGTTTCCCGGGTTTTTTTTTCCACCGGCGACGCTCTCTCGTCCGCGCTCACCTATCAACCGCGCGTCACCATTTCCATCGCGTTGTTTGCCCTTTTAGCTCTGGAATTTAAATTAATATCGTGCACTCCTCGGCTGTCTCGCGCAACCGTGACGTCCCGTTCGCTGTCGCCTCCCTTTGACCGTTTCATTTCCAGCCAATAAAAACCCCGGAACGCAAGTCCACGTTTCTCGTCTCGAATCCTGTGGAAACTGCAAATGAGCACCGGCTCGCTCGTTCCGGAGACGGAGGTTGTTCAACATTAAAATTTTTGTTACTGGTTCATGTAGGCCGTTCCGAAGAATATGAGGTGCATTAAGAGTTGCGATAGATGTCCTCGCTATTCGGAGCATTCAAATGTCAGCTGTCCATGGTGGTTGGAGTGGGGTGGACATTCCTTTTGAATGACAGCAAACCTTCACTCGTCCCATTTTCTGATTCAGATATTCCTCCTTACCTGTGTGACCTAAAAAACTACCATTCTCTTCCGCACCTTCTGACCTGCTGCAGAAACCGAGAGTTTATAACAGAATGGTAATGCTGCTGCGCTCTTCCGTTGTATCGTCATACTGTTAGCAGCTGGTAATTGAAGTAGAACATTTTTATTTCACTTGAGGATCTACCAACATGATGGATGTTAAACCAGTCAAAAGTATAACCTGCAGCTCCTCCACAAGGCGATCCGCCGAAAGGTACCATACGCCATAGAAAAACGTGAGAACTGTCGAGTTTCCCGTGGCAGCTGTGGGCGGACATCAAGGAAGAGTTGAAGAAAGCGCACCTGGCGAACCTGTCTGCCCTGTCAGCTCGCAGTTAGCACCGGTACGAGGAATCAAAGAGCAAAAACTGCGAAGAAACTCGAGTGTGTCGAGTGTGGGTGGAGTCGTAGCACAATTGACCGTAGCAATCCGACGCAGTCTAACGAAGGATCTTCGAACGCCGATTCGATCTGCGAGTTCCTCTTCCCACGAAAAGGAAACGAAGAAAACGGGTGCGAGGCGAAAATTGCTCGAGCCGAAGAATCTTCTCCTATTCATCCATCAAGCCATCCCGTTAAAGCGGTCAAACGATGACGCGATAAGTCGGAGACAATTCCGCGCGGCAAGTGGCGAACGGGGAAGTGGCGCGATAAACGCGTTCCATGGAGAAAAAGCTCCCGCTAAAGCGTCGCTCTCAGCCGGAGAAAAGGCGCGGAGTGGTGTGTACGCGTAACTGGTATCGACATTTCGAAATTGCAACGTTCGATGTCCATTGTCACCTGTCTCTTCCTCGCGGACGCGTACCAACCGGCGCGGCGCCCGCTGCAAGAAAAATCGGGGAATATTCCACTCTGTAACCTCTCAGACCGATCGAGATAAAGACGGGTGATGCTACGGGGGGAAGGGAACGCTCCCTGTCTCTGTCCGACCTGCTAGAGACGGAATTGAGCCCTGTACGCGTCTCAGTCATACGAACCAATTTCATCTGTCGTAGAATAGACGAAACACCACAATTTCGAAAAGCTCAAGATCTTGAAATGAACTCTGATTGAGATGAAAACAGGAGATGCTAAAGAGGGAGAATGTTCTCTGTGGGACTCGAATGGAGTCGGTGTCTTTTGAAATTATCAGCGATACGGCGATAAAACGCATTTCCCGGCAGCAGAGCCCATTGTGCACAGTGTTGATAGACCATGACGGACGTTGTTTCGTGATAAATCGTGGGGAATCGCTTCTCGTGCGTCGCGACGTCGCGTGATGCTCGTAGAAAGCGCGCTTGCTCGAGTTTCCGCGGAAAACGCGAATCCTGTTCCGCGAACCGATTATTCACGGGAGTATTTTATTTTCTTTCGCGGAGAATTGGAATATCTACCGCTTGCATCAATTAGAACCGGTCTCTGAAAATATTGTAGTTTATACAATTTTAATACTGCTAATATTACTAAACGTGGTTTAGTACTCTTTCGTAAAGAATGGTGAGTTAATTAAAAAATATATGATTTAAAATGTAAAGAATATGAAAAGAGGAGTCACCCGAATTTTTAAGATTGCCGAGTTTGCAGCTAAATTGTGACGGAATCATAGAAAAACAAAGAATCGTGCAGTATCACAATTGATTTAATAACACGTTGTCCGAATGGTTTGAAACCCTTGTAAAGGGTAGAATAATTGTTGGACTCTAGACAGAGCTTATCGGCAGATTGAAAACTCGGCGAAATTGTTTATTAAAATCGTTCCCTCCGCGCGTTTAATTTTTGTCGCACGATTCACGCGATTCTGGCGGGTTCCGAGAACAACGGCGTTCAGGTAAACCGTTTCGAACTAATCCGAGGATGTATTAAGTGCACGCATCGTGGTTTCACCAGTTACCTGATATCACGGAATCGAAAACACGATATAATGACGGGACACAACTCGACCACATGGAACTTTGCAACGATTACTGGTCAGAATCGTGGGAGTCCGCGATCAATGCTGACTCACTCTTTCCAGAGAAAGTAAGATTCTTACTTATATTCTTCTTCGTCGTCTTCGGGCATTAGAGAGCCCGCGTTCGTATCGTGTTACTCGTCGTCCCTTCCAAGGTTTCATATTTAAGGGAGGTTTCGTCATCGGCGACTGAGAATATTAGGCGAACCTACCGAGGGATCACAATTACGAATTCGTTCTGGCGAAACTCGATATCGGCCTGTGAAAAAGTCGAGAAACCTTTCGAGAACTCTATACACCCAATATCCACTTTTTCCAGACGAAATGGAGGACTCAAGTTTGCGTCAAGCGCAGAAATTAATTTATTTTATCGAAAGGTTTTCAACTTTAATGTAATGTCGTGTTATATCTAGCAACGTGGACAATAAGATTTTAGTTGCCACTTACCTTTAGGCAGTCCACAGCAAAAACGAAAAATTTTTATAGGAACAGGAATTTAAGTTAGATGAAAAATTGGAGAAAAATTGAGACAACCGCTCGAGGTATACAAGAATATTTTATTCGTCGAAAGTAACAAATATACAATCTTCCAAATAAACTTGTGTCGATTTAAATCATCGGATTTCTCGCGGTTCGTTCTACGCGATCGAACGTCCGCGCGCGATTCGCTTCCACCTACATGTCTCTCCTCTCTCCCACTCTTTCTCTCTCACTCTCTCTCTCTCTCTCTCGCATTTTATCTCGCCATTTTTCGTCGCGTTCGCTAAAAAAAATCGTATCGTGTATCGGCGCGGAGTGTATTGTCGACGTGCACGGAAAGAAACACGGCATTTTTCAACAAACTCTGAATAGAAACATCAACGGAAAACGCGTTTCGTTCTTTGAAAACCGAGAGGTGTGGAATTTTGGCACGATCATCCTCCAGGAAACTGGTGTGTCTCTCTGTCCATGTGTGTGTATATCCGTTCGTTCGTGTGTCTGCTCGTGCATGTTCCGTTTTCCATATACATATACATATATATATATAAATATATATATATAACAAATCGATAAAACGCGTTCCATTTACCATCAGCATTTTTCGCCCGTTTATTTTATATCGCGCTGGAACGATGCCGATATCTTTCACTTTCGCTCGTCCTTACTCGATGTGTCCTCTACCTAACTACCTATCTATATATATATATATTTATATATACCTTTTCGTTATTTATATATAAACATCCGTTCAAATGGACACGCAGATCCATTCTTTATTTCTCGCGAGTTGTCTTAGTACGTATGTACACATATATCCATCTAAATGCACAGTCTCTAGGTTTTCTTCTTACTTCGTTCACGATTATTATTAACATTACGATTCTCAAAACGGCTTGAGTCTTTTCCTTTTTCTTTCATTCTTTCTTCTTACAAACGGGGTACTATGTACAAAGGAGCCGCGCGTCGTACGCGCACAACTAAGGCTGTGTTTCGATGAGTTCACCACGGAGAATGATTCCACCGTGGTTCGCAGGTATTCACCGCTGAATCATTCGTCCACTGACTCACTGAATGTCCGTTTATCATGGCTATCACTCACCACTGGAATTGTCTCGAGGTTCACCGGTTACTGTTCAAAGCCACGGACCAAGTTGCGCTTCTAAGATCGTCGCCGCGTCCGTTCTGCCCATCACTCGCAGATGGTTCAGCAAGTCCGTCACCGCTGTTGGCTCGTGATGCTTAGCTTCCCACAGGTCCAGGATATGCTCAGTCGGACTGGACTTCGTTGCGAAGTAGTTGATGTACCTGCAAAGCAACGGGGATACCCTTTTGTCAACTAGTCGGACTATAGAAGAGCATACTCGTATCGGGGGAGCTGAGGAACTATCTAACTTGTGGGGAATTGTTAACCTTCCTCTGAAGTGTACGGAATACGATGTCACTCTAAATATCTCTGTTGTTTTTAGCAATACGAGAAAATATTTCAGGATGCATACAGGGCAATTACATATTGTGAAATTTTTTAAAAATTACTGTGAAATTATTCCGAAACTTCATCGTCTAACTTGACACCAAATTCAACCATATACGGGGTGAGTCACCTAACGTTGCCACCTCAAATATCTTTGTTGTTTTTAAAGATACGTCAAATGTCTGAAGAACAAAGTTGAATGGTTCAGTGGGGCTCGTATGATTCCCGAAAATATTTTTGTTTTTATGTGATCTTTTTTAGAGATATCAATGTCACCTTTATTTTTGTATATGGCACTTGGTATTTTTGACTAAACAGTATTATAGCCCGTATCAAAACGAATTCAACGACCTAGTATACCATGACCTTCGGATGACCTTGCAGTACCATTTTGCAAGTACCTTAAAGCCTTGACAATAATGGAAAAGAAAATTTTTGAATATTTTTATTGCAATATACGTATAGCCAATCGAAAACTGATCAACTTTTGTTGAAAATATTTTTTTGACAGATTATTGCAAGTATTTGAAAAATCGTGAGAAGGCCACCATCATTTTTTTAAATGGTACTTCAAGGTCATCCGAAGGTCACGGTATACTAGGTCGTTGAATTCGTCTTGATACGGGCTATAATACTGTCAAGTCAAAAATACCAAGTGCCATTTTAAAAAATGGAGGTGAGCTTGACATCTCTAAAAAAATCACATAAAAACAAAAATATTTCTGGTATCATGTGAGCCCCACTGAACCATTCAACTTTGTCCTTCAGACATTTGACGTATCTATAAAAAGAACAAAGACAATTGAGGTGGCAACGTTAGATGACTCACCCTGTATAATATATTGACCTTCAATGACCTTTGGAGGAGTTATCCTGTATATTTGATAATAGCTGCTCCAAAATAGGTATTACTTTAAATTGAAGACATTAGTGAGAGAAGGAACCGGAGTTTTGAAATCGTTAAATTCTTATAACAAGGTTTCAAGGTCTATTCCCCGATCGAAAATCCACGAAAAATTGAAAAATAAAACACCACAGTGCAAAACCGTTTGTTCCCCGCAAGCAACAGTGTGAACGACGGCAGCTACTTTACGTCACCGTGATACGCATAATTCACTCGTCGAACCACACACCGGTCTAGCAATGAGGGTATCGAGAATAGCCACCTGTCAGTGATCCGTAAAGAGGTTGGCTACTGTAACGGGCATCGCGTGCAATATAAGAAGGATAAATGACTACCCTGGCTGTCCGGCACAAAGAATACTGTCAGGAGTTGCTTTACAGGGAACACCCGGGCTCGGTTATAGCGAAAAGGATTAAGCTACTGGTCGGGCTACGAGCGATCTTATGTTAGATCCTTTAAAAGACCCTGTCTGACGGTCAACATTCAAAGAAACTGGCGAAGCGTCCCCCGAGGACGTGCCGTCAGTCACCGGTAGCGGGCGCGCACGTTCGCGAAGCTCATAAGATTGCTAACCTGTCAACCTGGAGCCTCTGCGCCAGCATTCTCCAGTCGTTGCCGAGGGCGTTCGGCGGGTCCAGGCACTGGCAGAGCTGCTTCCTTAGGGACCTGGTAAACCGAAACGGTCTGAGGGTGGTGGAGTCTGTGGTCGCGTTATTAGCATGCCCGCTGCTGACCACGGTCACCTCTCGCAGCGGCCTGGTCACGCTTCCGGAGGAAATCAATTGCTTCGCGCCGTCGTAGACGATCCTGAACACCTGCCTGGTATCAGAATTGCCTTGGGAGACTTGAAGCTTATAGCTTCTGGTAGTGGTAGGACCGAAGGCAGCGTCTAGCCCAAAGGTGACGTGTTTGGTGTTCTCCTGGCAGTTCCATACGTCCCTGAACGAGACCTCCTGTCTTTCCGTAGGCGATTTGCTCTGCCATTCGTTGCCAACCTCTTCGAGGCTGACGCACAAGGTCTCGCCGTTGTCCTGGAACAACAGCGTCCTCGGCTTGTCCAGCAGGTAACCTCTGATCTGTAATTCCTTGTCCACGATCGCCTTCATGGCTGCCTTGGTGTCTTCCACCGCGTACACCCTGACACAGCATTGACCAGCCTGGCTAGCGAACAATGCTAGTCGCAGCCTCTTCGTGGCGATGGTATTCTCACAGCTCTGACCAGCTAAGACGTATCCCCGGAGCTGCTCCGTCACGATGAATGCCTCCGCGTGGTCTAGTTGCGTGAACAGCGGCGTGTTGATCGTCTCGTTGCCTAATGTTAACACCCTGGTCCACGTGATCGACTGGTGATCCTTAGAGGATGCAACAGCCATACCGTCCTCCACACTTAGGCCATCGCAAGCCCAGACGCTTAGCTCCCACGTGGCGGGGTGCAGCATCGCGCAGTGCTCGAATTGCAGGATCACAGGCTTGTTGAACGTCGCCGAGGATGGGCCGCATGTCACCACTGCTGATAACTGCGTGATGCCATCTGCGGGCAAATAATCAGGCCTGCTGCGAATTCGGTTGGCGGAGTCGCGGATCGGACATCTAATTCGCGACTGGGTCGGCTTATGGCCAGACTGCGGATTTGTTGTGCAAAATGAAAAAATAAGTCTCCATCAATTGCAAGACGTGGACACCGAATATACCGATAATACGTCGGCCGCACTCGATGCCACAAGTATTCTCCCAACGGACAACGATTAATCAATACCGAGTCCAATTATCCTCCGAAATCTGGATCAAGTATCCCGCGAGAGTCAAAACAGCGAGAATATGTCAAGCGGTGTCGTGAAATGTAGAGCGCACCTTAGGGGCCTCTCGACGTCACCGTTCGCGGATCAGGACGAAAAAGGTAGTTAGCTGGTTCGAGGGGCGAGAGGGGGGAGGGGGATCCGTCAATATTCATTACCCGAAGGTCCTGGCATCGGTTGGCGGGACGGCCGTTGATTGAATCGGATCGATATCCGGTCGGCGGAACGGCAACGGGGTAACCGTCATACGCACCGGGCGCAATTAATAATGCACGCATCGCTTACCGGGTAATCGAGGCCTAAAGCGATCCTCGTTGAGCACCGCCAGGTAGAGTTCCTCCCTGAGTGGCTTGGGCACAGCTCCCTCGGGCACGGACATCGATATGCCAGCATCCGGAAGCACGAGTAGGGCACCCCGTGTGTTCACCGCCGCACCCGCAACGTTTCCGGTCTCGAGCTTCGGCAAACGGACGCTCTCCGAGGCGACATTGTAGGTCGAGTCCGAGGACGGGTACGAGCTAGTGACGCTGTTCTCGCAGTCGGAATGGATCTGTTTGTCGCTGCATGACTCTTGGGTCGAAGTGCTCGGCGTGGGCGACATCGGAGACGGTTGCGGCGCGATCGAGAGGTGGGGGACGTCGTAGTGGTGCTCGGAGAGGGATCTCGACATCGACAGCTTCGGGTCGAAAGGATACTCGTAGCAGGCCGGCACGCTCGTCGCCGTTACGTCCGGCTGCAAGCTCAGCTTCTTGTCCTGGTCCGGGAAGAACTCCGGCTGGAATTCTGAAACGCACACCGCCGAGCCACGGCCCGTGGGTATCTCTGCGCGCTGCGGACAGACGCCGCTGTGACACTACTACAACTACGGGAACGCCTCGGTATATGTGAAACAGGCGCGCACAGTTTTTGGGACTCATTCATCCCCACTCCTGCCGGGTGTACACCCCGGGGGCCTGGAAACTCGGCCGGCGAGAAGTGGAGCGATGCTGATCCAATGACAAAACATTCTTCTTTTTCATTATTTTTTTTTTTATGGAAAACAGAAATATTTCGCGAGTACGTTAGCGAAGGTTTCATTTAGAAATCATTAGAAATAAAGAAGTTTTGTTACTGGATTAACGTTGTCTCCCTTCTATGTTCGATTAAGAGATCAAGGAATGGAGTCCGCACGCAAGTGACATTTACTTTAGGTCCCGAAGTTTTCACATATATCGAGGCATTACTGTACCACGTGACCCACTGCTCGCCGCTTTCATCGGTTCTCTTTGCTTGCCATCGAATTTGTTATTCCCTTTAGCATGGGCTGACCATGGACATCGATACTGGGTGTGGTTCGATCGGAATATTACCCCTTTGCCTTGGGATTCCTTTTACAACTACTTTATTGTCGATAATACTCTACACGAGAAGCAGACAATTTATATTTATCGTGTTCCTTTCCAACCTTCTAATTTCCTTTTCGGATAAAATACAAACTCGAACTGGAAACTTGTTAATTTTCGATAAAAATTTTCGCGACTCCATCAACGAATCAGCTAAATTGCAACGTTGCAAATAGAATCGATAACGAAGCGCTCCTCGAAAATTTAAGCCCCCATTCATTAATAACTCTGTTTCCAAGAGGATCATCGAATAGACTTGCTGGCCCCCGTCCCACAGCGGGTAACTAGACCAACGAACCTCGCGATCTAATATGATTTACTCCATTAGCGGTCGCAAAGTTTCCACAAAACCGTTGTGCAACAGAGCCAGAGTCTGACTCGAACTCGTTCCAGATACGTCACCGTTAACCGAGCGTCCATTACGAACGACGTATGTTCCACTCTATTCTTACGATCGTTCCGTGACCCATTGGATGAAAGCAGCGAGCACGTAATGTCAGTCAAACTTCGAAACAGTATCATTCTAATCGTGCTTTGCGAGCAAAGGATCGGAAATGCTAACAAATTGGCACGGGCACTGCAAACTGTGCTTGAACGCTCTCTGCTGCTAGAAAAAGGTCATTCGGGATGGATACAGTGGTTGTAGAGCTCAAACTATTCCGAAAATAATTCGAACTATTCCATGATCTTCTTAATTAATTCTCATTAGAAACAATAATAAACGGTTCTAGGACAACAGGTCTAGAACACAATCCATATTGCAACAGTTCTCAAGCCTGATTCTTAGAAATAGTCATTTCGAGCAACAGCAACCCAGCAACCAATCAGACATTCTTCCGAGTGACTTCTCTCTGCCGAGACTTCAAGGAAGAAAACAGGTGTAACGAGCACAGTAATTACACCGTGTGCGGCACCTTTCGCTCCTTTGTTTCAAGGTGGAAGGGGTTTTTCGTGTCGGAGATGCTTACCGTTACGGGCCATGGAGTAAAGGGAATGGTCCCGACCTTTGCGCCTGAGGAACTTCGCCAGGAAAACGACCAGGCCGCCGATTACCACGCAGGCGACAGTCAGGCCGACGTAGAGAGCGACGTCCATCTGCCGGTTCGCTGTCAACATCAAACGTTTCCGTTTTAGTACGCTTTTTTTTTGCCGAGACAACGGAACTCTTTCCGTTTCACAAGTCTGTACTCGCGAAAAGGGTCCGGCTCGACGTAAGGAGTAAAAAGAGAGAACAGGAAAGAAAGGAAGAACGAGAAAGAGAAGATAGATCGCCGGCAGACGCTAATTCGAAACTTTGTCACCGCGTCTACTCGGCAGGATTATCGCTTCGCGAGGGATTAGAGTAACCAGCAGGCGTTAATTCCTCGCTTTAAGGAGGCGCTCCGCGAGATACGATCTGCCGACTCTCTTTCCCTCTGCCGACGTTCGAGACGTTGTGTGTCGGCGGTTTAAAACTCTTTCTGCCATCTATCTCTATCCATCTTTCCGCGTTTAAGAAGCAGCGTGCAAATGGAGACGGTAATTTTCGCGTGTCCGCGAGAAGCGTGCCCTCTCTCCTCGTTCGCGCGAGACCGGACGACAACCAACAACCGACCCCCCGCTCATGAATAATTTACACTCGGCAACTTTTATTTACTTTTTACGGGTCCGAGACGTGCACCCGGCTGCGGCGCGCGCTCGCGCTCCCCGTACCGTTCTCGCCGGTTGGAGAAAGAAGGACGCGTTTTTAAACGGTTCGTCGTCGTAGCAGGAAAGTTTTAAGGTTCCTCTCCATTTACGCCGAGGGACCCGGCGGAGACTCGTTTCACCCGGGGGCCGGTTTATCGTTTTACTGCCCCCCGCGCGTTATTCCGCGCGACGATAAAGATTCGGATCGTTATTATCGTGGCCATTAACGCGTCCCCAAGCAAGAAACGGTAAAGCACCGGCTACGGGAACGTTGGCCTCTTCATCGGGGGATTACCGATTCGCTACGTGCAACCGGATTTTTTCGGAGGCTGATTGATGGAGAGAGGAGAGGATAGTTGTGGATAATATGTTATTTATTTGCTGGATGAAATGTGGCCGGGCTACTGATTTATTTTATTGGGATTTGCGAGAGCCTCGACTGCGATGCGAATTTCTTTCGAGGATGCAATTTCGAGGTTGAACCTCGCCTGTATGGTTTTTTTATGTTATATGAACGTGAACCTGTAAACGGCTACAAGAACGTTGCAAAAGAAATAATGTATGTGCCTGTATACTTTATTATATTTCTTGAAACCAGCTCATATTTTTACTAGACAACTGTCTATGTGTAAGAGAGGCTAAATCGCCAGGTTCAAAGAGTAGAATATCTGACCCTCGATCGTAAGATTATCGATTTCACAAGGCAGATTTTAAGAAAAATGATCGATGAAGCAAGCTAAAGCGACGGTGGGTCGACATGGTGGTTTCAAAAAGCTGTATTTAATTTTCCGATCGAAATCAGGGTAGGGCCGGACGATGGTAATCAAAGGCGTATAAAGAGCGAAGATTTACGTGCACGTTGGGTTTCGCAATAATAATATAAATGTTCGAGAAGTAATTGCGGGATAATTGCGGCGGTGTATCCTCTGGTTTGGTCGGGACTTATTTCGACCAATAAAATTCATTCGGTGCCGGGGGATAATGTATAGTGCCATTAAAAAGGCCTACGACTTCGTGTGCAACAACCTAATAATTTCGTGTCGGTCGCGAGAGACGGACAGTGGACACGATGGCAACAAAGGCTACGTGGGAAGCGATTAAAAGGCACCGAGAGGGACTAAGAAAGGAGAAAGAGAGGGAACAGGAGAGAGAGAGAGAGAGAGAGAGAAAGGATTGCGCCATGCTGGAATAGCCTCTCCTACTCCCTCCTCTGTTTCGCAGTCCGTATGAAATCGGGATTGAATTACCTGTATGCAAAGTTTCACCGAGATTCGAACGCGTTTTATGAATTATGTAACAGTGAGCTGCTCGCAGTCTTCACGAGATTAAGGGAACGGTCTCGCAGCCGTAAATACTGAACGATATACGGCCCGTCATAAATCGAGAAAGTTCGCGGATATCAATTTACGAAATTATTCTTGAAACTTTTCTCATCGCGATGCGCACCCGTCCGACTCTGTTCCGTAGAATTCGTCGACGAGAGAAAGAGAACACGATGCTTCAACCAACGTTCCAGGGCAACCCGGTTGCTAAATTGATTCTAACTCGAGCCAACTACGTGTCGGTTAATTTTTAACTAATTTGGCTCCCGGTCCTGGCAAGCTGCGGCTACACGACAACGTGTAAGTGCCCGAGAATGCTTTCAACCCTCGGATAATGCGTCACTCATTTTCGCTGCATGCTTTAATCCGACAAACTGTGTTCTACTTACAGTTTTTATGTTTCCAGCAGGTGCACGAAGTTGGAACGAAATGTCCAGGAAATTAAGGATTTGGAAAGGTACTTGGGAAATGCGGAATTTCTGCTCGAAGGACAGGAGAGGGTTCACATGAATATTCAGGTGAGGTTTAAAGCTACGTTAGTGTATGAATAAAATTTCCATAGCGCGAGACAATCGGGTTTTGTGGTAATTAAATTTATGAAATTAAGACCGGCAGATTCTACTCGTTGGACTCGAACATTTCATTCAATGTGATCGCTTCTGGTTTAATGATTTGGAACCTGAGAAACAGGCAGAAAATGCAGCAGAATTTTTGATTTTTCTATGATCGTGACGAACTTTCCTCTATTTGTTCACAGTATAAAATCATGAATGAAGTACAATTGGTCCAATTAAAATGTCAAACGAACGTGGACGGAAACTATCGATCGAGCAAATCGAGGAGTGTATTAATTGTGTGTTCCAATTACTCATATGAGAAATCGAGACGTACAATAAATTAGAAAACTGACAAGTATGAAAATTTCAACAGACCCTGATTGCGCCAGAAGGCCAAGAAGACGAACGTCGGGGCTATACGTCTCCGACTTCATCGTCGCGTTTAGGATGCGCGTGCCGGCCCGGGATTTTCAAGAAATACCGCGACAAACCGATGGCTGACGTTCCTAAGCTTCTTCCAATTTTAGAATGTCAAAGCCATTCCCGGTTGTAACCCCGGTACGTGACTCCGAAGGAGCCGTTCCTCCTCCGCAGGATCATGCCAGAGTGGCGGCGGCTGCTTGGAGCACGCTTACCCGTCCCGGGGACACGTGCTTCGAACATCAATATACGGCGGCGTCGAAAACGCATACGAATTCGTGAACAGGGGGAGAGAACCTCCCCTAAAAATGCAATAGTTCCGCGTCGTTACCCTCTCGGGGGAGGATCGCGGCGAGGGTGCGAGAGAGAGAGAGAGAAAGAGGTATAGCTGTTCGCGAGTCTCACCCTTCGCGAGGCTGAAAAGTGGCGCACAGAGGGTGCCGAGATTTATTTTCTTAGCGGCAATTGATAACGCTTCATAACCCCGACCCAATGTATCCGAACGCCATAACTCATTCCAGCGTCCCCTGGAAAGTCTGTGGACGGCGCGGCGGCCGATAGCCACTTGCCTTTATCGAGCAGCCACAGGTCGCCTAAACCTCCAATCATGCGACACAGGTACGCGACACACCAATGCAAAATCGCATTGACACTCGACACGTGAAGAAGACTGACTGAATCGTTTCGAGAGATAATCAACTACCCACTGTTTATTCGACGAATACAATCAGATGAACCGTCATCAAGGTCTGCGCAGTGTATCCAGCATAATTTAATGTCATAAAAATTCTCGGATCAATTCCAGCAATTTTACGGAACCAGTCCACCGAATGGCGCCGAGATTATGCCTCGAGGATATCTCTTAGAACCTAATTGCGAGCGGAGCAGTACCGGTGGAGGAGCGGGACTGTTGTTCTTGAAACGAAATTATCGAACTCGCTAAGTTCGTCAGCGGGCGAATGGAATTAGCGGAACTTCGTTCCCGGGAGATCGCGAAAAAGATGAACGAATTAAGCTGGCTTCTAAATTCCGAGGAGATTCTAGTGCAGCTAGGGTCGTGCCAGGTTCGCGAACTTCCTCGAACTTTCCTCGACGTTGTATTCAAAAGTGTTCGTGTACGCGAGTGTGCTCGAAAATCGCGACGTTCGAGGTCGGTGATTGCGACTCGTCGCTTCTTATCGTGGCCACGCGAAAATCGAACCCGACGGTTGGGGCGAAAGGGGGTAGTTTCTGGCCGGTAATCCCGACAGCGTATACACGTTCGGGGCTCTCCTGCTCGGGATAATGGCACTTTATTTGCATGCACGATCAATTTCCCCTGTTGCAGGCCGCTGAGGGGCGTAACGGCTACCGATTACATAATTTTCTTCGATATTAAAGCGGCTCCCACCCCCCCCCCCCTCCGACAGCCGGAGACCGGGGGGTGAAACCGTATCGCGTGCAACTTTGATGTGGCCTGGTCGATAGAATCGTCCAGCTAACCGGGGGTGTCTGAATCTATACGGACCACTGGGCCACCCTTGACTACCAGCCGCCATCTCATTGTTACGATTGTTTGGACCGGTTCGGGAGGGGGGCCGGCAGGCGATCGGCCCCCTCGCGGAGCGTCAATAATTAACCAGTCGCGTAATTAAAAGTAAATAGTCGGAGGGGGTCTGCTCTCGCTCTCAGCCGGCGCTCGTCGTTGACGCGGAAAATTTCATCGGCAAACCCACTTGAGCACGATTGCGTCCTTCCGAACGGCGGACCTGTTTCCTTTCGATCGCGAGGGGTTCGTGTTCGGAACGTTGTCCGACAATTTTTATGTCGATGTGCCATTGGAAAAATTTGTAATTGGTTTTGGGGGAAGATGTTCGACGCCTGGGGACGTTCCAGATTGCTGAGACCCGTGCGGGTTGTGAATTATGCAAGTATCACTTCCTGATTAAAGAAAGAATTTATTTTGTGAGACAAATCGAAGTCCCATGTTTCATTACGCACGCCAGGTGTCTTAGAATTTATGTATAAACTCATGAAGTTATACCTGAACAAGTCGTGATAAAGTTATGTCCCATATTCGTCGCAGAACAGCCAAATATAGGGCTGACACACACGGCTGCCAGCAAATGGAGATAAACTTCATAAATATCTTTCAGGACGTATTCGGCTCCACCGAAACCCTGCACGAGTAGCTACCATGTTACGTATAAATATCCATCGACCCGCATATCCCCCGTTGTCATTACCCTCGTAAAAACCAGCCAGGGAGGTAATCAATGATGAATCGACGAATTCGTCTCTCCATCGCTACAGGCGTCCGCATTCGTTCCATTAACCCCTTCTACTGAAACGAGCGTAGCTCGTCAGAAGCTTTCTGCGCCAGATAGGCAATGACTAGATGCAGTCGTTAGGAATTGTTGAGAAATGACCCGTCAACTTCCACGTTTTTGAATTTACGATTATTGGGAGTGTAAAGATGTAGAGAAATATTTTGTTGATATGATTCGCAAAATATGTGAATGAACGCATACTTGATGTGTTTATCAGGAAAATGGAAATGCAAACTTATGTTAAACGAATTTGAAGATGCAGTGATATTATCTTTCCAAGTTATTGAATCAAGACATAGATTTTTAGGTAATATCCGCTGCTTACGGTCGACTTGGAAATTTTGTATTTTGCATAAAGAACCGCAGCCTGTCAATGTAATAGTCACTTTTAGCGGTCTGCAGATCCCAGCGTTAATACACCCGGAATCGATGCGTATCGCATCGCGAGCAACGGGCTGGAATAGAAGTCTGTCGCGGTGTTCTATTTAGTTGCCGGGACGTCCGATTTGAATGGTATCAGATCGCCAGAGAAGCCGTAAGCGCCACGTTACACCGAGAATATAAACGACCGAGCACCAGCCGTGAAGAATCCCATCCGAGAATGTCGCGCGACGAGTTCGAGACGCATTTTCTACGCGGATGGTCGCGCCCTGCAAGCCGCCTCCTACTCATCGAGAGAACGAACTTTTTACTCGATTTTGCCCGCGTCAACCATGAGCCCGGAACGAATCGGGGGTGGTTCCCGATGGATCGCGAATCGTGGCTTATCTAATCGCCGAGCCTATCCCTTTCCACGCTGTCCCATGACGCGACGAGACTTAATGAGAAATTCATTCAAACGTCACACTAGCTGAATCAATTTTCTGGTTATCTTATTGATGTCCTAAGAATATCTTCGAATTTTTCCGCGGGACATTTTTCACTGAATGCATACAGGTTTTGTCATTTTGAATACCTAGAACAACATCTTCGAATGTTTTATCGAGGAAGTTATTTATTATTACTTGTTTATTTTATTCGTGTATTTTGTTAGTTTGGATCTTTATACGAGGTATAGGTTTTTGTTATATTTGATGTATATTTGAATCATATTTTTTTGTATTTTATTCTTTTGAATCCCCAGAATATCCATGACACTTTTTTGTAGAGTGTTTTGTGTTATTTTAATCCTCGGAATATATTAATATATGTTATCCAACAACATATTAGTGTTATTTTTACAATTTGTAATATAAACGCTATGAACATTCGACATAAGCCAATATTTTAATCGGTCGTGAAACTTCATGAGCGAAATGGGGAATTGTATGTAGTTGGATTCCAACCCTGGCCATCACAATGGCAGTTCGAGCCGCAGACTCACGAGCCACGTATGTACATAGATTTACTTAAGCATGATATATTAGGTTATCTAGTACATGAACTACCCCCAAGTCGGTGATCTACAGCTTCGGGGCGAGGTTCACGCTTCACGGAAGGGTTAATAATCATTTTATAGCGACAGTAACCAGTTTGATGCGAGTATTTCTATTATTTTCCGACGTGAGGTGGACTTAATAGCGGATCCAGAGGAACCGTGCACCGTCTTTTGTCTCGGCGTCGAATATTACATCGTCCGAGGGTTAATGGAGGCGAAAGGAGATTAAACCCGTGGGAGAACGCGCCTTTTGTTCGTCGATGGACTTACCTTCCTCGGTCAAGTGAGCGCCACCCATTTTCGTGCCGCCGTCTGGAAAAAAAAGAGAACGAACGGACTCTAGAAATGTGGATGTAATTCAGGGCTAAGTGGGTGAGCCACGGTAATTGACACGTAAAAGGGAGCGATTCTTGGATTCCCTCCGATGGGAACCGACTCTGAGAAATATCCTCGGCTAACGCGGCTTAACATCGTTTGCTGCCATTTTCTATGGTTCACCGTAGAGTCCTTCGACGCGTTATTAATTCCCCTGTAGCCGACGCGCCGCCGCCGCCCGATCTATACAACCACACGATTTTGTTTTGCAATTTCAAACCGCTGAACAAGGAAGGAAGTATGACGCGGCGGATTCACGAGAAGCAAATTGAATATCACGGCGTGCAATTCATTTCTTCGACGAACAACGAGATTGATCCACAATGGAGTTAAGACGATCAAATGAAATATTCCTGACAGCGAACGCGTCAAGACGTAATCGTATTTCTTTGAGCGCGACAGGAAATAAGATTACCCAGGCTTTCATGGCCGGGGCTCTCGCTGTTGATATTGTCTGAGGCTTCCGGGCATAACTGGAGCGACAATTATCTTCTCGAGAAAGCAGTGCTATATTTACGTTCAATCGACAGGCGCAGAAAATGTAAAAAGGAGTACTGTTAGTCGATTATGCAAGAGATAACTACTCCATTCCACGTATTCCTGCGTCTTCAACAATTTATTCTGTAAATTAATGTTATCTTTATCTGTGGGCTTGATCTTTCTTTATAAATTTATTATTAAATTTCTCCTACTTTCACTCTTAATTTCCGGAAAGGGAAACTTGCGATAGATTCGCAAGCTATTTGCCAGTGTCAATATTAAATATTTTGCAGGCACCGTTTCCTCGGTATTTGCCACGGAAAAGTCAATTTATTAATGGAAAGCGAAACGTAAGAGTCGTAGAACCAATTATGTACGAAGTGCCCAGTTTCTAAAGACAATTTCTCTACAATTACAATTGAAATGGTTTGGTCCATATTTAAAAAAGGTATTCTGATTTAAATAGGCCCCTCTTCCAGACACCCATTCAATTATGAGACTGACTGTCTACCGAGGCATTAATGTACAATAGTGTGAAAATTAGAAAAGGTCACACCAGTTAGGCAAAGAACACGTGCCTGGAGCAGTATATTTTCCGCGTAAAGGAAGAACGGTTTATGGGGGGAGGGGGGGCGAGAGAGTCGTGACAAGTATAGAATAGAGTTCGCTCGTGACTTACTGTTGCACATGCCGCTGGTGCAATTCGCCACGCTGATGTCCCTACCCTGGCAAGGTCGGCCTCCGTGGCTGGGTGGCGGATCGTCGCACGACCTCCTCTTCGTGTGCGTACAGTCGCTCCCGCACACCGACCATGCCGACCATCTGGACCATGCACCGTCCACCACTGGCCGAGGGACAAAGAACAGAAAGAAAAAAAACGGATGCTCGAAGATCGAACGTTGCTCTTGTCCCGTTGCGGAGTCGTTAAGGCGACTCCGATCGACGTAAAGCGACAGTAAAAAGTTACGGCGGCGCGGGACACGGGCTCGTAACTCGTCCCATGTCCCCCGTCGAATCTTGTTCGAAACTCGGTACTTGTCAATTCGGTTAGATCCGAGCCGGGCCTACGTCGCATCTTTTTCCCGTTTAATTGACTCGTACCGGCACGTTTTCCCGAGGGGGAAAAAAAAACATTGGAGCGTCCGTACACCTTTAATCTCCGGCTAACGACTCGATAGCGACGATACTTACAAATTATTCCGATGTCTTTTACTTTTTTTCCACGCTCCGAACCGTAGAAAGACCTAGCCTATACCAGAGGAATTATTTAGTTCCAGTTTTTATCTCGAATTGTGTCGTTAACGCTAGAAACAGCGCGCGCGAGTTGAAATAATTGGATTGTTTGCTCTGCAATTAGCGGAATTGTGAACGTGCTTTCGTGGAAAGTTGTTGAATGGATTTCTTAATACCCGGAGAAGTTGTAGTTACTACAGGTTAAGCGACTCTGGCTGTTATGCAAATGTAGGTTTTCGAAAAAGTTGAGCCTCGCATTAGAGATTCTACCATTCTGTAAACCGTTTTAAAGTTTTTACTGTGCCGAGTTCTAGGGGATTAAGAATACTCCGAATGCATACAATCCGCATTGTAGCACTTAAATCAAGCCATTTATAAAAATCGCAAATATATACAAGGAGCAACAAGTAACATCAAAATGGCATATTTTCAGTATTTCGTGTTTGGTCTTTCTATAGTTAGGATAGGATCATTCTTTTTGCGAGTTCCACGTGCAAACGGCCACTTACCTAAAGTGTTGGTGAACTCTTCCAAAGCGCCGGCTGTTCCGAAGTAAGCGTTAGACAGAAAAGACACGTGGGTGCGTTAACGAAAGCATACAGTTAGTTGGTGAAAAGGAAAGCGTGACACATTAAATAATTAACCCCTCGTCCAGAGCGTTAATGTATCGAGTGTAGCAAATTTGGTTAGGGTCAGCTAAATGCAAGAAAATTGGAAGACTGCTCTCAGCATAATAAAGCTGAATATTCGAATTTTTATTTCATTCGATACTTTGACTTTATGGTATTTTTAACGGTGCTGTATCGATACAGTCAGATTGTTAAGACGCTAGCTAGAAGACTTTGATCTTCTACTTCAAAACGAATCTTGGAAATGCGGTCAGTGGCATTGCTATGCAACCGCGGGTGCACCGTTCTGCTGCATCAGAATTCCCGTGGTGTGACTCGTCAGCAGCAGACGAGGGGTTAATATTTCACCTGTCGTCTCCGCCGGCGGCGGCGGCGTCGCCGCGAACCGTCGTCGATGGACGTTGGCCCCGAGGAGCGTTTCAATACACTCCGCACGACTCTCGGCTCTCGGGGCTGTGGCGCAGGTGTCTTCGGAATGTCGCAAACGTTTTCGAAAGGTGAATACAATTTAAGAGTGGTGACGACGGAGGCAAACAGACGACGCCACGGGATGACGAGAGGGGGAGGGAGGGGCGAGAGCGAGCGAGCGACGACGACGACGACGACGACGACTATGGTCGCGCAACAGATAGTCGACCGTGAGAGGGAAAGAGGGAAGCTCGTAAATCAAACGAGCGGCCGCGCCGCTCTTCGGCATCGGTAATATTGGTTTGTCGTCGCAGAACCTGCTTGGCTGTCGTCTCCGAGCAGCCCACGTACCGAACGACGATACCCTTCCTCTCTTTCTTTCTCACCGTGATCGAACACAGTGGAACATCACTGAGAAAATAGACAAGGAAGCCACGCGGTGGCAGCAGAGCCAGCAAGAAACTACGATCCGCGGAACCTAACGGCGACGTTAACGAAGCGAGATGCTTCCTTGGAAATCTCCTGTAAGAATGAAGGGAAATAACGCAGCTCTCGAAACTGTCGATTCTACAAATTGAAAAATGCTCTCTGCTGCAACCGCGTAATCATTGAACCCTCATCCAGTACGAGGATTCATAGTCCCTTAAGTCTTTCATTTTCTCATTTGCAACCTAGGGTGTCATAAGCAAGGACACTGCTTCTATACTTCCTGTGTCGAAAGAGTCCCTAGTACTCTCTAGCACAAGTTTTCATTCAATTATACACACGTCGCGTCTAATCAACTGCGCTATGTGTCTAATTAAATGCTAATTACATTGAGACTTACCGGGACAGTTGGTGCAGTCCAGCTTCTGCTGCGAAGGGCCCAGGCAAGGCTGTCCGCCGTTCATAGGCGAAGGGTTCGTGCATGTTCTCGTTCGTTTCTGGCCACCTTTCGCGCATCTCGAGTGACACTCCGACCAGGGTGACCAGGAGGACCATCCACCGTTCACTGCAATGGAATCGACCAAGGGATATATCTCCTTTGATTCCCATCGAGCCACTTTTAGGGAGCAGACACGAGAACGGACGAGGAGAAACGGGGGATAGACTCTCCGCCGAACCGTGGACACTTGGGATTGGGGATGCTTTCGTTTCCTTGGCGACTGCTATCGGCCGGAGCGTAATCAATTGAGCTATCTCACCCTGGAGATTCTTTTCCTCTAATCTAATGCGGGGATGCCGTCTGGACCGAAGTGTATCGCAGTCTGCCGGTAATTGATGCATTACAACGTCTAATATATTTCTGAGCGAACCGCTGCTTCTGTTTATTCTGTTTATTAGAGATGCATCAGACAGATGTATCAGACAACTATTATAGAATGGGTTATAATATTTCCAATTGTACACGCGAGACGATCTATACGTCTATTAATAAGTCCCACAATTTTTCAAAAACCATGCAATGAAAATTTCTGCTGCTACTTCAAACCTATATAAATACATCTACTCCAAGATTGAGGAGCTAAGACATTTGGTATTACTCGGCCAATGCTTTTCCACATCGAAAATCTTAAACAAGTTGCCACAGTTGATTTGTGAGGGTAAAAATGAAGTTTTGAGCCCTAGTTCTTTCGTACCGCCGTTGGGGGGAAGAAGGCGACCAGGATCCAGGTTGTTGGAAGTAAGAAGGGCGCGCAAGATGTAATGCAGGATCTTACCATATACCGTGAGGCTGACGGGCTCGCTGAGTCTCTTCGCAGCGATGTTCTCCGCCACGCAAGTGTAATTCGCCTGGTGGCTGAGTTTCGCTTGGCCGACGAGAAGATGTCCCTCGCTCGACACTAAAAGCGTGTCGGACTCTATGTCGACGGGCACGTTGTTCCTGAGCCAGTAGACCCTCGGAGACGGTATTCCCACCGGTGGCAGACACCTGAGTTCGGTGCTCTGGCCCGCCTCCACCGAGACAGAGTACGGCGGCGACTCGAACTGCTTCTTCAAGTCTGCGGAAATGGAATTTACGAGGCTCAGAGAACGAGTAAGAGAAAGACAGCGCGTGCGCGAGAGAAAGACAAAGAGAGACGATAATGGCCGGGGGCACTAAAAGAATCGGGAAAGTTGGACAGAAAGGATTGATGCCGATATTTCGCATTGTTTCTTTTCTTCTCCAGTTTTCCTACCCTCCCCTTATCGTTCTTTTGCAAGCTTTGTTTATCGCCGCTGAAGGAACTTGTTGCCTCGGGGAGGAGCGGCGAGTTATCGTCGCTGTTTTCGAGAAGCTCGTTTCAAAGGGACGTTACGTAAGCCCGACAGTGAGCAAACGGTCCTACCCTAAATTGATTCTCTTAGAAACTACGGTCATTGCTTCGCCTCGCATTAAGGGTCGGAATTAAATAATGACCGAGCGCGCTGGAATCAAGATAATTAGATGGGGCGAGGCTAAGGAGGATGAAAGCTGACTTCGCTGGAACACGATCGCACAGATAGATGTTTGTTGCGCAAGCTCATTCCCAACGGGTATTTCATTCATACCTTCCCAATCCTTGTACTATGGACATTGTACTCAGGCTTGATAAAAAAACTGGGGATTTTTGGGTGAAACAAAAATGTTCGTTAAAAATGTTGCATTCATTTTGCATAATATCAGCAGTCTACTGATCAACTTCACACTCAAACGAATTCAAACTACTCGAGTTCCAAGCTTACCAAGAACAGTAAAAAATTGACAATTACGTACTAACAATAAGAGCATCATATTTTACACTCACATGCAACATCGACAGTGGCAGGCTGACTCTTGATCTGTCCCGACCCGGACCAAGCGATGCACTCGCACTTGAACTTGTCTCTGCCGAAGTACTCCTCTATGTGATCTCTGGTCACGTTCAGTTCACAGTCAACGATCCTAGTCCCCGTGTGGGGATCTACGAAGTCCTGTTGCTGTGAGTCTTCGGCTCTCGCGTCATTGCACAGGAAATAGATTTTTAACGCGTGCGCCGCTTTACAGTGCAACGTGGTCGGCTTGTTCTTCACCACGAACGAATCAACCGGTTCGGTGAGGAACACGGGCAGATGGCCACCTGCTTCGGAGATCAGCTCGGTGTCCGTGGCTATCGTCGCGGAAGGCACGTCGTCTTCCTCCAGGAGGTAGGAATCCTCGTCTTCTGCGGCATCCTCGCCCTCTGCAAAAATTTAATTAGAGATTAATGAGAGTCGCCACCTGCCGATCCCGGCTTATCGATCTTTTTGCTTTGATCCGGCCGCATTTCTCGAGAAGCATCCGAACACGTTCGGTGGTCAATTATTTAGAGTTAACTCTTTGCATTCCTACCTTAAAAGAATTTAAACCAGGGATCGAAATGAACAGTTAGCTATTTCGTTTTTCTTAAATTTCAAATTTGTATGCCTCGTTTAACTAATTGGAAGCTGACGAGCGGTGCCATCTGCCGATGGATCTCATTGATCTTTTTTCTTACTTTCGCAAGAAGCTTCTTAATGAGTTCGGTGTTTAATTATTTAGAATCAAGCTGTTGCATTCTTACAGGGATTGAAATAAGCAGGTGTTTCGTTCCTGAAGTTAAAATATTTACTTTTTATGGTATTTTAAAAATAAACAGCTAGAGTGATTTTTAAATCATTGCACAAGTTGAAGCGAATTGAAAACCAAAATTAAAAGAGGAGGCGTGCCAGAAGGTATCAGCTCGTTAGTAGAGGGGTTAAAGACCGCACAGCGTCCTTCCCCTGTTCTAAAATGGCGTCCAGTTTAATTACGCTTGTACAGCGTCTTATCACCGACAGCTCGAACTTAATTAACATTTTATTCGGAAGCACATGGATCGCGGGCGGTCTATACCGCCCTAAAACCGAGTTGGCCCTTCCAGAAAGCCGTTGTTTAGGTAAATTAGCCGGCTCGTGACACGAGAAGCGATCTCGAGAGGATAAAGCAGTAAAACCCGGCGATTCTACCAGCGATTGAGAAAATTAGCTCGGAGTCGGATAAAAATCGTCCTATTTCAGGCACGGAACGGTGAAACAGAATCGTAATTAAACCCTGACAGTGCGCGATTCTCGTTGAGCTGCAAGCGCACCGCGAGTTCCCGTCGAAATTTTATAATCCGAGCGCCGACTGTAATGATGAAAGTCGTTAGGTAGAGAGAACCGTGCGGCCCGACCCGGCCCAGCCGCGGCCGGCGCGATTTAGCGAAACGAATGCCGTTGCTTATTATCGGCGCACAATAAATTCATGGAATTGGATTATCGTCATTATCACGGCAGGAGGCAGTCGCAATCAGGCGAGGGATCACGCGAGGACGCGCCGCGGCGCTGGACACAGTCAGTCATTTGAATTCAAAATACCGAACCGGTAATCGTAATTTACGATCGAGTTATTAATTCGGGCCCGGGTGCGTTTGTTCGGCCGTGGCGGCGCCGTTTCATCGGGAGTCGTGAAAATTCTATATTTGCTTGTCAACAATGGCCATCGGCCATCGCACCCAACGCTCTCCCACACCCCCTTTGCCACCCCTTTTTGCCACCCGTTCACCCATCCCCATCTCTTGTAAATCCTGACGGCGGACCATTAATGCCGCCGTTTCGCAGCCCGAAACTCCGCGTTCTGGCTACGAACAATCGGGCACCGCGCCGCACCGCGCCGCGCCACGCTGCAGTAATGAATTTTCGGATTTACGCGGCGCACCGGTGCACAAGTCCGATGCATTTCCCGCCAACGAGTGGTTAGACCTTTATCCCCGTGCGACATTTGGCCGGGGGCCACAATTTTCATCGCGATAATCGGCACACAGCCCCACCCCATTTCTATACATATATCGCTTTCGTTTCGGCCGGCTCGCGCCACTTGAAAAATCGAAAAATATGAAACGTCGAAACGAGAAAACACCGAGGATCGAGAAAGTGTGACGCGCCGCGAATAAAGTCTCTGTATAGTTGCCGGGACAGGGGTTGTGCAACTCGGTATCGCGCAGCGGTCGGTCCCTCGTTCCGCCGTGAATAAGCACGCGACAGGATCACGAACACTTCGCGAATTAGTTTACTACCCCGTAGCATGAACAGGGTCGAAAGGGTGCCGATGTGACGCCCGGTGGCTCGATGAATGTCATAATTCGCTTGCGACGCCTGCTCGTTCTCGGGTGATTTGTTTTTCTGGCGAATGTTGCTAAGACGGTCGAGTGTTACAGTATGAATCGTAGATGTGTTGTTAAATCAAAGAAATTTATTCAACCCTTAGAATGTTCTCATAAATAGTCGTAACAACAGATTTTTGCGTGACTTGTTTCAATTTTTATTCGACGGTTTCGTTTGACCACTTGTGGTTTATTGTTGACTTTGCATATTTCAACCCTTGTGCACAGTTCAGGGAATTACGACGTTTATATTTTGAAAATTAAATTGGATCGCGGTTGATGAAGGATTGTGGAAGAGAATTATAATTGCCAACTGGCATGCAATGTGAATTGCGAATTGTGTTCAGGTCGAATTAATTCATTCATTTCAACAAGAACTGTGCATGAGGGTTAAATCAGTAGGCACATAAGAATACAATCAAGTCCTAGAAATTGAGCTTCTCATATTTCAATAACTCGTAGACATGCAGACCTAAAAAAATGTATTATTTACTTAAATTAGTAATAATGTTTACACACGAACTCAGAAATTAAAGTTTAAATAAATGAAAACCGTCACTTTGCCAGATATTTTTCTCCCGCGGAAAATCCGAAAAAATCGCACAGTCCCGAAACAAGAAAGAACCTCTACGGAATTGCAGCTCAAATATTTACACAAAAAAATCCCATCAAAAAGAACAATAAAATTCGATACGTTTCGTCCGAGGCAAATCAAATTTGTTGACGCGTCCGCGTGGTATTTTCGCGGTGGAGGGACGGCGGCGCCGCGCCGTTCGCGAAATTCCGCGAATCCCGCCCCCTTCAAGGGAAGATCCGCGCGGGCCGTCAAACGGCGTCGCAATCGACAGACGTCACAACCGCGCGTCGCTGGTTTTTATCGTTCCCGTTTCTGGTTATTTTTCACGCTGTTCTGGTCGGCGTTGCGCAGAGTGAGAGAAACAGAAACAAAAAGAGAAAGAGAGAGAGAGAGTGATAAAGGGGTGTGCGTTTGCGAGGGGTTGGTGTTGCAGGGCAAAAATTTCTCTCGCGCGGAAAAAATGTCAGAATTTATAACCGATGCCGATGCAGATACCTTCAATATCCTGCTCGGGCGAGATAGGAATCGGGCAACGGGCGAATGAGAGAAGCGTCGGCGGCCGAATGAACAAAAAAAAAAATAGCAGAAAAAACAAAAACGACGACACACACACACACGCACACATATAGAGCGGGAGAGAGAAAGAAAAAAAATTCGGCAACGTGGCGAATTGAGGCGCGACTAAAAGACAATTTTCATCGGTTTCCGATAATGGGTCTCGATCGGCTGTCCGACGGGGTCCGGCGGAATCGTGGCAGCCAGTTTTCCCAAACCCCCGCACGCGAATCAGTTCGTACGAAAATCCTCGTTAGCCACTTTGGACGCAGCACCGCGAGCCATATCGTTGATTGCGTCCACGATGGCATTACAACGTTCGCGAACTCGCGATTTACCCGCGATCTCCCCTCGTCGTCGATTCCAAAGTACCCCGTCCAAAAATCGACAATTTCGTTTTCGCGAGGGATACGAAAATAGAAGTCCTAAGTCGACGTCCCGGGCTGATTTATTACCGGGCGTAGTTCGACGTCGCGGCTGACCGCATGCAACTTTGTCGTGCGACTCCGCCCTCGATAAAATTGACGTATCGTAAAGCAACCTCGTCGCATGGCACCACTGCAAGTTCTCTGCAACTTTTCCACTCGCTAGACCACGGTCTCGCTGCTGGTGAACTCGCTGATTACCGGCTTCTGGTATTATCGCGTGTTACGGCAGATTTTTAGTTGATTCTGTATTTATAGACTCGCTGTTATGCTCGCTGTTAGTTTATGTAAATCAAAGTAGTTTGGTCAGTCTAATCAACACTAGGATCTGCTTGTCTTCCAATCCATCGACATGTTTGTAGAGGCTAGTATGAATAGAGTTAGCAGGGAATTTTTTAGCCGAAGTTTGGAAGAAGTCGCGGTGGGGAAACGCTTGGTGAAGGATCTCGGTGGACTAACCAAGTGGAGCAATTAACGGTCAGTTCATTAACAGCGGGTCACGTAAATCGTGGGGGATTCCTTGCGGATGGGGTGGCAGAACGATTAAAAATAAGTGACGCGTGCGTTAGCACGGAGGGCCGTAATCCGTCGAGTGTTTTCTTTTCGCGGCTCGGCCCTTTTCCAGCTCGTTCGCGAACGTTGAAGACCGCTCGCGCTTTATGTGCACACGTTCGCAAACACCGGCGGAGATCGAGCATCGGTAACGAGAAGACGAGAGAGAAGGAGAGAGAGAGAGAGAGCGAGAAAGATAGATTGAAAGAGAGAACAAGGGAGCGAGAGAGATAGAAGACTTAATCGGTCGAAGCCAGCCGTGGAGAAAGGCCGAGCAACGAAAGAGGATTTCCATCGATTTCCGATAATTGTGGTGATCGGTTCCGCCGATAAAGTTCCGCGGAATCGTTCTATCTAATTCCTCTCGACGAGCCCCGGGCCCGTATAAATTCCCGTTAGCCATTTCGGCCGCATATACCGTCCGGCCGTATCTTTGATTACTTGCAACAGCGCGTTCGTGTACGACGCTAATTCACCTGCGCCCCGAGCCAGCCCCTTTTTCCTTTCTCCCTCTATCTTCTTTTTTTCTATCTCTCTATCCCTCTTTTTTTTGCTTTATTCACACGAAACCAGATGGAAAATAGAGTAACAAGACAGACGCTTAATCGGTCGACATAACGCGAGCGCCCGCTCCAACGGATCGGGAAAAAGAACTTGCCCGATTGCGCCCAACGAATCGCCGAATCGACTGCACCGAATCGAACTGTGTGTTACAACGAATACGAAAAATCACCGCCCCGAGTTTCCGGAAATCTGCAATTTACTTCCACTTTTGCTGTTTCAACCCATCACCCCCTATGGCGTACCCTCTTCTTTTCTTTAGGCGGTAAAACGCTCGGTCGGACTCATTTCGGAAGCTGATACGGAACACTTGATTAGGGATACTCATTTAGTGTTTATTTAGATTTCTATTTACGTTGGCGAATTTTTACACGCGATAGTTGAACGGTTTTATTACTGTGGAGATTTTCATGCTCCGGTTTATTGAGCAATTTTTTAAAATGGATTTTCAGGTACTGTTCTTTAAGATAACATTAATTTTTCTTGTTCATTCTTTGGTTTAATGGGAGGATCAATATTGATTTTAAAGAAGTGAATAGAAGATTTGGTAATTAAAAATACATCAACTTTCTACATAAGAAACGACTGGAACATCAAGATTATCTTACATTGTTTTCTGCAATAATAAGTCGTATCTACATGTGAATCTTACAATCATTCATAGAATTGATTCTTAGAAGAAATATAATCATTCCAGTTTCTACGGAATATCAGGACAACGAACATCCTTAGAATTTGCATCAACCCGAACCCAACAAGAACATCATCTGCTTAAGAAGTTCCCCAAAGTACTAGGAACCCTAACTCCCCTCCCAATTAGATCCTCAATCAGACAACTCACTCCGGAACTCGACACAACCCAGACACGCCGCCACCCGTTCACTCCAGATCCCGACAAGTTTACGCATCGAAGATCGTTCATAAACATCTGATAATTCAATTTACATTCATCATGTCTTTCCCATCCGTCCCTCCATTATCTCAGCCGACGATGCTGAAGCGCGAAGGATCAGCAGCAGTGTCTGGACTTCGTCACGTCCCATCGAGATTCCGCAACAGACGCCGATCTTGGAGACACACTCGCTGTCAAACAATCTATTCCTGAATGACATTGAACAACATCGACGCTGATCGACAATGGTACACTGCATGTGTACCAGTTGGAGAGTATCATTCGTATATGTATAATACGCGTGCACGGTACGCAATAGCGAATTGAACGAAATTAATTTAACACCTATTGCATTTAGAGAAGCGATTAGCGATATTAATAACAACTGTTAATTATATGATAATGCAGATTCCGGGGTATACTATAATCTAGTTAATTGCGGGATTAGTCAATTGATAATTGGTCGTACTGATTTTGAATCATTTTTAAGCTGGTCCTTGCGACCCCTCGCATTCAATGTGTTAGGGGCAAATTGGCTTTTAACACTAAACCTACCGATCATCAAAGGCGACTGATATGCATTGTATTATAAAAATAACAAGATATATTAAATTTATTTATATTTTGTGCGATTTTTCAGTATTCAATCAATTCCCATGAAAAAACCTTTTTACCACACTTGTATTAGTTTGCCGAGTTGTCGTTGTTGTTGTTGTATGCGTCAAATCTTGTAATCGCATTTTAAACCACTTCCCGATGAGCTAGAGACTTGAAATTTTAAACATAGCTCAGAACTGGGTGGCAATGCAATATTAACCTTCCGTCGGGCGCAACCGATCTGAGAGGCACAGCGGGATTATTTAGTATCTGGAAAATACAAGCGACTCAGTCACTCCCACCCCTGGGGTGGGCCGAAAAGGGCGGCCCTACGAATATAGACGGCAGCAAGTGCACTATTTCCCTAACAGCAGTTGTATAAATGAACTTAATTAGGTCAAGCACATTGCGCCCGAACTCGGCGGTCCAGATATTGCGCCCGAACTCGGCGGTCCAGATATTGCGCCTGACGGAAGGTTAAAAAACAAATTTTTTAAAAAAACTATGCGTCTAGGAGAAGAAAAGTTTTATTAGGTTATTTATTAAGTTCAGTTCCATTTCGCACAATTTCGGATCTCATCAAGAGACGTCGTCTCTCAGAGTCATCCCCTCATTCTATTTCCATATCTTGCGTTTCTATATCTTACTATTTCATACCAGTATTACTATATCTTGCGTTCCATTTAAAAAAAGGACTAAAAAGTAGAAAATAAAAAGAATATATAAAAAAAACTTTTAAATAATTTTTTTAGACATTAGTGACTGTAAATGAAAACGTGGAGCGCCGACGAAGATTACGTCAATATAGTTTAGCGCTCCACGCTTTTTTATTTATAGTCACTAATGTCTAATAAAATTATTTTCTCCTTTTTAGTGCATTTTAACATAAGCGTGGTTTTTAAAAAGTTTTTTTGTTATATTTTTTTATTATAGAAGATATTATATCAAATTACAAACGATAAATTGTCGCAGAGTAGATAAAACGAAAGTCGTAAGGGGTAGATCTGGGATCAATCCGCGGATCAGGCACACCCACGCCGCTCAGATCAAGCTAAGCCCTTCGCCATAGAAGTCGGGGTTGTTGTTAGATCGCGCCACGGTAATTGCCATACCCCCGACGGTCTAAACATCGCTTCTGGGTCCAAGGAACAGGAAAAAGGAGACTCGTCGAGGTTGCAGGGGTTGCCGGCCGGACTTAATTGAGCGACGTCACGCGACACGCGAGCGTTGGCTAACCGCTCGCGGGTCTCAGAGGAAAAAGAGAGCCGGGGTTCATCGGTTTCCGATAATTCGGAGCGGAACGATGCGTCCACTCTCTCCCCCACCCTCTCTATCTCTCTCTCTCTCTGTTCTGACAGGGTCGAATCACCGGGCACGGGATCATCTCTGCGAGGCTTCTCGTTAACCCTGAGCTCGTGTTGTCTCCGTCGGACGATGCACTACGTAGTGCACATGTGTTTGCATGCACGAACCCGGGCCACCACGGTGTGTGCACACGTTCCACGCGAACCATCGCGTGGCTACTATGCGGCCTGACCACGTATTACGCCGGCCAGAGACACGAGCCCAACCGTGTACAGTTTCACCGTGTACCCACGGCCAGGGGACCACACATGACGCCTCTTAATTAACAAAGGTACCTGCGCCACCACCGTTCGTGCACGGTCTGCGGGGTGCACGGACTGCAGCCGCGCACTGCACCGAGATTGCCGCGGAAGACGCTGATGATCTGCCTTCTTGCGAATTTAAACTCTTTATGCCTCGGTGCATTGGTTAATACTCAGAATGGAATTTGCAGGTTGTCGTTTTCGTGCTCTGTAATATGCTCTGAATTGAGCTGTTAATAGATGTCGAGACGAGGCCCATTATCACGTGAACACACGAAGAGCAATTTAGAATGTCTCTTTGCTGATCGTTGCTTTGAAAATGATAAGTAGACTGCGGATCCTTATGCAAAATACAAAATGTTCACATTGATTGCAGGACACAGGAGCCAAATAAAAATTGTCTTCTTCTTTTAATTATCCTATTAAACTGTAACTAATACATTGATGTCCTTAAATATTTTAGACACTTCCCCTGCTTTAAATTTTACATGCCCATTTTCGTTATAAATGCATAAAATCCGCAGTCTAATGATAAGTGTCTTAAAACAGTCTCATAAATGTTTATACTTCCGACTTCGATGCCAGACGCAAGAGATCAAGGATCGCGTGTATACACGGTGAAACTGACGTTTCGTTGGCAAAATGTTGACATACATACATACATATCGAGGCATTACAATACTTTGTTGAGAGGAAAAGTGCACCAGGCGTGTGAACAGTCGTTTCCCGCACTTCCCGACCCGTCAACCGAGACGAGCGGTTTTTTCGAGAGGACCGGATAATCCGGGACGACACTTATTCCGGTCTCGAGAAGTCAGAACCAGGTGCAAGCCAAATATTTTGAACGACTTTTCGTGGAAAGGTGACGGCGGTCGTGCACTCGACGGTAACGTCGCCCGGTGAATGCGAACGACCCGAAGGAGAGTGAAGAGAGCCGAAGAGCCGAAGAGCTGAAGAGCTCCACTTCCGGCCGAGAGAGTGTCCGCAGCGGCTCGAAAGCACAATGAGACGGCGCCTGGCCATTGTACGGCCCGCCATTCACGGATCACGACCTTCGGGCCCCAAATAGTGCCAGTCAAGTTGTTCGATCGGGTTCCCTCTCACGACGAGAGTCAACTTTGTTGTGTTGTCATCCAGCTTAACGAGAGAGAGAGAGAGAGAGATGCACTCCCCCCTCGACATTGATGTTAATGAACCTAAAGTAGAACGGAATAAATTGGTCATCTCGAGTGAATTGTGGTATCTCATCCACTGACAATTAACGCGTGCAATTAATTTTAGATTCTCTGCAAAGCTTATGTTAGCTTGCATCTTTCATCTTACTTCAACATCGTTTCCTTGACATCTTCGTTATGTTTTACCAAAAACTGTATCATGATCAGTTATGACAGAAATGGGTGGACGACATTTAAATAGCAGAAAGAGAATGAAAAGTAGAATTTATAAAAATGATTGAAATCATTTATTCATGACCAGAAATGATGAAATTTGAAGAGACGATGAAAAATTGATGAGAAATGAAAAGTGCAGCTGTTCGACGACTTATGAGCACGAGTGTATCCATGGACACTTCGAGACGGACGATTTTTTCTGCGATTTCTATGGAAGAAGAGTCAGAGAGAAACGGTGCTCGGTCTCCGGAACGAATCTGCAGGGAAGGGTTCCAGAGCAGGAATCGATGGGCAGCCCGATTGCTCCGCAACGATCGATGCCGAGATGGAATCAGGTTGAAGCCGGACGATTCGTTTCGTTTGGACAGCGGCAGATTATCTTCGAATGCCGCGCGACAAGAGCCCCGCATTGTATTCGGAATCGTGGTCAGGGGTCAGAGTTAAAGGGCGGTCAGTGGACCCGGGATAGACTTCTCAGGTGGTGGAATGGCGCTCGAGAACCGGCGACTGTCGCGTTTTCTACAGCACACCGTTATGCGCCACAGGAAATCCGAAACGAATACAAAATGTTAACAGCCAATTTTTCAAACACCGTAACTTTCACAACAGCTCTAAAATATAGATATCCTTTTTAATGTGTCTTGGTTCCCAATAAATTATCTCGAAAATACCATTTAATCCTATACTGAACCTTCCACAATTTCCCAAAAAGTTCCCACCGATTGATCCCCACGATCTCTCCAAACGCGACTTTTCCCTGTCCCGCCACTCCGCCGAAATCAATCAGCAATTTCCCGGATTCGTCCTTTGTCAGTTTCCGGACACGTTGCAATCAAACGGTGGCCCTTCGGGGTTCGACTCGTTGGTCCGTGGTCGGGAACTTAACGCGATTCATTAACAGGGTGCATCCATCAAGCGTGGCGATTGTTTCGGGCGCGGGCGATGAAATTTTTCGAGCGGTCCGCGAGCAGGCCGACAGACCCGGCCGGGCCGGGCCGGGCTGCCGGAAGAGAGAATTAAACGAATCAAACGGCTCGAAAAACGCGCGCGAACGAAAAGGGTGAATATTAAAAGCTGCGAGGGGGAACGGTAAGGTGGGGGGTAAGGGGGTAGAGAAGCCGGAGAGTATAAATCGGAGGGTGATGATGCGTATTACACGAGTCGATTGCAGCACCGGCAGCGAGGCCAACGTTAAGGCGTGTAATTAACCGAGTAACAGAATCAGATACGACTGCTTGGTTGCGTGCTCGCCACCCGCAGTGCCTTCTTTCGCCAACTATCGATAACGACTGTGGTCGTTGTATCGAGCAAAGCAGAACAGAGCGGGGCCGAGCGGGGCCGAGCGGATTCGAGCGGTGCAGGGTTGACTCGCTGCTGCTATTGTGTCGGCCAGCCGTCGAACTGGAACAAAATTTCACGTCCCCGAGTTTTGCGGATTCATCGTTCCATTCGCGAGACACAATGGGGCCCGTGTACCGATTTGCATTGAAATTGCGAGCATCGAAGATTCGAATCTCCGCGGCGGGGTCGAACCCGGAAAAATCCCGATTCGTCGCTCCTCAACCTCTATCTGTTTATCTCGGCCGTCATCGTCTGCTCGAGTCACGCACATAGTCGTCGATACCATTCTATTACAATCGCTGCTCGCAGAGAGTTGACGAATTTAAACTGCCGCGTGAATTGTGCCTGATTCGGAATATAGTCGATTAATCCTTTGTAGGGGCGAATTCGTGAGATATTGAAAATTATTCCTCATCGATCTACATCATGTATGAACACAGAAAAAATAATTATTTTACAATAGGGTCGAGAAAAATACAACAGCACTTTCAAATCCCTTAAATCTGTTCACTATGCATTTGATCTACTTATTTCTGTCATAAATGCATGAAATCCGCAGTCTAGTAATAACCATGATCATAAAGTTTATACCTGCGTAAACGAGAGCCCGATCGTAATACGTATTTGAACGAATAACATAGTCGTTCATGAAAGTTAAGAATCACGAATAAAATCGTAATAAATTCTTCTAACGTCTTCGCGATATCTTATTCGACCAATTCGTTCTCGTTTGAAATCCATAAAATCCTGAATTACTTGACAATGTTACATTTCGAAAGAGTCCATCAAACTGCAAGCACACGATCGAAGAATCAAGCGTTTGATCGCGCATAGAGCTGGAAAATAGGCGAATTTCGCCGAAGGAACTAAACAATTCCTCATACCAGCGAAACTTCACGAGATAATGGTCCACTTACGCTTAATCGCAGCTCGGCTGTGTACTCATCGCCGCGATTCACGAGTTTCAATCACGATTTATGTTCGGTCCGAGACGGTCTCATTCTCTCCGCCGATCTCGGTACACTCAAGACGGGTAGGGGGTGTGTATTCGTCGGGATTTTATGATATCTGGCTGTCGTAACTCGATCGTTCGATATTTCACGATCTCCGGAGCCGGGTTTTCCGCCGGGGCTTGTTCCCCGCGTGGTTTCTCCGCGATTTCAACAATAATCGGCGCTTGCACAACGTGCCTCCTCTCTCGTAGCGCGCTCTCTCGTTTGATTTACGATAATTAAAGCTGACCCGACCTTTCGTCGCGGCCGGGAAAAGAATGGCAGAAAGGTAGAGGCTCTCTGGAGAGGAGAGAGAGAGAGAGGGAGAGAGAGAGAGAGTCAGGTACCGGTGCCGATGAGAGACCACGGAGAGATTAAAGAGTGTTTTTCTCCCTTCTCCCGTCACTACGCGATTTTTTCCTCGTTTTTGCGTTCGAGTCTACCAGTCACTCCGCGCCCGTCTCTCTCTCTCCCTCTACTCTTCCTCTCTTTCCCTCTCGGGGCTGTCGGTTCGAGAACGGGCCCCGTAGAGCCAACCGAGTAATTGCTCGGTCGAGCGAGCCCACCAACCAGCGTCCACGGCGTTTGCATTTTTGCTCGAGGCGATTTTACGAGATCCACCATCGACCTCCCACTATCTACCGAAGCCACGGCCGCCTCCGTGATCGAAGGTCGTATCGCGGACGTTGATCGCGATTTACTTATGATACTTATCGAGGGGAACCGGGATGAGCCGTCGCCGATGAGTAATAGGTTCTCACGGGCACCGACGAATCCACCGAGTACTGTAACTGTGTGCAATAAGACCCAGAGATAGATAAATGGAGTACAACCAGAACGGATTCGGAAATCGGGATATCGTGACGCGACCTTTGCTTCGACGCGGACGCAATTTATTAGTCGTCAATTTCAAGCCTGCTTCCCGCTCTCTTGAACCGATACTCTTTAGAAACCAGCGAAGTCGTAGCAAAGGGTTGGAACCTGTTGCGACTGTTGTTAGTACACTGCTAATATTTATGCTGTATTCTTGTTTTTAATGGCTACCGTAAACATATGAAAAGCATTAATCTTTCGAAGGTTAACTTGCAACTTGATGGACCTCAAAGCTGTCCGACTTAAGGTACAGGGCGCAAAAGAGAAGGATCCGTCGCTAAACGATCATCAAGCATCCCCCGGGCTTCAGCGAGCACAATTAACGCCTGATCGCATCGAACCCCCAAGCAGAGAGCTCGCCATAAGCACAGCATAGCCTTCCCCCGGACCCAGTGATTTACGGATCACCGTGGTGGCGATCGATCGGATGATCCAAGGGTCCGTCAGCAATCAGCGTCGTCCTCGCAGAGGGGAGTCCGCGAACACGGACATGCTTTTTGCGATTCCTTGCTCAAGAAAGGAAGCCCGTGTTCATACTGCGCGGTGCTAGTCACGAGCATGATCTCGGCGAAGCAAACTGAGAGGGGAAGGAACGTGCTGAAGGATGTTGGAGGTGGAGAAGGTGGAGGCAGAGAGAGAGAGAGAGAGAGAGAGGGGGTCAGGCAGATCTAATTATACGGCAAGTCAGCGTCGCTGATTAGTGGTGGGCATAACCGGACGGTTACGTTACACCAGCCGTTTTCGATGATGGATTACGCTCCCCCGGAGCTAGTTTTAAAGCGACTATACCCGTCCGCGAGAGAGCTGCCCCTTTCTTCGCTCTCCTCGGTGCTCTCGCGGGACCACGTGGCCGACTAATTAGCGTCCCCGACACATCCACCGAGTCTCGTCATCGCGACAAGCCAAATGATGAATGACGACGCGACGGAAAAAATTGTTACATATAACGATAGAAAGTTCGCCGTGGTTCTCGCCTAGCTGGCTACGGCTTTTCGCTTGGAGAAGGGTTAGGGGACCTCATACTGAGCCGGCCGGCTCGTTAGTCTTCCCTCGAACTATGACGGAACGAATACTCTCAACTTTTTCGCTATCTGGCTCTAATGGATCCTTCTCTTCAACCATGTTCTAGCAACCCCTGGGTGCCAGCGATAATTCTTGATGGATTCTGAACGGGCTTGGATAAGTATAATCGTCATTTCAGTTCCCCGTGTTGAAGGAAAATATTAGCTTCAGTCTACAATCGTTCCTACCTAATGACTGCGGAGCATTACGCAAAATGAAAATTGTCTACGTTAATTTCAAGACACGGGAGTTCAAGAGAACGTTCTCTCATTTCTTCAGAAATTTATTCATAAGCTGATAGTAGCGTATAGATTTGACTATGTAAACCGATAACGGCTCGAACATTCGCGGGATCCCAAGACGAAGAAATCTTAATCAAGTGGCGATGCGTTTCCACCGCAACCGTGCGCGTCGGTTCTTCCAGGGTAACTGTTCTCAGAAATTATCCGAGCCCGCGAAGGAATCCTAACCGATAGCCAAGAAAGCAGCAATTTGGTGGCCTAAAGTTCCTCGCGAGAGACCATATATATTCGTTCCGGCGGCTATAATTACAGTCGTTAACGCGGTTCCAGCGATGCACGGTGCACGTCCATAACGAGAAACCCCGATGCAAATTGCCCGCGCCGACGTTCCGCTCGCACGAACGCATACACGGATACAGTGAGAGAGAGAAGCGCATCTTCTCGTGGGATGAAGCATCGTGAGCTCGGAGGCGCCTAAGAAAATCGAGCGTGAGGCCGTTTTCACCCGGCGCGGCGCGCGGACAGGTGAGCGTGCAAAGAGCGCCGCTGCTCGCACGCACACGTGCGAGAGCCTACCCGTGTGAGTAATTACACCGACGATTTATCGCGACGCGATATCGTGTCATAATTTCGCCGAGACTGGCGCCGCGAAAAATATCCGCCGCGTTAATTATTAACGAGGGAGAGCAACGTCGCGCGTCGTGGTCTGAACCAGGATTTAGCGCTCCGAACTGAACAATATGAGCACGTGTTCAACAATTTGAACCTTACACCAAACGCCATTACGTTCGCGCATGCGCAATTTAAAACGGTGAACAAATTAAATTCATACAAAAATGTTGACTTATTATTTACAGCATGTTAAAATTATTAATAATAGAAATAAATGTTCAATCAGCTCCTGTATTTTGTATTTAAAACTATTATTTTCCATGGATTGTTACAGGTAATTTTTATCTGTTTTCATCTAATTTTGACAGTAGAAAATTTCTTGTCAAAAAGAAATTGTTGGTTCTCGAGTTCTTCGGTTTGAAAATTGGGGTAGCTGGAAATGTTTTCGCGTCTCGACTGTCAACCAGCGTATGGATCCCGGTCGATTTTTCGCAGGATCTGAACTTTCGAAAATTTCACCGGGTCGCACGATCCTCTCGCGACCAGCCGAGCTTCGTTAGCGCATCGTGATGTGCAGCGTGGGCTAATGGGTGATGGATGATGGGAAGAACGAACTTCCTGCTCGGACCACGTATCGGGATTCTTCGCGAGCGAGCGAGCGAGCAAGCGAACGAAAACCGTGGTGAGATTGCATGCGAGCGTTGGGTCATTACGGATCAGCGCCTCGACGCTCGGGTCAGTCTTAAATGACAGTTACGGATTGCCAGTCACCCTTTGCTAGCCACCTCTGGGTCCAGTGTCCTGAGAAAGTTTCGTAGATCTATGAGCTTTATGCAGAGACCAGCAAAAAAGGATCCTTTGTGTTCATGAACGAAACGTTGGATCGATGCAGATTAGCATACTGGTGCTGAGGTTAGTGTTAAATGGCAGTTATGAATTGCTGGTCGTCTTTGAAACTCAGGTTGCGTTTTGAGAACGTTGCATGGGTCTATGAACTGGAAGATCAATTTTTGGATTTGTTGTCCTCGTAAACGAGACGAAGGAGATAAAAGTGCTGGAGCAATTTGTAATAAATTACTTCATTAACGCTCGGGACAGTTTTAACTAACAGTTGCAGGTTGGTAATAAGTTTTGTGAAAGTTTCGCAGAATTATGAACCTATTTAAGAAAAGCTTGAGTCGTGGGATTCTTGTTTGTCATCAGCGAAAGGAAGGTTTGAAAGTGTGCAGGGTGAATGCAAATTAGAGCACCGCCATTAGAGTCAGTCTAAACTGACAGATTGCTAATCACCTTCTTTGTCCAAAAAATAGAATTGCTTCCAGAGAAAGTTTTACGGATCCGCTCTCGGAGAAGAAAGATGGAAGAAGAAGAATTAAGATCCTCCTTATTCGTGAGCAAAGCGATATTACCAAGCAGCTTCTCCGAAACTAGAGCCTTAGAGAAAGTTGCATAAATGGATGAAATTATTGAAGATGACTTCCGAGAGGTAGAATCTACAGTAGATAACCCATAAGTGCAGGATCATCACACAAGACAATTTTTCGCCTCCAAAACTGGCGTCGCAGCGAAAGTCACATAAATCCACGAATCTACCGAAGAAGCAACGAGAAACTCGATGTCCATAACTCTCGGCAAGCTAACACGCTCGAGGCCCATAAATTCGTTATCTACGGCTGCTAGCTAATTGCCCTATCCGGGGTTATAAAATATTTGTCGCAGTTTCACGGAGCGGGTTTCCCGTTTTCCTATCTTATCTCTCGATCTATGGAGCAAGGGCAGTTAAGAACTTGCCGAGAGTGTTGTGCGGCTAGTTCGTCCGTCACAGGTGTCAGTCGTTCGACTTTCGAATCGCATCCACGAGGATCAGTCAAACGCACCAGTTTCTTAATCTCTTCATCGAAAATATTCTGTTCAATTTTACATAAATTTGTTCATTCTTTTTTCGGGGTGTAAAGTATGCAATTTGTCTGCAATTTTCTGCACGGTAATTCCCCGTTTCCCTCAATCAATTCCTCGACGCGTTATAACATTGACATTCGTGTGGTTGCAGTTGACGGCCTTCGGAGCTCATACACGAATAAAATGCACCATTTTATAATAGACTGAAGAGTCGCCTTATTGAGACCATAAACGCCACACAACAGACGACAAATTTCAATACGGAAACACTTCGTTGCTCACAGAAAACGAGTGACAGTATCTGTGATTTCGACGCAACCTCCGACAAACGTGAGACGTTTTACAATTACAACAAAGGAAACGCGATCGCAACTTGGAAACAATTAATACAGCTTCAGACTAGTCTCCCCACTTTACCTTCCCCTTCTACCACGAACCAGTACCGGCAGGGAGCGGGTAATTTTTTCCTCTTGATTCGAGTCGATTCTCCTGATCCGTTTTCATCAAGCCTCATCGAGGTATCTTTGTCACAGAAAAAGTTCGAAAGGACAGCAGCTAACTTCTCGACCGCGAGCCTCGACAGAGCGCTCGTTATTACAGATCGAAACGTAACGAGGCAGCTTAACGAATCCACGGGGTACTCCAGCAGGCGTTGTCTGCGCCGGGTCTCGCACCCTCCCATGACTTTTTCCACCTCATTGTATTACTCACCTTCGCCGGATGTGAAGGGGCGCACCAGGCCAGGCAGCAGCACGCAGAACAGCAGGAACAGGAAACACGATTTCGGCCTCATCGCGTGCGTGTCACCGTCGTCGCGCGGGTCATTCGTTCATCTTACCACGAATAGGACATATGCGTGATATTCTGGAGAGAACTGGTCACTGCACTTTCACCGGAGAACAACCTCCCGACAGAGGATTACACCTGTAAAGCAGAAAAGAGGATTTGTAATTCGAGAGCCGAGATACGCCGCACCCGAGCACGGCTAGTTTGTTTCTCGATCGTTCAACACCTAAAGGATTTAACCGATCGAACCTCGACGATTCAATTGGACGTGCAAACGATTTCTTGCCTCTATGTAGGGTTCTTATTATTATGCAGCAAAACAGACAAGAATCTCGTCGATCCATATCAATCAATTATACCTATTAATTTCAAGATAATTAATATTCAAGAGACGAGATATAATCTGTTTAAATCATTTTTCTATGCGTTACACTGGAGTATATCAGTATAAATTGTGTAGCTACCACTGTACGCTATATTTAGACGACAGGAAAGTCAATCAAAGTAACAATCGAGTTGAACGCACTCTAAAAATTGCAATACACTTTCCACGCACGTCCAGCGTCCTCATTACGAAGCACAAGTAAGCCGTAACGCAGACCAGAAGCTATGCCTCCGCGAACAGCGCCGGCAATCAGTAATTTGCCGGGATCAAGGCCTTCAAATTAAATCCCTGAAACGAATATTTTCCTGTAGCACGCTCCACAGGAAGTCCCGTTTCCACAGGGAAACCTTCAACAGCGTTCGAACCCACGGAAACTGCGTTTATTATTCGAGCACCGGTACGAGGGGTGCGTCGCCGTTGAAAAAAATGCGAGCTGCAGCCGCCGCCGGCTGTCCCGTGCTTTCGAAGGTGGAAAAAACCTCGAAAAAAAAAACGAAAGAGAAGAAAAGAGAGGAAAAAGGAAGAGCAAGATTGAAACTCGCAAGCGGCACGCGATGGGGGCTCCCGAAGAAGGCGAGCGGATCGGCGCGGATTTAACGTCGGGCTTCGTTGTTTCCAGCGGAAAACGTAAAAGACGGTTAGGAGAGGCGAGAGTGCCACTTAGGGCACCGGCTGGCAACCCTTGCCATTTAAATATTCCGCCAACACCGGCGCACTTTCCCGCACGCGAAATTTCCTCGTGGCGCCTTCGTTCGTTCCCTTGGCTTGTCGTTCCTCGATGCGGGGGTGTAATTCTCCCCTTTCGCCCATTCATTCGTTCCCTTCGAACGAACGGGCAGATCCCGTCGGGTTCTTCCCGCGGCCAATTCTGGTCGATAACCGACGACATTAATAACTAACGACCAGCCGCCGTCTAGCTGGAACTTGATTCGGCTCCTCTCTGATTGCCGATCGCCGCCAATCGAATCCGACTACGACTCGCAGAAATTAAGTTTCGGAGAGCCACCGATGCCGCTCCACGACGTTTTGTTCCTTTATTATTTACCAGAGTCTCCGTTTCCGCGCTGGAATTATTTGTACCGAACGCTCGAGGGTGAGGCTGTCCAATTTGCAAGGGAGGAAGTTCTGCGGCGGTCGAGCCACCGGGAAATTAAATATTGCTAGGGCGAAAAGTTTTCCCGGTAGGAGACTGTTTGGGGGTGTTCTCGGTTTATTGCTCCTCGCATGTTCGTTAAAAAGTCCGGCTGATATTTTATTTGTTCTTGATTGTCTATACATTAATTTTTTTAAATGTACAAAATTGGTGAGAATATGATTTTTTTTGTGCTCCTAGAAATTAGTAAAGACCAAGATTTAAAGCATAAAAATAATGGTTCAGTGTTTAACATCTTTCGGCGTACAAAATGCAGTGTCCCATTAGAAATTCGGTGAGCAGATTAAACATTTTTGGACGCTGTTGTTCGGTGAAAATTTGCAACAAACAGAAATCCGCAGTTCATTAATCAGGAGTAAACGAACCGCGTACCGCGCCATCGAGTTTGCAAAGCCGACAGGGGACACAGAGGTGACGGGGTTCCGCCGATAAAATCCGTCTCATTCGATTAACGGCGAACGTAAAAATAATTTGCAATCGGGTTTAATTAGGATTGTTTGTAACGAGCTAACATAGATTAGATTAAACAGTGCATGGGCTGGCGTGTTTGCCAAATAGTGGGAAACCCCGGTTCGGCGAATCCTCGCGAATTCCAGGAGAGTTTCAGCAATAATGTACCATTCAACGAATCTATTCGGCGTAACACGACTCTCGGAGAGTTGAATATTTACGCGGGACTAGCCTGTTCGCGTTGTTCAAAGCCGCGACCGGGCATTTTCGATGGAAACCCCCGTGGAAACAAACGCGGGAAACCTGTCGGCAAGCGGACTTGTACGATTCTATCCGTTCGATTGGCGGATTGAAACGCGACGGAAGGATCGTTTGTCAATGTCTACCTTTCCGAGGTCTTTGTTGGAAACCCGGCCTCTGCTCGGCGCAGGAACTTTTCCTTGCCAAATCGGATGCCGTTTCGAAATGTACAAATTGCGTAACACGCCTTCCAAGAAGAAAAATGCATGAAGAATTTTCTTTAGAGCCAGACCACTCCTGACCATATAGAAGCCGAGAAACAGCTGGCTGGAACATTAACATTAAACCTACCACCACCGGTTTCCTATTCTTTATATTAACCATTCAGAGACAACGATGGATTCTCAGTTTGCCTCTGTACGATCGACATTGGAGGATGTCACAATGATTTGTAATCATGGACGATGTTACGACAATTTTGAAGTATTCAATTTTGAACGATTAAGAATCTCCCTGTTCAAGCACACAATACTACAATAAAAATTGTGAAAATTCTTAATACATTCAGTTTCGTCATTTTTATGAAACAAGAGTTATTAGTCACGCATTTATTGACTCAGTACATTCAGTGTTAATATATTAGGATTTATCCATTTCATTTAGTATTTCTCTTCAAAAGACACGGTCTCAAAAAACATAAAAGACAATCGAGTTGTGATAGGCCGTGTGCTGCCACATAGAACAGTATGCATAATGAAGTGCATTCCTGCATTTTAATCTACAAGCTCTAACCTTAATCATGAAGAGTAGTTTTACTATAATATCTTTGTGTCCGAGATGTTGTCGCTTTTAATCAAATGATTCAGTTCTTTGAGGATAATATTTTAGAAATATGTTCCTGCATCAGTATAACATACTTGAAAGAAATTATCCATTGGCATCAGTAAGAATGATAATAATAACAGTACTTTATCTATTTCTTGATTAAAGCTCATTGCTGACTAAAATCTCAACTCTTTGCGCCAATCAGTGCAGGTGCAATTCGAATATTAAGCTCGCCCCAATCGCAATCGATCGGAGATCCTAATATCCTCGCCGGCTAAATTACTAATCGGCTTACTCAGAGAAGATCGCAGCACCCGGTAGCCGAGCAAATCATAGTTCCCGTGAATCGGCGCTAAAATTCCGTTATCACGTAATTAGCTACGGGGATCCTATTTGGCGGGGGATCTTCCCCGAAGAAGGTACAAATCCCCGGCACCAATTTCTGGAGGCGGAGGATCACGTCATGCGACTATCACCAAAACATATCGAGATTCCGTGTCGACGCGCGAACCGATGCCACCCTAATTGAAACATAAGCTTAGCCATCCGCGCGAACTGTGCAGTGTCTATCTGTAGGGGTTGCTGCAGGTGTGGGGGTGTTCGTAGGTTTTGGCGGCCGTCAAATCGATAATTCCCGGCGGGTCGTTATCTCGAGGACGCAGAAAGTCGATGAAACCGCGGAGAAACACGGGAAACGGATGCGTATGGGGAAAGAGGGACTAGCATCACACAGAGCAAGAGAGTAGGAGAGAGAGGGAGAAATGTGGATGAAAGGATGGAGAGAGAGAGGACGCGGGGCGAGAATGCTCCCGGAGATTCATGACGCGGAATAATCCACGGGCGAGGAGCCCGTGGAACGCGCATTATGCGAGCGTATCGGCGTCCCTACACAGATTTCCCATCGCTGGAGCCCGGTCTAATCCTCCAGGACGAGGACTCAATTTATAAACGTGCCCGGTATTACCACTCAAAGGCTTAAAACACTCGACACCGGAGCGACGTCGTGCCGTACGGACGAACACATGGCATTTCACACTGCAATTGCCACGAATGCCACCTTCTCTCTTCACCATCGTCCGCAGGGTGTCGCCTGGCCTCTTTCGCCACCCCCTCCTCTTCAGCCCCTCGTCACCAGGATAAGCGGCAACCGAGAACCTCGAGTGCTATTCAACGGGCCGCTCCAGAAAAGCTCTTTCTTTTCACAGGACCTGTTCCGCAGGCTACGCTGATGCTCTCCTCTTCGCCACTTTACAAGCGGTCTGCAAGCTGTCCGGTCGTTTCGAGTCGCCTCCTCCTGTCTCCTCTTCATCCTCTTCTTCATTATCCTCCTCCTCCTCTACTTCTTCTTTGAAATCCTGGCCCGCAGTTTGCCGACCACCTCGGATAACACGCTTTCGATTATGTACCAGGATTTTGTTTCGATTTCGACACTCGTGTCGAATTGTTAAACACTCGACCCATAGCAGCTGGTCAAACGACCGGTTTCGAATTTTTTATTTTACGATTATATAGATAGATTCCTTTATTCAATCGAATATTGTAAAGTTTAGTTAATAATTCCTCGTGGATACAGTCTCAGTGATTGTGAATGAAAAATATTAGAACACGTAAAACTGACATAGCGGTTTATCAGCCCAGCACCATTGTTAGACCTAGTCCCCGCTGAGGACACCGGTCCGGCGATTTCGAGGTGAACTGCGACTTAAAAGCGGTTTAAAAGCTTCGAAGGGCAACCTGGGTATCGCGTGACAACAGGTAGGGGGAATCAACCGAGCCGGATTCCCCGGAGTATTCAGCTACCGGTTTGCCAGACTGTTCTCTCCCTTTGGATGTTTCTATTCCGCGCCGACGGAGAACGAATAGACGAGAGAGCTAGCCCCCCAGAGGAACAACGCCGCGATCGCCGAAGAGTGGGTCTAATGCGGTGGAAACTGCCTCCGAATGAAGTTCTCTGCTCGAGGAGCACCGGTTCCCCGGTCAGGGAATTCGTCGATGATTGTTTGTTTCGGTACGTTCGAGTTTCACGGGATATTTTCTGCGGGGGTGGCTTTATTGGGTTCCCATGTTGCTGGGGTGCGAAGTTATAAATGCATCATGATCGAAATAACTTTCCCTTCATTCCCTTGTGCCGATGGCTTTTGAAGACTTTCGCGGAGATTCTAAAGCAGCTGTTTCGGATGCTTGTAACCTTGTTGCGGTTTACAAAGGTATAACAAGGACAGGGTAAAAAATCTACTCAATTCTATCGAATGAATTGATGTTAGAAATAGCAACAAATTTTTGTTCCGCATAAAAATCTTTAATAACGCCGCGCTGTGTGTGGTTCTAGAGGCCTATGGTTGTTCAACGAAGCGAATCTGTATTCATGCATTTACAGTCCTGTTTCCGAGCGACTATCGAGGCTCTACAGTACTCGGCCCGGATTAGGGGTACGAGCGTGAATCTCAATTGCACCGAGATAAAGCCAAGAGCAAAATCGAGAGCATGCGACGTTGCTATGTGTGCAGGGTGGGGGTAGTAGCTGCAGTTGTTAAGTGCAGTGTCGCATAGCCGGACTAATCTCGTACAATGGCTCTCAATGATTCGTGTTGTTGCTAGGACAATGTCCCTGGCAGCTCCTAATCTCTGTTGTGGGGGACCTACCATTCAACGGGGACCTGCAGTCTCTACGTTCACAGATTGCTGCACCATGCTGGCGTTTTGTTCTAAGGTGTGGCTAATCTAAACCTAAACTCGATTTTTACCTGGACCACTGAAATTTATCGCAGCAACCTCTGTGTGCAATAAATCACTCGAACTTCAGAAACAAAATTATTTGACTTCCGATCTTCGTATAAAATAACAAAAAATTTTCGAATCGTATTACAAAAATTTTTAATTGTTATGAGAAGGAATGCAATTCTATTTAAGCCTACTGATTAGGGTGAGTACATATATGGAGGCTTAGGGGCTTATGTCGAAAGAATTCGGAAGTTTATGTGTACTACTTGTAGGGATTGAAGTAGTGGTTGTGTAGACAGCTAAATCGAACAAACGGTGCATTATTCATTATGCCAGCGGGGAAATTGAGCTAGTCGCAATAAGAGGCAGCCATTTAACGAAACTTGTCCCATCTCGAGGGTCCGCTGGCCAAGCCCAAAGGTCTACAAAGATCGATCTTCACCCTCGAACCGAGAAGTCCAACCCTCGAACGAGATATCCCGGAAACATTGCACGATTACCTCGACTATAGCTCGTGGAAACCGGCATCGTATTATTTAGGAACTTCTTCCACAACCTCTTCGCTTCTCCGCCGTGTAATCTCGCCGAGCTATAACGCACGCCGTAACATTCCTAATGCTCAGGGAGTATTACGCATTTTATCCGAGTGCCGTATAAATTATGACGCCCCCTGGCGCCCCCGGGCTACGATAACTTTGCATGCGTTCACGTACCACGCAGTACAAATTTCGCCGTTTACTGCATTCGGTTTCTGCAACTACATTCTTCGAGCTGTGTGACTGCGAAGAAGGGGTGGTTCTCAAACTGTAAACGTCATTACAGTGTACATTGTGTTCGAATGGGTTGAAGAATATCAAAGAAACTCTGTTAACAGTGTACTGGGTGTACTTTATTAGAAAAAGATATCTTAGAAGACCTCATTGGATTATGTTGTATGACGCAAGGTGACTCAATTCAAAAAATGTTGATGCAAGCTCTAATGTTAAAATGATTAGATACACACCATTTTAGTAGTACAAACAAATCTTCCTCGCATAATTTAGTATTTTTCCAAAAACTCTGGAAGTATTGCTTTTATACATGTTCAGAATTGGATAAGTAATCTAGTGGAAGGGGAAACATTTAGCAGTAAAAATTAGAATTCATCACAGTCACGAAGAACCGCTGCGAAGGGTTGGAACCGTCATTGCGCCATTTAGCGCACCCCTCGACCAATTTCCCCTATCTCCACCATTCCGTCCCAGTTTCCAGGATCACCCAGTATGTAGAAACGCGGGTCCAGGGGAGTCGTAAATTTCCCGAGGTAGGGGTTTCTTTCCTCCGTTGAACATGCTCGCGCGTTTCCACTATTATTCTCCAGCCGGTTACAAATGAATCCCCTCGCGGAACGGGGGCGGGAGGGAGTTAGGTGGGGAGGGGAAATTACTCGAAACAGGAGTCGAATGTATTAAACCGATCAAGGATTCATTGCTCGAAACGGGGAAATTTATTATCTAGACGAAAGATCGGGGTTTATTGTTCGCTCCTCGCGTCCGTGGAGCCTCTAACAGTAAAACGGGGACTACTATTTCACCTTATACGAGCCTCTTGCGAAAATTCACTCATTTTCCTTTCGAGGATGCTGTAAAACAGTCGATCCTGTTCTGATTGCTTTGCAATTCAATCTAGTGGACTAAAACTCGCTCATTCTCCTTTCGCAAAGGCTATAAAACGTTCGAGCCTTCTCTGTTTGCTTTCGTGTTCAATTTATGTACTCGCCTGAATTGCGAAATTGTGGGCAAGATAAAATTTGTTTAATTAATCCTGGGACGCTAGGAATTTATATATTTATAAAAATTAGCTGTCTGGACGTTCGAAATCTCTATTGGACTTCGTCAGGAGCAACCAAAAAATAAAAAATACATAGTACCTACTTCAAAATCCTAGGTCCTATGGGTTTTCCAGTGCCCTGGAGCATTAGCCATATGCAGAGTCCCTATAGCTGACCTATTACTCGACTAAAGTTATGCAGATGTGTGCAGGTAACCGCAAGATGCCCACAATGTATCCAGGGAATACACGTCAGGTCTCAGGTAGGTATAGTGGTTTCTCGTTCGTCGGGCGAAGGCTATCTTTTCTTCGGTTCCGTTTCTTTTTATTCTCCACCCCCACAGACACGCTTCCATTCTCTCTCTCTCTCTCTTACTCGCCGTGCTGCTCTCGGAGCGAACGTAATCCGAGAAGATTACGAAGCGAAATAAACATGTCAACCCCCCCGCAGAGGGAGGGATGTGGGTTCGCGGAGCGTCTTTATAGACCGTGCGTAGAATATTCCTTTCTTCTTCGCTCGTCTTCCTCTTGTTCGGCTCGCGTTCCACGTAGGTAGTCTCCTCCTGCGGATGAAGATCCTTCAAGATACACTGGTCCCGGGCCGGACCGGGCCGGACAGAGCCGTTACTTAGGCCACTGGCAGATGCAGCGAAAAAGTTCACACGCATGCGATCGACCGCGTGCCCTATCTTCCTACGATCTTGACCCTCGCAGATACAGAGTTTCATACGGCCGATAGGGCGTGTAACGTGTAACGTTTTCCCCCCCTTGTCGAAGACTAACACGGTGTCCTGCGATATCTAGATCGCCGAGCAGCAGCCTAATCTTCCGAATCTCTAGACCTCCAATGGAAAAATAACAGCTCCAAGAAGATAGTGTCGTCTGTAGTTTTGTAATACACGGAGCTCTTCAGGGTCCCCAAATCTAATCAATTTCCCATCGGATTCACACCTTCCATTATTCTCTTCCCCCTCTCTCTAAATTCAAGATACACCCTGCAGACACCTCAATATTTTCAAGGGAACGTGCGGGGGTGGCGATACAATCTCGGCTCCGTTTGTGCAAATTTGTGGCCACCTGTAAATGTCTTCAGTTTTCTAATGCACCGGCTATAGGGAGAGAGTCCCTGAAATCCTCTAATCAAATTCCCATCAGAATTCTCCTGGTATTACAATCTCCCCCCCTCTCTCTCTCTCACTCTCTCTAGATTCAGACCTCCCTATGCCGTGTGGACTCCTCTCAACAGTTTCAAGAGGCCCCGCGGGGGTGGCGACGCAACTTCAGCTTGTACAAATTTGTGGCTACCTGCGAGGCGGGGATTCAATTCGACCGGACTCGGCCCCGGCGCCGATTTATGGGTTTGTAGACCATTGTGTGCCCTTGTTGAGGGGGGCTGCGGGCGGACACAAGCTCGTAAGCTCGCCCATTACAAACTCATCGATTTATCGATCTTCCGCAACGTGCCCAGGGGGTTGCTTGGTGACCACGTTACAAGAGAGCAGCGCCCCCGACCCCTGAATTCTTCGAACGTCTTTCTAGAGAGAGACTCTTTCAGTGAAAGGGACGAGCCCCGGATCAAAGTGACTTTCGCAGGACCTGGTTTAACCCTTGAACGACGGCTTTGACCCGCGGAAATTCCACGGATCAAAAGATCCTCTCCCGGCGAATGCTGCAGGTTGAAAATTATGAGTGGCGAAAATGAAAAACCAAATGTTTTGTCGGCTTTTAGGAATGTTGCGGCGTGATTCGAGCAAATGATCTCCTTCGATCTCGCTTGTTTCGAGTCAGAGCGTTAAAATCGCGTTTTATTATAGTTTTTTTCATTGTAGAGGATAAATTGAATGAATGGCTGTTGTGTTAAGAATAAGAGACAGACTAATGGGCGATATTGAAGCAACGTGATGTAAGAATTTTCCGGAGTTGCTACAACTAGTCGAAGAGCGTTTGAATTTTACGAAGTGAGCTTCAGGAACTTGAAATTTGACTTTCGTCCTGCAGCCTCCCGGGTTCAAGGCGCAAAGGAGTCACGGAGAAATTGAAATACACCTTGGCGACTTCTTTGATCGCTTCGTTAGGACGGAACGCGACTCGCGGTTGACGAATAAGAGCGTCGGGACCCTCGCCGCTGAAAATACACCATGAGGCCACGTGTGCGAGGCCCGTCTAGCCGAGTCAACGACGCCATCAGGTTTCCGTGGACCCAGAGAGGATCAAACGCGCCTCCCACACGCGCGATTTTCGCCGCGGTGAAAGTTATTTGACGTTTTCGCATGAATATGAAACGCAAGACGAGAGAGCGTGGCCGGCACCGGTGTCGCGACGCGAATATCCGTCAACGGGGGTGAACGTGCGCTTTTTACTCCCTCAACTCTCTTTCTCCCCCTTCCTCTCGACTCTCTTTTTCTGTCTCTTTTTGCCTATCCGTACCGCGATCTTGACGCGGATCCTCCCCCAGAAGAAACTCGTTTCCCAATACGGTTTTCCTCTAATCTCTCGTGTCCATCGCTCGCTGACTCGCATCGCAACCATACTTTTTCCCGGGGACCTGATGAATGGGGGTGCCGGTCGTGTTAGTTTATTGGACGACGTGAGCTGATTCGCTTCGGCTTGTCTTCTTTTCGGGATACCCGAGATACTCATCTTGTTTGTTGCGGTTTGTCCTCGGTAAATTGTTTGCTGACTCAATATTGTACTCCGTTTATCCAAGGAAGTTTACCACTCCTATTTGCATATTGATTTATCTTCGCTTCTAGGGCAATATAAAAATATTTTGGATCTTGTATCTTCATTTATTGAGACATTGTGATAATCGTTTAAAACTCTATTCCTTTTAATTATCACAAGTCATTGTACTCCGGGATTCTTCTTCAGAGACCAGGCTGTAGTAATGTCTAAATTACGATGTGCTATTGGAAAAAAATTACTTGGAAGTATAATTCGACCAAAAATTGTCTGCATCAATTGCCAGAAACAGTAACCATATAGCACTTTATTTGTCCAGTTTCTTAATTTTCTGACGCCAGGAATGTATAAAGATCGATAATCGATGAAAATAAAAGTTGTCAAACTTTATTAACAAACACATCAAAGTTGTCAGGCTAACAAGGTCACTTACACAATTATTCAACAATTCCAATTTAGAAACTCATGTACAATGCAATACCTACGGGAGTATTTCCTGAGAGTCAGTGCTAGGAATATATAGTCCGGTTAACGTTGGTCGTAGATACTCTTATTCCGAGTCGGTTTATTAAGAATGAAGCCCGCGATGCTCTCGATTCGCACACACGCGGCGAGCTATAACCGGAATTAACACTCATCAAAGTATAAAGCTCAAGTTTCCGCGGGAAACTTACACTCGGTTAAGCACCAGCCGGGCGTACAGTGCAACACGATCTACGGCGTCGTTCTTTTTCAAACTTTCTCCGAACTTCCCCGCATTATGAAACTTTTAATAATAACCACCCCCGGGCCGGAGAGAGATAGAGGGAGAGGGGCCCGTTCCCAATATGTACCGGTAACGTGAGAACAAAGTTTAATTCGAGTTAGGAGGATTCATGGGTCTAGAGGAACTGAAAGGTGTGCTGCGAACGATTTACGATAGCTGCTCAGTCACTTAGAAATCTCCGGGCACCATGCAAAAATAGTTCTTGACGTTGCACAAAATTAATCTTCATCTACCTGGTCCATTTCTGTCACCATTTGTTTATAATTCTTGGTTGAGAACTTAATACGTAGTCTCGAAAATGTTATTATTTGCTGTATCTCACAATTTTTCTTCCAACGAAATTCTTAATCAAAACGAAAAGATCCCAATTCATCCCAGTAGTAGCCCAATTCATCATTGTGTATCGAACACAACAATACCACAAAAGAGAGCCTAATTGAACCGAACAAGATAAGCCGCCGAGTCCCGTCACCCACGCCCCCTTATCTGTCGATCCGCGCGTTAACTTTCCAATAGATCGGATTCACGCGTTATTTACCAGAGATCCGAAACGCCGGATCCCTTTCCGCTATCTATCGTCGTATCTGTTGGGTATCGGTCGGATCTCTCATCGATTTGTATCCATTATACTCGACGTCCTCCGTTCCGGAAGCCGGCAAGCCGATCGATCGGCCCTCGAAGACAGCTCCGGCGATTCCGTGTTGTTCGCCGGGGAAAATTCGTCGAAGCGTGAACACGGTTTCCGCGTGTAGAGAGGTGTACAGCTTCTCGAGAGAGCAGGTAGAAAGAGCCCGTGAGAACGCAGATGGTGGGTCTCCTGCGCGTGCCAGGTGGCCCCGGCTTCAGCCTCCTCCTCGAGGGCGCAACATTGTTGCCCAGGCGATCCGATCGAAACCGCGATACATGCACCGACCACACGGAGCAAAGGATCGATCCTCCGGCAAAGATAGCGGGCTACGTCGGCGGAGTTTTTAATGGCGAAAGCGGGATAAATGAGAGGGAGATGGAAACGTACGACCGGCTTTACGCACTCTCATCACGCGCCGAGCGTTTCCTGCCATTTCGAGGCGACGACGGCGTCGCGGTCGGCGGCGCGGCGTCGTGACACACCATCTCGTTCCGAGCGTGTTCACGGTTGTGCCAAACGGAACCGGAAAACGTCGCGCGTCGCACGCGTTTCTGCCCAGCTGCAACTCGTGGATGCAATAATGTTTAGTTGTGGCGTAACTTCCTTCAAGTCTTACCTTGAAGACTAATCTTTATGCATTTATATGTAGAAATGTACATTAATGACAACTGTACTCCATGCTTACAATAAGGAATTTTCTAGTTGACAACTTCGATTTGTTGTTGTTCGTTGTTATTGTTTGTTGTTGGCGATTTGTTGTAAATAATACATATACAGCTGTATATGACAGTGAATGTACAGTCAACTATTTCTTGCAGAAAACAATTATATTATCTATATTGTATAAAGGACGTGCGTTTTCGCAGTCAGAGCTGGATGTGAGAGGGGGGTTGTATCTCATGCGAGCTTCCCATCGGCCATGAAAATCGTACTTTATTCCTTCGGTTAATCGTCCATGAAAGTTACAAGCGCATAAAATAGAAAATCCGGCGACACCTTTATGGGGATATGTTTATAAACTGTATCTCCGGCGGCGAGATAACCGGACCAGCAAAACTAGCCTAGTGGTGTGCACGGGTGGAGCGGCGCGACGACGCCCAGTTGCTGAAAAGTTTCGCAGTCCTGTCAGCAGTACGATGAAAACTCGATACGGCCTCTGTCCGAGCGTAGACGCGGCAGAAGACAAATCGCACAGGTTTGCCGGTCGGCTCGGCCCACACCGGCTCTGTAATTACCAATCAGCTTGTGCCATATTCAGACGGGGCCGTCGATTACGGGCCGCAGATCGCCGCAATCACGGAAGTCCCGATCGCAATCTATGCAAAAACAGCAACGTTCGGTAATTATAGGTAACCGATACGGTATCCTCTCGATAATCACGCGGGCCCGCGGATCCGCACGCGGCCCGGACGCCGGCAAAAAGCCCGCAAGAAAAACGCGAATGGAGCTATCCAATCGAGAAGATTAACGATCTCTGTATCCATCCCTTGTTTCGCCGCCACCGGCCGTCTTCCAAAAAGAAACTTCCCTCGATTCCCACGCGCGAGAAAAAGAAATTCCACTGTCTCGTTGCTTGTCTCTTTGTTATCCTGTATCGCTCCATGGAATATTTCAATTGTGCTTCGTATGGGCGGCAATCTATGTCAAGCCTTAACTGGCTTTCTGTATCGCGATTTCGTTCTGCGAATTGCAACACAAGTTTTCATAGAAACCTCCGAAAGGGCTGAAACGAAGAAGTTCTAATTTATTGTAACTATGGAGAAAATCATGCATCGAGGAGTTTAAAAAAAAATGCGAAAACAAAGAAGCCCACGAGGAACCGTTTCACGTATCTGAAAATCAGCGTACTATTGAAATTCGCGGACTATCAGACTACCGCAGCGCGGAGACGCGCGTCGCGAAAGGAACACGCGCTTAGAGCGACTCGCCGGGCGCTCAATATTTAATCGCGTTTTCCACGCATTCCTTGGGCACATCCGACCGCCGTGAAACGAGTCTCGCGGTGAATGGCAGCGTTTCCCGCGGTCCTCTCTTGATCGCGCGAATTTCACCGTTGCGTCGCTGAAAGAAAGAGCGGAAGTCGCGGTGTCCCGACGAAGCGTTGCGAAGCGTTGCAGAACGGAGCTGGTGCGAGAGAAAGAGGGAGAGAGAGAGAGTTAGACTTGAAAAGCGAAGAAACAGCGTTGACGGGGGACATTCAAAGCGGCGCGTGTCGCGTTCACAGGAACGAAACGACGGGCAGAAATAAGAGGATCCATTGGCACGACTCGTAGTTCACCCGAGTTCTTTATTTTCCGGGCGGATGGACAGACGTGCGAGAGAAACTTTCTCTCCCCGTAATCCCTCTCATTCTCTCTCTCTCTCTCTCTCTTCTGTTTCGAACATCGAACACGCCGGGATCATTACGCTGGTGCGAGTGCGCGTAGGTCGGTTAGTCGTTAATAATGTCTGTCAAAGTCAAATAACGCAGTCACCCGCCCGTTCCTCCGCCTCGGCCCGCCTCCCATCGCTTGAAATGTTTAGTCAGCGGCGGGATCTTGTTCCGCGTAATCGTTTTCGAAGTGCTCGATTTTTCTTATCTGCTCTCTCGCTCGAGTTCTCTCGCTCTCTCGCTCTCCCCCCGGGCACATGGTTATTTATATGAATGAACGTCACATGACGAGCTCGAACCGAACGGTTTCTCTCTGTCGACGCCTCGCGCTCTGTATCTAGTCGCGCAGTTGAACTCGCGATGAATTTTTCCGGTCGCTGTTCTTCGATGCGAAAGTACGCCCCCGGTCGAGGAGAATGAATTCTTTTGACAAGGAGATTACCCAGCAATCTACCCCCGCCCCCTTCCCCCGGAATTCATTAAACTCTCTTTCTCTTGGGTAGGATAATTCCGAGCTATTCTGCCGTTGTAATGACAAGCTGTGAGCAAAGCCTCCCGGAAATTAAATGCCCAAGACTCGGTTTAACCTTCCAGGTGTTTGGGGAGCTGTTAATTCGGTGTTCTGCAAACTTGGTCGGGGCTTGTTATCAGATATTTTGTTTTCTTTCAGAGTTAGCATTTGGTCTTGGTGCTGGCAGTAATTACACTGCGGATTTTGCAGGTTCGTGACGGAAAATTGGTGGGTGCGCAGTTTCAGTTAATGTTCCTCCTGTTTTAGATCTCAACCGGATGTCATTATTTTGACAGAAACCTGACGTAAATCTAGGCCAACTGTGTGGCAAAAAATGGATGTATGCAAAGGTAGTAATTTAACCTTATCAGTATCGATAAAAGAAATTAAATCTCAGCGAAAAATGTCAAATTTATGGCAGTAGAGAGGAATCCGTAGATTAGAACAGTCGCTTTTCTCGGCGCAGCCGACAGCGTGTAACTTTCCTCGGCGCTAAAATTGTTGGCAGCACAGTTGAATAACCATAATATCCGTCGAGCATTCGCAGCGTTCGTCGTCAGAGCGTTTTTATCGTTTTCTCGGAAGCGGCGAGAGTATTCGGGGGCGTCGTTCCCGTCAAAGGAAGACAAAGAGGTAATTATCGTTCGGGTATCGCGACCGCAATTAATACGGGAGCATCAATGGCCCGCCGCGCCGGCTCGATACGCCACTTATTAATTGATTGCGACGACCGGGGCGAATTCGAGCTGCGATTATTCTAGTCGCGTTGCCCGCGATAGATCCTCGTTAGCGGCGTCTATGATCACGCGGAGCCCGATTAGTAGAAGGTTAACAGAGCGTCGCAAACAACGATTCCCCTCCTCTCTATATATCTCTCTGTGTACTATAGATCGGGCTTGCATGGTCAGCAATTTCGCGTTATCGATTTGTCGGGAGGGAAATCGCGTCCGATCTTCCAATAGTCTCTCCTCTCTCTCTCTCTCTCTCTCTCGTTTCGCGAACGGGGGCACGACAAACGGGCGTGTTATCGGACAAGGCCCGTTCCCGCCGCGCGAAATTGCTCGCCAACTGACAATTGAATCCCATTCGAAGAATCGTACAGGTCGACACGGTGTGTCTCTGACCGTGAATTATCGATCGTTCCGACGCGCGACGGAGACACAGCCGGGTGGGAGCAGACGCGATCTTCGACGCCCTCGCCATTTGCATTCCCGGGAATTGCAAGCTCGTAACGTCGCGATAAACTACTCGATTAAGATCGTCGGAAATGGACAAGCTCTTCCGGGCGGATTAAACGGTTGATAGATGAAAAAGCGAGTCGACCAAGACAGAAATGATAAACAATGGGAAAGCTACAAAATTAATTAAATTTCGATCGGACGTTCCACTCCAGAAATTCCTGCATTTATACAAAAAAATAAATCGAATAACATTCAGCTTAAGTGTCCATTCACTGGACAAGTCGCGCACAAAAAGGTAGCATCTGTTCCTGATCTGAATTTCAAACCGAGGACCCCACGCGATCCATAAACGCTGTTTTCCGGTGGCGATGCCGAAGCTCCTCGCGAGGATTGCTCCCGGTGGTCTCCACGGTGCCATAAGGCGTTCGCGAAAAACACGCGAAAGGGATCGCGCATTCGGCGTCCCGGGACGCAGATAAATGGCCTGGCTAGCTCCGGCGCGGCGGATTGCCCAGAGAACTCCGGATCTCGCATAATCGTAAAGTAGCCGGCCATATGCAGCGTCGAACGGAGATTTACAAACATTCGAGGGCACTTACTAGAATTACGTGTACCGGATCACGTCGTTCGGTACGACCCGTAATGCCGGCACTACGTTCTCAACGATTTACGCGAGATCCATGCACACACACCGTTCGAGAAACCCCGGGAGGGGCGCGGCCTCGCTCTCTCGTAAACACGCGAAATATGTATCGGGGAAGCTCCAACCTTCGTCCTGGCTGTTCGAGATTCCCCGGCGTATCTTCCGCTACGTTCTCGAACGCGGAATTGCGGATTTATCAGAAAATTGCGCCGCGTTGTCTGCTACTCGCGGTTGAATTAATATCTGACATTAATATCACTACCTGCAGCAAATTTTCATTGAATTCCGTGCTCATCACATTTCTATTCACCAATATGTTTTTCATTATTCTTTCGGTTATTCGCTCGAGCAGAGTTAAATACAACCATCGTTCTTGTAGTAGTTACTTAGATTTCATATCATACACTTATAGAAAAGTAGTGGAGAATTAATAGTGGTTTATGTTCGTTCGTATGGCCAACATCATCCAGTTTGTTTTTTTCACTTCGAGATATGACACAACCGAAATCCAACCGAACAATTGAAAGATTTTAGGATGAAATCACACGTGTGGTCGTCACTAATTAATTCGTTAAAACTTGTTGCTCCGAACGGCAACGCAATAAACCCACGGCCAGCAAATGAATCGCGACAATGGCTGCTCGTTTCGCGAATCTTTTCGGCTCTCGAGCTAAATCGACCAAGCTCGATCGGCTCCACGCGTCGCTGGAAATCGAGCGGAATTACATGAAATGTTTAAACAGGCTAACGATGGCCGCCTCGTTGAATAATAAAGTCGCGATTTTATGCGGCTACGTGCGCGAGAACGAAACCGACAGAGGTTTAATAGTGGCGCGCGCGAGCCGGAATTATTGACTGCGACATTGATAGACGCGTGCAACCTGAATAATCGAAAACCCATTAGGTCGCCGCTAGAACTAAAAGTAAGTCGGTGAATGTTTGAAAATCGCTTCAAACTCCCCGTGCAATTGTTCGACGGGATGCGGCGGGGCAACTAACGAGAAAGCGAAATGAGGTTGCCCGGGATTGATAATATCGGTTTTCGGTGGTGCGAATTAATTACCACGGCGATATTCGGTTTTAATCGATTTTCTTCCGGCTGTAAATACTGTGACGCTTGTCAAGAATCCAGTCCGAATTTTTTTGCGTTCCACGTTCGCGGCATGTACATAATTTGTTGTGGCAATTCAAAATGTATCATTGAAAATGGCGCAGATTATGTGCACCGTTTAATTATTCGTCGACGTTGTGGATAACACAAATTGTTTAAAGAATCTAGAAACATCTAACAGAACTGCATACTATTACAAATTCTTCTTTGAACCCGTATGTGAACAACCAAAATTTTCTCGTGTTGTAAAAATTGTAGTAAAAATCTACAATAACTTTTCTATTTCTCAAGAAACATGTTACAAACGTTATAAAAAGAAATCGGAGGTTGGTTATTGACATCATGATTAATAGATTCATTAGTTGGGTGCAAGCTGCCGGTGAACGCACAGACTGCAACAATCACGTTCAATAATAGAACGCGTATCTATCGTTTCTGAATGAGCAACGAATGGACGACAGAAAGGGTTGAACGAACGAATTTGCGCAGCCAATAAATCGTGGCGGTTCGGGTGAACAGCGAACGTTATCTGGTCAGCAAGCATAACCGGACAAGCCGGGGAATTCGCGGGCCGGCATAAGAATCGCTTTATTTGCAGCGGGCAGCAGCGCCGCGGTAGCCTAATTTGAATAGCAATGACGAGAGCGGTTTCCGAGGCAAGTCGAGCGTAAGCGCGGCTTTTTTAAAATACGCTTCCAGGGGACATTCAAGCCACAGCGGGAGTTCCGAGATAAAATCCGCCTCCTAATTTCGTCGAACTTTCGAAAAACAAGACAGAGACACACACACACACACACACACGCAGACTCTCTCGTCGAGCTCTACCACCGCTCGACTGTGACCGGATCTCGAAAACGCGGGCCCGCGCGCGCTCGCATGAATCGGAGCACGCCTAATTCGAGTGCACTCCGGATGCGCTCGTTAACCCCGCGAAATTGTTTTTTACCAGCGCTTTTCGGCGAGCGCCGCGAACACGAACCTCTACGCCACTGTATCGACGGAATTAAGCTTTAATTAAAGAAGATTCTGGATCCGACGAGCGAACGGTTTCGAGCACCGACCTTCGAGTGAACGGATTCGTGGAGATTTCTACAGAATTTTTAGGTTTCTACAGGTGCGAAGATCTCAAAAGATTTAACCGTCCAGCGCGTGCCAGAAGTATTAATTTCTTCATTGACATTCGTGCCGGTGATTATGAATGTAGTGCAAGTCAAAATTTCAAAATTGATCTTTTTCTCGTTATGTAAATATTACATCGATTAATTTTACTAATAATTATACAATGAATTGAAAAGTTATATATTGCTAAATTTTTTTGAACTTCAATTTATGAATCTTACAGACCCAAGCTTTGCACTAAAGATTGAAAGGCTAAAGAGAATGAAAAATAAAATTCGTATCGTTGCCGAGGAATGACAATTTTTACTCCGAAAGTATACAAACGGTAAAAATTGTGCAGGATTGTAAAGGTTTCTCCGTAATCTGTCGTTAATCAAAGTCGTCTGCTCTGCTATGATTTCAATAAGACCACTTTTGCAATTTTTCATGAAAATTCCCGTAAAAAACAGAGACCGTTTGATGCTTCTAGCGCCGGGAGGTATGCGGGACACGTACTTTTATGTTTTTCGCGTATTGTTGTTTGTAATGCGAACGCGTGTGTTTAAGTGCGTAACACTGTAGTATGGCAGAAAATAATGTCTTTCTCCAGGGAACAGTTTATGCTGAATGACTACAAAACGTTAAATGAAAATGCTGCGTATTGGCCTCTGGGGAACAAATGTCGACGTATGGACAATATTGCTATGTATTTATTTCGTTAAAGTGCAACTAGATAGTAATTTAATCCTTAATTAGAGATGTAGTTCGTGATATTTTCTTTTAAACACTTTAGAGACTGAGATTAAATATTCATTTCTCTCTGATCGATGCTGACGATCAAGCAAACCCACATAATGAAAGTAGTGTAATCCCTCCTTCCAACCAGCAATGTATAAAAATATATAAAACTGCAGCAAGCACAGTTTTACAGAAAAACGGAGTTTGAAAAATGGCCCGGTTGTTGCACCAGGGTCTTCAATTATGAACGAGCAGTCTCATCTAGGCACTGGTCCAAATTCAACAGAATCCCCCACGATCTACATCAGTAACCCAAAAAATTGTTCACAAAAGGGTTAACTCGTACCTCTTAAATCCTCAAAAAAGCCCGCATACAACATCCCAAAAAAGTTCCAACGTTCCCCTACAAACTCTACAGCCTATATCCGTCCTATCATCAAACTACAATCCCACAATCGTCACAAGTTTCCTCAGAAACGAATTTCGGTGGGCCACTCGAACCGTTCACTCGAATACATTCCTGCCAATCGAACTAAAAATCGACTCACTGAATATCGACGAATCCTGGCTGCGTCCTCCGAAAAATCCACTCGCACGTAAAACCTTGTCAAAGTTTCTGGACGTATCAGTGTATCACTGACTTCACTTGAACGGCACGGCACTATCACACTGGTCCGATTGATCCACGCGGATCTATGGGTCGTTGGATCGTCACCCCATGAATCGACGTGTCCGAAAGAGGTCCGAAAAGGTCTACAGATGTTCTAAGAAGTCTACACCAGTTTAGGGTAACACCGTGCCACTGATTAACCCGCGACTATCTTGGTCCGTTTCGCGGGGGTGGGTGCCGGTTTAGCATAATTCTGTGAGCGAACGAGAGCCACCCTCAGCGAAGGATCGAACACCGAGAGCCCCAGCGCGCGCGGCTCATGTCGGCCAACTGACTCGCAGCGCGGAGACCTCGGGGCCCTTCGCCTCTCGGGCGCCGGTGCTGGCCAAGCGTGGTGGTGGAGACGCCGACGACGGTGGTGGTGCCGCTGCCGATGATGATGCCAGTGGTGCTGGTGGTGGTGGTGGAGACGGCGACGGTGGTGGTGGCAGCTAGAACAGCTATAGTGGAGGCGCTATGGACCCGAGAGTCGAATCATGGTGGGAGCAAGGATGCTGGATCACTCGGCGAGCGCCAGCGAACGAACGGAGTCCCGCACCAGCCGTCGAGAGGAGCGGATCGCTCTCGCGACTATGGAGATAGATAGCTGTGCAAAACAATTCGGTGCCTTTTTTCAAGTGATATTTAGGTTTCATTCATAAAGGAATCATACAAGATTATGCCTCGAAGTATTCACATTTTGTTCTACTTTTTCCCATGCAGTTAGTACATTATAGATGCCTCTACGGAAAAAGGTTTCTCTGGCTACGAAGTCATTTTTTCACCTCTTCAATGGAATTGTAATGTTCCCGATTGTGTTATAAGAGGGACCTGAACGGGGTCTGTTGGGGACATGTCTGTAGAGTATGTATAACGTCTTAGCCTAATGCATAGTGTCCCATGTCCTTTGTGCAATGTGTGACAGAATTTTCCATTGTTAAAAGACTTCTTTCACATATGCAGTACGGTTTATTGTACAAATCGGTGAAGGTTTAATCTAGCACTCTGGCTCGGATAATCGATTAGTTCTGATAATTGAGGTTCTACATAAATACAGTTCCAAACTGTGCCGTGTTTGGTCTCATTTTAATGAGAGAAGTATTTGTATCTGGAATATGTCAGAGTAAAAATTTTATTTAGAGATGATTAAAAACAAACAAGTTCTGTCACCAAATTTAATATACCCTACTGTCGATTTTTTGTTTTTGACGCTACAGTTCCTATATTATTGTATATAGCAACATTATTGTAAATGTTACTTATCAGGAGAACGAGTTCCTTTGTGACTAGACTAACAAATCAATGCGAGCGCAGCATCCTCGAACCCGATTCACCACAGAAGAATACTCAAAAGACAGCCACGCAGCCCTCGCAATCGCATAAAACCGACTAATTAACGCCACCGTGTCTTCCAATCAATCGATTCCGCTCGTCCGCGCTTCAGCGGCGTATAAAAGGCAGAATCGGCGAGAGCGCGGGCGGGTCGTGTTTGCTCTGATAATGGCCGCGCTAACGAGACACCGCGCGTCTCGAAATCGGGCTCTGTCGATATTAAACGGCACTGTATATTTGATTACAGTTTTGCTAATTGCATGCCGGCGTTGTTCCCTTCCGCCTGTCTGCCGGTCTCTGTTCCGAACAGGAGCAGTTTCACAGTCATCCTCGTCGCTCGTACAGCGAATCGATCGTAGCCGACAACTTCTGGCTTCGCGGGGGTTGACAACGCGTTGGCGAGAAAGGGAGACAGAGCGTCCCGTAGCCAGAGCGTTATTAAATTATTCTAGCGTAACGGCGAATCTACCCGCAGATATAAATTGACACCGACAACGGCCGATTCCGCGACAATCGTGGCCCAGGTACGGCCAAATGCGAGCGTACCCCGTGCCGACCCCGCAACGGGGTTAAATTCCTGTTATTAATGGATTTGTTTGCGGTGCCCGCCTTCCGACGGCCAATATTTATTTATTCGGACGAACGTTATCGCTGGGTCCCGTGGTCTCAAATCGTGATTTAGCAGGTCAGAATCAATATAAAGAATTCAATGGAAATCTTGAATAAGTATAATATATATGCCACGTATATATATGTAGACAATTGATTCAAAAGTTTCGAAAAAACGTCATTAAGCATGCCTAAATATTCGACAATGGATACGAGAAAGGATAGAAAATAAAACACTATTATTGTAAATGTTACTATTGAGTGCTACGTTAGACGAAATAAGCATTATATTGAGAACCATTTACCAAATGAAACTCTTAAGCTGCTGAAACGACGTTGTGGACCACTGTGTGCGACAGGACCCAGGTCCAAGACACGAACCGGATAGAGGGGCCCCGTAAATAAATGGCCGGCGTATTTATTTGGTGAAAAAACAAATTTATGCACCGACCGAAAACGCGGATGTTACCCGACTGGACCGCGGGAAGAGTTCTCTGATTTCCCGGACCCTCTGGATCCTCTTTTATCAGGGGTCAAGGCGAGGGGAACGACGCGACCCTTTGCCTCCTACCCAACGCGTTAATCTTTTAAGGACCCGGCCTTCACTGCGACCGGGAATACACCCGGCTGAATCCTTCTGCCTCGGTACACTGAAATTTCCTCTGCGCTTTGGCGCCGGAATTTAGAACCAAATTTGCGGAAATTCTACGGTGCCCAACTCTTTCGCTCCTTGACGGGTGTACGGTAATTCTGGGACGGTGGTTGTAAAAATTTAATTATGTAGACATTTCAGCAGACTGGTAGGAAAAGTTCGATTTTGTGTTGTCTGTTTCTAAATTGCGCACTTCTATGTGGAAATTGGGGTCAGATGATAATTACATGCGTGTTTAGTGGGAGGTAGCATGTTAAATTTTATGAATGTTAGAGGAAGAGGTGCAAACACTTCGTTGTTTATTGCAGTAATTAAAAAATCACTTAGTGTAACAGACGCCTGTCTTTTTCCACTTTATGAAATAAGAATCTCATTAATTGCGCTGTGGAAATTAAATTTTGCAGCTGATTTTTTTTTAATTAGCAAGAGAAGTTTAATTTCACGTTGTTTTTGACATAGAGATTCAAAAAATTGTCTGACGGTTAAAAAACGAAAGGGGAAACCTAACTAAATTCGCTGTCTCTTGCAACAGAGAAAATTACAATTTTCACACAAAGACCAGACTCTATTCACGAGATCCGCGGTTGACTTATCGCGAGTGCGATAGTGTATCGCTCTCATAACACGCGGAACGTGCATTCGCGAGGGCTACACCTGTCAAGAGCCGTGCCAACAGGTATATATCCCGGTGTCCTTTCCCCTGACTTATTTATTCATTCACTATTTACGGTACAATTGTATTATTAACTTTCCCCGGTCTCCCATTCCCCAAATAGAATTAACCGCGGGCCGCGTTTAAATACCACCTCTCTCTCTCTCTTTCTCTGACGATTTCTATCCGTGGAGCTCCTCGAGTCCGCGGGCGTTAAATATTAAAAGAGAAGAACAAGAGCCGAGAGAGAGAGGAGAATAAAAAAGGAGCAGCCCGTGAGAAAATGGACGCGGCGCAAGACGATGCGTCAGCCTGGCTCTACGGGTCAACACACGAGAGAGCGTAACAATGGTCCGCACGCGACACCAGGCCGCTCCAGGAATTGATCAGCGTATAAATACGTCGTGTATACCGTCGATCGTAACTCCCCTGTATTCTCTAACAGCACCCGACGATTCTATCATGTATCTATTACACGCTCGTGAGCCCCGGGATCTCGACACGTGAAAGTCGCGCGCGCGACAGAAATTGGTGGCGATGAGACAGTGACGTGTCCATTAATACGCGTCGATCGTCGAACAACGTGTCATACCACGAAATGTGTACGAGGGTGTTAAAACCTCTACAAGAATATATGTGTAACGTGATTCATTGTCCGCCCGATTGTCTCTGCGAGATATAATACGATTTTTTATTCGCAAGAGTGGAAATTAATTTACGGCGTGCGGTGCACGGAGAGAATAATTTAGCGAGATTTAGGAATTTTCATAGAATAAATATTAGGTACAGTGATCTGGAATGTTTTTAAAGAATTTTTTATGGCACATTTTTTATTACCACAGTAATGTTCGTTATAGAAATATTACCGGCAGCCTGATTTAATGGAGAGGCGTTTCAAGTAGTTGTTTATTGCTGTAAATTTTACTTGTGGTTTATATCTTTCCATTTTATTTCGATTTATTATTACGCGTATGCAGCTAAAGATACAATGAAAGGTTTATAAGTCTGACTGAAGAAATCAGATTTATGTTCATTTTTGTATAAACCCATGTAATACGCTCTGTTATGTATTACGTTCAGAAATGTTTAATGTCTCAATATTACACTTTGGTTATTAGGTAAAGAATGGTGGCATTTTTTAACAACGCTACAGAGTTGACGATGTTAATACCATCTATAGACCATCCTTATTTATGGTAAATATGAACGTGTTCATTTAGTAGCGGAACGCAAGGTGCATATTACAGCATGTCACGAAAGCGTACCCGTGGCCCAGTGTCACGGATCGAGAGGCATCCGTGGGCCAACGATCGAGCGTCGTTTCTATTTTTGTTTACTCGCAGTCCCAGTGATTCCGCGTCAGTTTATTTTCGTATGGCCCGTTGGATTTCCTCGTTGTTTTCCGTGCATCAATGAGGGTTTCTTTGATGTTCGCCAGGCCAGCACGTTCAAGTATCTATGGATCTTGAAACGATGCGGGTCCAGCAGCGCCCGATCACCGTTCACGAAACACGTGTCGAGCACTCGGCCCCGAGAACTCCTCCACGTGACGCCAAAACGACGGGACACGCTCGTTTGCCGATCTCCATCGCCTCGTTAACGACATGCCTCGTCACGTAGCCTCACAAAGATTTCCAAAAATCTGCCTGCCAGCGATCGACCGGGATCCCTAACAGATGAGCGCCTCACGTAAAAATAGTCCGCCTGCTCGAACACTTTCTCCCTTAGGAGCTCACCATCTTCAGAAATCTGCTGTCCAAAAGTTCAGTGAGATCTCCAGCTAGTCTTCCAGCAAGCAATTCTCTGGAAATTGAACTAACTTCTAAAAGAAACTAGACATATATAAATTCGAATTACATTTCACATTAAACTCAATATTTATCATTTTTATGCGACCAAAAAAGCTTAATTTGATTAGCTCATTTATATTCGAGAGTTATAATATAAGCTGTATTTTAATCTTAACAGCTCCGTATACAGAAGGTACAAACTCTAATTTTATTTTTCTATACACGGGAGCTAAGCAGTCAATTATTTTTTTGTTGAATAATTTTAGTGGTAATTGTATTTTCACATTGTTTAAATGTTTTTATCATTCTGCATTTAATCTACGGTCTAGTGTTACAGTTACGAACCACCTGGCGAGTCTGAGGAGTCTTTGTAAGTCAAGCAGTTGAGTATTTTACGAAACAGTGTCCTGTTCTTTGAAAATGTGTTCAGCAGCGGTTGCAACATCCTTGGCCAGAAAACCGGAAGTGGCTGTTTCGTGTAAAGTGCGTGCTAGACCATCCAGCGAATGATTCGTTCCGAATCGTTTTCGGCAGTGGACCCCAAGGTCTTCCTAAGAGGAAATTCTTGTAAGGCCGTTTCTTTTCACCAGGAGATCGAACTCGAACGTAACCCTCATCTCCACCCCTTGCTGTTTAAGAAGCGAACCGAATTTCCGTGGTCGAGCCGAATCGGGCACGGTTCTCTACGGTTTAAACGGATACCTTCGATTACTTTCTCCGGACCGTTGGCAACGGGGACTGCTTATCCGAGAACTTATGGAGACGAAGACCAATTCCACCTTCTGATTAGATCGTCCTCTCTAAAAGCAACGCCTCTTTTTCCTCGTCCTCTTGCTCGCTCTCTCTCTCTCTCTCTCTCTCAGGATCGCAGCGTAAAATCCAGCCGCGGATTAACTCGTCCGATCAGCCGAATGTATACTCGAATAAAACAGATTCTCAACGGAGTGGAAACAGCCCCTGGTACCAATAAATATCGTCGAAACGGCGCGACGCGCAACATTTTTTTACAGTACATTTTCCCCGGTGTATACGCATCCCCGAAATTCGAACGGCCGAAAATGCTCGTCACTCGTCTCTCTCGATATAAAACGAGTTTCGAACCTGTACTGGATGATACACAAACACGGGCCCCGTTTGAAATAGGTTCAGAGACTTATGAACTCCTACCAACAAGTTTACTGCTTCATCTCGCCTTCCAACTAGATCGTTGCATCGATCAAACTATTTTAATTTTGTTCATTGCTCGAGAAATGAATTCTATCTTTTTTAACCGACTTCGAAAAAGGAGGTTACTCAATTCGATCTGTATGTGCCTTTTTTCTTTTTATCGCTTTTTTTCTATGTATGTTCACCGATTACGCCGAGCATGGATGGACCAATCGGTGCGAAAGCTTTTGCATCTTGTAGGGTACGTCTCCCAATTGGTCCCTTGAAAACAAATTTTGCATTTTTTCATTCTTTGCGGTTTTTAGTGCAAATAATCAATAAGGCCGAAAAACCATCCTACGGTGTTCTACAAATTCTGCTCGTTCCACTAAAAAGTGTGAAATAAAAAAATTTTATAAAAAAAATTAAACCGACTTCGAGAAAACGTACTAAAAAAATTCACTAAAAAGTATGAAATGATCTCCATTTAATTTATGTGAATACACACGCACTTAAATACAATAAAATATTTTCGGAGGCGGCGCAAAATTGAAAATTTTCCAAATGTCAGATGTTGCTGATTATGATTTCATAGGAATATGGTGAATTTGGAAATCAGTAGGTGGGAAGAGAAGATACATTAATATGTGAGAGCATGTAGAAGAATTTAAGGATTTTTGTAATTTCCAGAGTCGAAAATTTTGTATTTTGGCCGCCTCCGAAAAGATTGTATTGTATTTAAGTGCGTGTGTATTCACATAAATTAAATGGAAATTATTTCATACTTTTCAGTGCATTTTTGTAAGTGCGTTTTTCGAAGTCGGTTTAATCTTTTTTTTTTCTATTGCGTTTTTCTATTGTAAGGAGGTGAAACAATACGCAACATTCGTATTCGTTTACTTCTCAGGATTTAGGATGACTCTGGAGGAAAACTCTGGGTCCCGGAGGAATGTCAGCATGGCAGGGCCCCGAGGACTGTTCGAAGGGCTGTATCATGAACGTGCACGAGTGCCCCCCGCTGTTTCAGAATTTTAGGGTACCATTCGAGAGAGGGGGTGTGGCACCGTTGCACCCCTCGGGATCCTGCGGTCATCCCTATTCCTTTGGCGGCCTTCGCAGGGCCCCGTTCTCGAACCGAACTCTGGCATTATGCAGGCTCCGTGTTGTACAGGCCGTTACGGAACCGCCCTGTAATGGGATAAAAATAACCGTGTTTATATAGGATTACGAGCCGATCATCTTCTCCATTCTACGAGGAGTTTCCACGCGGAACCGGGGTAAACCATACGGAAGGGTACAATTATGAGACCGAGTCCTCTGGATACCTTCCACAAGACCTCTCAAATTGACGGGTTCGCGTTTGATCCATTTCTAGAGGAGTTTCTCGAATATTTTATGGGTATTGATTTGTGTTAGTTCGATGCGAGGGCTCTCCTGTTGTGTGGATTGATTGCATGCTTGCGGAATACGTTCGGGGTTGCGGTTATCAATCCACGAGGCGCGGACTGCCTACCAATTTTACGGAATAATGCGAGATCTAACGATTGCAGTCTGTAGATAAAAAAACTACTGTACAATGTACTTAGAAACAGTTGCATAAAAGGAGGTGCTTTTGACATAACTCTTACAAAGGGCATTACACAAGTGTAACACGTCCGATTTTAATGAAATTTATACAGGATATAGATTGTTGAAAAATATTTAACACGTATTTCTCAACAAGCTATATCCTGCATAAATTTCATAAGAATCGGCGTGTTTCACTTGGCTAATGTCCTTCGTTAGATGGAAATTCAACGATTTTCAGCTTCATCTTCAATTCACCAAGCTGTGCAGCTTTCATTGAACAGCTCGAACCATTTAAACAATCCACACGATTTGCATGTACACTAAAGAGTACGTCTGCCCACTTTGACTGTCGTTCACGATCTACTGCGACGCAACTGTCGCCGAATTCGCTTCGCAAATTTTCTGTCTCATTCTCTCTCTCTCGTTCTCTCGCATATTATCTCGTCTTTCCTCATTCGACCTATCACTCGTTCTGTTTACTCATTCTCTCACTCTCACTCGTCAACTTCCTTTCTCACTCATACATATGCCACACTCATAAATTAATGAAATTAGTTAACGTCCACTTATTGTTAGTCAGCTGCTTAATATCCAACATAAATTAATGTCCTTGAAGGATTAACATATGAAATATTCAGTGTACCACTATTTGTTCAACCACAACAGATGAACTATCAAAAACCATTCGTGTGACCAATAGAAAAAGATTAGAAGAAACCACCGAATGACTTTCAAATCTAGAATCGTCATCCGAGTGATTAAAGGAGCCAGTTTCTTAGGCGCCCGAAAAGCTTTCAGAGCGTTCGCCTAATCTCGAGCCGCGGACAGGCAGGAATCAGTCCGCGTCTAGATCAAACGTGGCCGATTCGGCTCGCAGAGACGCTGCTAATTGACTGTCCGGGTCGCAGCGATAACGAAAGAGAGTCCTTTTCCGAATTCGGGAAACAGGCGACCATAGATCACGGTGTCTAACGAGGCGCATGCGGTTCCGAGGAAAGTACACACGGTGGCTTTCCGCGTAACAAGAGACACGCGATCAATCACGTCGCTGCACGTTGAGGTGGCAGACGGGAAAAAGCTCTGGCCACCGTGTTTCACGTCGCACGGTGCTCCCTGTTGATGCAAAAATTCAAAACGCAAAAATTCAGACTGATATTTCAGAATTTGTAGAACAAAAATCCCGTGGAAACGATGCAGCAATATTTTAGAATATTTACTAACCTTTTTTCCAGGCGCGACGATTGACTGTGTTGACTCTGGAACATATTAACACGCCCAGTACAATATTCCCGCGATTGTTGTGAGAACCTCGGGAGTATCGAGTCTCCGGAAACGAAATGGTACTACGTCTTTTTACGTGTGTGTGTGTGCCGAACATAGATTTCTTGGACAACTTCTCGAAGTGAAACGACGATTGTGGATAAAAAACAACGGTGCTTCGCGGGAAATTGTTGTATTCAGTGTTGGGCAAATTTTATTTTAAATGATAAATAATTAAGTAATAAATAAACGTGTGATTTTAATTGCAAATAATAACTGAACTTCTTATTTAACTAAGTCCAAAAGTGATCTGTTTATTATTTCTTATTTGCAAATAGAAGATTATTTATTATTTGGATTGAGGTGGAAATCAAATAAATACTTTTTGGTCTTCTCTTATTTCTTGTACTTTGTATGTATACAATGAACACGTGCACGTTTTTTGTCTGCTATAGCAACCTTTCAAGGTATACCGCCAGTGGTCGGGTCCGTCCGGAGAGGGCCTAGTTGCCTGTAAAAAAATACAATTTAATTTATTATTTGTCAATACAAATAATAATTGAAATTGTATTTGTAAATAACAATTAACTTTATTATTTTAAATAATTCATTTAGACTTGCCCAAATAATAAATAATTATGTTTGCTTTTTGTTTGAATATCGAAATAACAAATAACTTGTTATTTAAATTTTTATTTAAAATAAATTTATTGATTGCCCAACACTGGTGTATTGTAATAATGCTACTCCATACCTGAGAATGATACATCAAGTATCATAAAACCCCAATTTATACACTAATACATTAATTTCTTTGTAGCGCGATCGACCGCCCAAGGGGGAACCCCCTAGTAGTGGGGATAAAAAAGTCACATCATCCGCATACACTAAAGTCACATCAATCGCGGGAACACTGTATTTCATTGTTGTGTAGTAAGACGTGGAGCATTTTGGGAAGAGGATGGTGTGTTAAATAAATAAATATATAATTGGACATTCATATTTTAGATCTAATCGAACTCTTCAGCAGCCACGCTCGCTGTCGCCATCTTCTTCTTATTTTTGTTCAGGAATCATCGGCCGATTCCGTGTCGGCTCGCGTTGACTTAAAAAGTTTTATGAATTACAACGCACCTCCTTGAAAGTACTCTACTTTCCATGCCTCTTTCAATCTAGTTAGTTCGACCCCAGGGACCGACAGACAGGCAGCATCACTGCAAAAACGGTCCCTGTCGAACGTGGCAACGAAATTGCGAGTGGCATCGTGGAAATCGCTGTACGACGGATTTTTTGCTGCGGTTCCATTAATTTTCCGGTGGAAAAATCGACGCGTAGAGTTACGACGACGCGAGGCAACGTCTCGAGGACAGGCCACCGGTGAAATTCGAGCCTGTCCCATTTCTCGTAAGGACACGACCGGTATGAGCGAAAGAGAGAGAGAGAGAAAGAGGAGAGAAAAAATGTGAAGAGTGGCTTAAGAAAGGACTCGAGTGACCCCAGAGGGCTCGGAGATATTGAGAGAGCCACGAAAGACGGATAACGCGATGGCCACGACGCATTCCGAATATTCGACGGATGGATCCTCTCGGACGGGGATGGATACTTTCCTGAATTGACTCCTTTATCTTCTCCGCTGCATCTCCCGTCCTCCTCGGCCCCCTAAAACAAATGAATCCACTCGGAGAGGACCGGACGAACAGGTAGACGCTCTCCCTACGTTCACCTTGCTAATAATACTTAATGGAATCGATAAGTTGTAGGACAAATCTCCACTATCCGATACAGAAAAATCCGACAGTCGTAAATTGGCCACAGCGGAATCGGCCTTGGCTACTCCGAATATTCCCACATCGCCGAAAGATACTCCTAGAGAGAGAGTCTGCCTCTTCCTTGTTTCTACTCTTTTAATGGCTACCGTGCCCTTTACGGCCCCCTCGACGCTGTCTTTATGGGTAATAAGATTATTTTCGTGCCGGGCCAGCTTCGTTTCAACACTAAAAATACGGAACGATCGGTTGCGACACTCAAGTGTCGTCGTTTCGGTAATCGTTAAAAATCGATGTGATTTCTGGGGAACACGCACCGGTGAAATATTCATACGACGAGGATTAGATGTGCACGCGGGAGAAATGTTAATGTGGGAATTGGAGAGCGTGGTATTAGCTCGATCATACGTTAGCAATTTAAATTTGCCGCTTGCCTTGTATACTTTTACATACGATTAAATTAAATCGCTCTTTTCTGGAAATTGGTGGCTGCGCGAATTACCTCGAGACTCTCTGAATACCATTAAAAAAAACAATTTAGAATGGAAAACGTTCGCAGATGTACTTATTAATTTAAACCGTCCCCGGAAATATTAAAACTCAAGAAGTGATCGAAATCGTTAGTGTTTTAATTGATTTAAGTTTTAAGTAATTTCTTACGACCCAATCTTAGCTGGAAGCATATTTATCTCAAACCAGCTTTGAAAACATCGAGATTTTCCTTCGAACTCCCCAGAACAAATTGGAATATCCGCAAAGTCGCTTTACCGACGTACCTATTACTTCGAACCACTAATCAGTCATCCCCAGTCCACAAAAAGTCAAAGTACGCATTCGGAACGGCGCAAGAGCCGCGCTAAGCCCCTCCGCGTTTCCAATACGATGAAAACCTTCCATTCTTCTGTTTTTAATCCCTCAAAGCGTGCGTCCTCTCGGAGAGTGGGTCCCAGGGGCGAAGCAGGAAGAAGGAAGCGGCAAGCCGTTCACGATTCTGCGCTGCTCGGAGATCAAGGAAGAAACTGAACTGGGCTGGTCGCAGGGAAACAAAAGGAGGCAGGCTGCTTCCCTTTGTTCCGCGGGGACACCCTCCTGCGGCACGTTAGGTCGCGGTTAGGCTCGATGCGATCCTCCGCAATTACAATGACGATTCTGTGCAGTCTTGTGACTTTTTACCATTTTTACCTGGTGTTCGCATTCGAAAGTACAGCAACGTTTCGATACATGTGAAAGTTTTCACGTACGCACGTCTTGACGTAATATAGGTTTTTTTGATAATGATGGACCATTGTGCGTGACAGAACCATCGAGTTCGAACGCATTGAGACAAGAGAGAAAATCAGTCGTATGTGTCGTGTGCGATCGAAAATCGCACCGAGCATAACCGCACCCTAATTCGTACTCGATGCGGCGTGGATATCGAAAGAGACCCGACTCGCTTCGACTCGACCGCTAATGGCACGTTGGTTTTCTGAAAGCGGGCGACGCAGTTCGAGTCCACCTAGGCGTTCTCTGCTAACCCGGCAATTTCGGTGCCCCACAATCTGGCAGATTGCATCCCGCCTAGGAGGCGAATTATCTCTTCCCCGTTGGCCTCTATACACCGCGAAAGAGACCGGGCCAGTTCTCTAGCGGCGGTGTTCTCTGCGCTTCCAGCTCTCGTCATATCCCGGGCCGGCACTTTTGCGCCCGGCTCTTGTAATTCAGAAAACGAGATATTTCTCTCCCTCAATTTACAGAGAGAGAGTCCTCTTCCTCTATCCCTCGCCCTCGGACCCCCTCCGTTACACCCAGTCGGGATAATGACAGAGCTCTGTCCCGGCCCAGGGGTTCCGGGAACGAATCGCGCAACAAATTGCGTCCCGCGAACACCGATGCGTATTCTGATTTCGTGGGGCAACCTTCGACGGTATTGTGTGGGCGAGGACTCGCTGTTCCGACGACAGGATTTTTCGGCACGATCACTGAGACAATACCGGCCGATTGTTAATGGCCAGAGCCAGGCATACGTAAATATTCATGGACAGTGGGTCCAGGAATTTTTCGCGAGTCTACCGGCCGCTGCGAAAGCTTCGGTAGAGTGGGTCTGAAAAGAAATCTGTCGCTGCCGTTCGATGGAATGATCAATCGGTTAGATTTTTTAGGAGATGGATGGGTCGCGACTGTTGCGAGCGGTGGACACGTGACTCCAGACGTGTGAGTATACACATCGAACACGTTCCATGTGGAAAATTGAACGTTCTTTGACAAACTATTTTATATGATTTCATATTTTTTAGAATTTCGTACGAGAAACTGGCTTATCTAGTTGGACCATATAATTTATATTGTTTCAATTTGGTATGAAGGATTGTTGCAATTAACATTGTCATTTTACTCAAAGTATACCTACATAATTCCACGATGTACTTTAAAAGTAAAAAGTTTTTACTGTATTTAACCATCTACACTCGAAAAATACAAGCTGTACATTAAAATTAAAAAATCTATTTATGTGTGTATATGAATAATGAATAACTGATTGACATTGAATAAACATTAAATAAATAATGCTCAAATCGTCGCTACGAATGCGTCACAAAACCGGAAATAGACACCAAAAGCATTAAAGCAGTCCAAACATTTTCGAATCTTGGCGGAAATTAAAAAGCATCAAAATCCTTTTGAAACACCGGTCCAGCCGGAGTTTAAAAAAATAAGCGGGTTAGCCGAGGGTAGCACATTAACCCAGCAGCGTGATCTGGCCGGCTTTCCGCGCGGCATTCACCGGGAAGAAATGGAAAAAGAAAGAGCCAGAAAAAGACGAGCACACACGGGAAACGCGTTTCAGAAGGATCCGCGAATCCTGGGCTACGGGTTCCCCTTGAATAGCACGCGCGCGCGTACGCCGCTACTCGAAACCTTTGCGCGCGCGAGTCGCATTGAAATGCATAGGAACGCGCTCGCGGGGTACCGACGCATTCACGATTGCATAAGTGGCGCAACGGGCGCATAAAGCCTGTTGCACGAATGCGTATCCCGCAGCGAGGAAAGAGAAAGAGAGAGGGAGAGGAGAATGAGAGCCTGAGCCCCGGAGATCGCCGAGAGAGCCTACTCGAGTTACTCGCCGCTCGCTGGTTCACAATTGTGTCACCCCGCTGCCAACCCCCTTTAGGCCACCCCTGTCGGCCAGCAGCGGGGCGACGATTCACAAACTGCCGTGTAATAACTGCGACCCACCGGGTTTTTGCGAAACCGACCGGCTGTGGGCACAGCTTCAAGCGGCTCCGGGCAGAATTGTTTAGCATCGTTGTTTAGTGATGTCTTTATATATGCGAGCCGTCCACAGGCCAAATCGATTATCCACCTTTCCATTTTCCTGACATTCTGCTGCTAAACTACTAGATTAATGCCTAACATTTTATACGTAGTATGCATTTCCTTAATAACTAGGCTCAATGCCGCGGAAACATCTTTTCAAAATGAATGTGAGAATGTTTTTTTTCCGATTTTCCAAGTCCGATTGTGCGCTACCGCGACCTATGAATCGAGGAAACGCGACGGGATAGAATTTCAGCCTCTAGTGGATCGGGCATATGGCCCTTTGAGTCGAATCGGGACTCGAGCCTTGCTCATGGATTCTTAAAACCTGAGGCCATTGAAACGCGAAAGCCTGGAAGCCACTTCAGGCTTGAACCATTAGAGAGGGTGTTAAATATGTCGGAACACTCGAGGTTTGTTTTATTCCGCAGTTGTTAATGTGGTTCTCTGAATGATTGCCGGCCGTGTGTTGTTAGCATGTTTATTCAATTGTTTGCTGAGTTGAGGTACTTGCAATTAGCTACATACACCCTCGATCATAAGTAATGGAAGATTAGAATTTAGTTCCTTATGAAATATATGAAAATCAATGTGAAGTAAATTTTATAGGGTTAAAATCTAGAACAGCTGAAGATCGTGGTACGGATAAATTCGTAGAATATCATTTTTTCATGGCCGTAAGACGAATCTGACGAAACTGCTGGGTTCGAAGGAACATCTGTGCGTCGTAATAAAAATGGCACCGAGAGCTCACAGGGTCAGATCCGTCGAAAGGCTTGCGGTGAAGTCGGCTGGCTCGGGGATCGCCTTTTCTTTCCCGCAGCCCGTGGTAGCCTTTTGACTTCTTGGAACGTTCTCGGCTGAGAGAGGGAGGAGACAGGCTCGACAGGATAGGTAGGCTTCGGGAAAAGAAGGAAGGAAACGTAGTGGCAATTCGACGCGCATTCTTGGTGCGCGTGCCCGGCAATTTTGCGGCCGGAGGACGCCTTCACAATTAGCGGTATCTACCGACGACGGGCGAAGGATGCATTCTTCTTGCGGGGCTGGTCCCACGCGGCAGCCCCGAAGGGCTCTCTCCTCTCCTTGGTTTTGTCGTTAAGCATTAATTGAGCCCGGCCGTGAGATTACAGAGAAGAGGACACAGAAAAAAAGCCAAGAGAAACCGAGAAAGAAAGAAAGAAATAGAAAGAGCAAGAGGTAGGATCTATGGTTCGCGGTGTAGGTATCCGAGAAACCGAATGAATTTCAGCCCGCGGTGCGTCCCCGGCCCGCACCCCGTCCCTATCGTGTCGCTTTCTCATTTTCTTCTCGGCGCGGCTCCTCCAGAACCGGAGACCAACCTGTTATTAAGGGACCCTGCCGATTAGATTGCGCTAATGGCGAACCGCTGTCTCCTTCCGAGAGAAGAATCGGCCTGCCTGGGCTACGCTCCTTCCCCTCTTCCACTATCCACCGCGTTTCTTTCTTTGTTTCCCTTTTCTCTCCGTGTTCACAAAGAACGAACCGGGGAAAAATATCTGCCGAAAATTCGAATCGTGGAATCATTCGACTTCTCTCTCCGGGAATTCAAGCTCTGGGTTAGGTCGTGATTCCATTAAGGGTAGCCTACTCTACGCTGATCCTCCGTGCCACCCTCTTCAGCGTGGCGATTCCCTCTTGCGCAGGATTCGCCCGCCACTCTTTTAAGCGCCTCGTATTTCCCGTGGGAACGCGACAGTCCACGACAAAGGCACGAAAAACGTTTAATAAATAAATTGATCGGGTTTCTCTCCCTTTCTGTCCTTGTCTCTCTTTCTATTTCACCTAGCCACCCTCGAGCCCTCTTTCTTCAGAGGTACCCACCTCTCTCTTTCTCTCTCTCTCTCTTTCTCGTCTTCCGGAAACGCGACACCGCAGGCCTGCGATCCAACTCACGTTTCATTAGCTCGCTAATGCCGGCTAGATGAGAACGTTTCTACCGGTGGGATTATTTTTATTATTGCCCCGGCACAATGAGAGACCTCTCTCATGCCCGTACAACCGCGCATATGGCCGTTAGGTACCAAACTGTGTAACACACTGCCAGTTCTCGAGGGCCGTGGTTTTGTCCGCCCCGAGTTTTCGCGCAGAGGATTCTTTCTGCGAGCTTTTGAGATTCTTTGGTCGAGCACGCGGCGTTTTGTTTCCACCCCTGGCGCAATCCTCGGTGCAGTCGTCTCGCGGATCTTTAATGGATTAATGCACTACTCTTGGGATGCTGAAGAGCCGAAGCCTAGCACGACCGTTGCTGTGTGCTAGGACTGTTACCAGTGTGTATATGTTCTGTGGAAATATTGTGCAGGGATTACAAATGAATTCTTTTGTCTGGTGTTGAGTTGGTCATTTATGATGGTGCACTGGTGTAGTGACAAATTAATTGCTTTTATTCGATGTAGTCTGGTGAGTTATTAATTTGTTTGGGAATAGTGGTCGATAATTAAAATGCTTAAACGTTTTCTGTAGTGTCTTAAACGAATTCAAAATTGTCCTCCTTTGCATGTGGATCCACAGTCTACTTGAGACCGATACTCAGGTAACAACAATGCTGACATTGTTTTTATCGTCTCTTGAACAAATTCAAAATAAAACTCGGCTCGAGCCGGCCCTACAAAAATATTATATACAACCTGTCAACGCCCCTCCGCGAGACCATGCATAGAAACAACCAGCCCGTTTCTGCACCTAGCATTTCTGGATGTAAATGACATTCTAGCGCAATCATCGACAGCTCGGAGACTCGGAAAGTCCGTAGGAATCCAACGCTCGGGGCCCGTCGGGACGGTAAGCAGCATAAATATGTAGGAGCAAAGGTATCCCGAGCCGTCGATGTAGAAAATAAGAGAATAGTCCAGTCAGGTGTGGGTCCTGTGTAGGACGCGTGTCCGATGCACCGTTCGTCGCGTTATCGACCTGGTCCGAAGCACAATCGTAACTAACGAAACTCATTTAGCACGTTCCACTCGTCGAACGGTCTCATCGGCCCTGTAATTAACATAATTAATATTCCCCCGACGAGTGCCTCCCACGGCCGCCGGTTGGGAACAAGCCGTGCCAGGGGTTTTGGTGTCGCAGCGTGTGGCTCTACCTGGAAATACCTGCATGGGGACACACACGAGATCGAGAAAAACGCGCACACGACGACGCGACGGCCCGGGATGCATCCAGGATACGTCCAGGATGCCCCCCAGTGAGCAAAACCCGTGATCGATAGCGGCCACAAAAGATCGGATTAATAGACGGATGGGGTTGCCAGGCTGTTCTCGTCGAGATAGCGTGGGAGGGAAAAGGCTCGGGGAAAACAGATTCTAGCCGATGACCTTTCAACTTTTCGGCTAGAAACCTGCCCAAAGAATCCACTTCGGCGTCACTGATGTTAAACATATCCAGGAACAGCCGGCGACCTATTAAAATTGACGGATCCCAAGATTTCGAAGAACTTATTTTGATGAATTACATGTTACAATATTCAACATGGATAATATTGACGATTTTTATTGTACAGAAATTTTATTTGCTCGTGCCACATCAAAAGAAACAAATGCACATATTATTATTATCATAAGAATAAGAATTAATTTATTCGGTTGTTGCCGAGTATAGTTGTTCGTCAGAGTCCGCCGTAACCGCAGTCTTTTTTCAAAGAGGACCGGTTACTTCGCCCCAACCAGCCTCCACTAATTACATCATCCTCATTACACGTGTCCACACTCTCGAGCAGCCGTTCTACAAGCTCCATCGACTTCAAAGACTCCTGACCCCGTTACTCTCAGCAACAACTGATACACTCATCCACTCAAGCACCATGTACTAAATGAGCTTATCAAGAACTACTACGAACTACTTTCGAGGGAACTAACCGACTGCTTCATCAAGTTCATAGCGAAGAGCTTTTTTAATACGTTTGATAGTTTACAGTCCACTCTAGTCGAACGATGGAGTGATTCTGTGGGTGGAGGTGCAACTTTATGCATTATAGTGTTCTTGGGTTGTTGCTCCATAGCGAACATAGTTTCCAGTTTGGCTTTGAACTTCGCTTCATTAAAATAAGCTTCGTAAAGCATAAGAATTGTCCATTTTGTTCGTGTTCTGTCGTCTCTCTTATTACTTTACTCCTACCCTCTCATCTTTCCATCTATTTTCTCCCTCTCTCATTCACACTTTCCATCCTGCTTTCCCTTAACTCCTCCTGTATCCCCATCTTCCATTCCTTCCTCTTCCCTGCATCTTTCCAACACGTGCTCCCGCATAGACAGTAATTAGTTCAGATTTTTAAATAGACCATCTTATCCGGCTATAGCGGTTGCATAAAGATTTGCAGTCAGTTCCCCACGCAATAAAGACACCGACAGTTTCTATTCGCCATAGTGATCCTCCGGGTCTCTGTCGCCGAGTTCATTCAGACATCATGGGCCATTGATCGACGCCCGTGTCATGGCGACCATGGGCGAACCGGACCTGCGTTCGTTCCACAGGTGCGGATTTCGTCGATTTCGCGCATCGGCGACGACGGCTCTATCAGGCAGCTGCAGGCTGCCATCAGAGCCCCCAAGCTCCCTGATCCCACCCTCGGGTCCACCTTGACGTCTCTCGTGATCCTTCTGGTCAAGGGAACGGGGCTCCGTGGCAATGCTTTTTTCTCTTCTCATCCACTCGTTGTTGCCTCGAGAGAGGCTCGGGCCAACTTGCTCTCTTGACAGTCCGCTGGTTTTCTCGTGTATTAGGACGCCAGGCTGTTGCACAATGCATCGAGCAACACCGGGCCCTTTGTGCAACACCGTCGATAGCCGGCTTTTCTTCATCTTGGTTGCTCCCTCTCTCTCTCTTGTAGACCACTGGAAGAATCTACCCGACCTTAATTCGTTCGCAGGCTCACAATGACCCCGTCCGTCTTCCACCTCGTCGAAGACGATGGAAAGCGTTGGTTTACGCTGGGATTTCCTTCTCCTCCGGACTCCTCGCAACCGCCCCCGTTGTCTCTATTTTTCCTTTTCTGGCCTTCTATCATCGATTTCTCCGGTGATTCGGCTGACCCATTTTCACCCTCTCGACCCGCGAAACGGCCAGGTATTTTACTTTTAGTAGGATGCATTGCTAATGTGTGTTTTATTTTTTGTATTCCTTCATGGCGATAACCTGTGCCCTCCAAAAACGTCATCTAGTTATTCACTTCTGTTACGATGAGTGTAGTTATTATTTTTACGACATTTTTACCAACATATTTGTGACATTTTTTCGGTTAAAGTGTAATTTGGAAAAATCACTTGGAAACAATTTTTTATTTGAACGAATTCATGCAAATACCAGGTAATCCCACCGCAGCGATGTTTTGTCTGGGAGTTAAGTTTAGAATTTTGGGAATTCTTTGCAATGTGGCAGCAGTGTCTTTTTTAAGATTGTTCTCGCGAAAATGCTCGAAAGTTGTATCATTTGTTTGAATATAAATGTATAAGATGCCTTGTAAATTTACTGTCTGCATCTATATTAACTAAATAATTGTTTGAATAATGCTCACGCTGGATATTCCGCAATTCTTTGAAGTCGAAATGAAATTCCTTGATCATTATTCACCGTCGAAAGTAAATGTGGATTTACAACGAGCGTACAACCCCCCCGCCCGCCCTTTAACAGCGGCTGAATAAACAATGAGACAAAGGGTTTACTTCTCGGCGAAGCTGTAATGAATGTCTTTGAACGTTTATTGGACCGTTAATGAGAATTTTCCAGGATAAAGAAGAAGAAAGGAAGTGTGTAATTGTAGAATATCGATTTTGCGGAGCAGCTTTGTGCAATCTAAATACCTGAAAGGATCTCAAAAATTATTCGCATTTCTATCCAACAGCTCCATTGTCGTTTTCATTGTTTTATTACGCACCATAATAAAAATCCAGCGATCAATTCTCCAGGAAAGGGATCCGAAATATAATCGTTCCGAAAAAGAATCATCGCCTCGCACTTTAAAAAGCATATTACCGCCGGCACTTTCAATCGCACAAAGTACGCTGAATATGCCCAGGGCCGCCGGCTTTCGCGTTCATCCGGGCATGAACCGAATCAATCACTTAATCGCGTCTGATGAGACACGTAGCATCGTCATTACGTCGGGGAACGATCCTGCCGGGCCTCCCGCGGGAAGATTCCGCAAACACGGGGCAATTAATATCCGCCGGGGCGCGGTTTCTTCTTGTTGCAGCTCATCTTTCATCCGGCGTTGTAGTACGAGACGGGTCGCGATCGACGAGCGGTTTTTCATCCATCAATTCTAATTGATGCCGCTCGATTTACCTCTCGTCGAAGCGGTTTTCGCGCGCGACTGCCCGCGAGCCGAGCCCCACCCCCATAATTCACGTGGCGTCCTCGCGGAAATCCCGGCAATCCTCGTAATGGATCCGCCGCCGCCGCAAAAATAGTCGCCGGCGAACAACGGAAAAACCGAAGCTCTTGTCTTAATTTCCTGGCCCGTCTGTCACGATTCGCTTCGCAGCGCGCCGCCGCGCCGCGAGACGCTTATGAAATACGTCCGTAACAGGGTGATGCACGATCGACGACCCTACCGGCATCGCAAAGATCGTCACGCGCGAAACTTCGCAGTTTCGGCAGGGTGAACGGCTGCCACGCCGTGCGAAACATCTATCGATGAAAGTCTCCGAGGAGATCCCGGAGAACGCACCACGGGACCATGGGAAATTGAATCGGGAGTGCGTGATCCGCAAGACATCGATCGCTGGGAGCTCCTGAGGAATGAAACCACTCGCATCAGCCCTAATTTCGAGGTTGCTGATACTGGGGGATGTAGTATTATCTTGTAGCCATTGTTGTCAGTGTCAACAGTCTTGGTATTTTCAGATTACGTTTTCTTAGAATCTTATCGAAAGTGTCCAGAATCTCAAACCCCGGATTCGTAATAGTGATGATGTTGGCGGAGATTTCTTGAAGATCTATTTGATCGATTGACTTGAGACTTCATGTACATGTTCGATACACTTGTCTCTATAAGTAAGACCACTGTCAAGACAAAACAATTTTTTATTCCAATTTTATAGCTCGCGCGAGATTGACAAGCGATGAAACATCGAATCGTTCCTTAATCCGTTCAAAGCGCGAGTAAATATTTACAGAAAATCATCGCATACTGAAGAAACCGTTTCGCAGAGGGAAAAGCCTACTGACGTATATTTTTAAAGTCAGCTCTTCCTCTCGCAAGATTCACGGTTCCACAGAAAAGTCAGCGACGCGTGTTATAAATAATTCAGACCGTCAACCTGCGAGCACCGAGTCCGGGAAGGATAGACGGAACAACGGGCGGCGCGATAGGCGAAATTAATGGAAGGCCCCTGGTGAAATTAATGATTTAATGGAATTTAATTGAACGTCCGGCTTTTCGTCGGACGACACCCGGCGGACTGATTTATTCGCGAGCGTGACGGCGTCGATCGTGACGTAATCGCTTATCTTAATCCGCTGGCGGGTGCTCCGCGTCCCGAGGTAAATGACGTTTCTCCTTAATGACCGTGGATACGATAATCGAGTCAGCCCGGTCGACTTAACGTCAATCACAAAACCCCCTCCCTCCGCGGAACCCCGGTTCGTGCTCTTATCCGTCGTTCCACGGTTTCCTCCGTGGAGCTTTTATTTTTCGACGCGTTTAACTATAAATCAGAACGTTTTTAGCGAACGCTTTTCCCATGGAAACGAGCATTGGTGCTTTCGCTCTCCCGTCACCTATCTCTTTCTATCTCTTTTCCTGGCTCTAGCACGCGCGCGCGCGCGCGCTCGCCCGCGTTCGCGCACTCACGGCCTGATTAAAACGGGTTATTAATTACGGGCTGGCGTCGACGTGAATGAATGCGGTACCATCGATAGCCCCCGCGATGGGATCGCCCGCGCGGACCTGGCCCGGCCGCCTCTCTTTTATTTTCGCGAAATTTCGTATCCCATCGTCATTGAAATATGCATCGGAGCTCTCGTGCCACCGCGGGATATCGGCGAAATTTGCGGCGTTTGAGCTCTGTATTTAATTATCCACGCCGGGGTCCGGGGTGTGTGATTAATATCGGCTTCTTTTTAAGCCAATCAATTTTAATTATAAGCACATAAAGAGCTCGTGAAAGCCGCGCCGCGCGGATTAATGAAAAATTCATGTCGATCTCCGCGATAATTCATGTCAATTTCGAGCGTGTCGCGCAGATTTGGAACGACGCAACTCACGAATACGGCACAGCGCGTCGCGACGCGCGACGCCCGACGCCCAACGTCGCGATGGAATTCCGGGCTTTTGCATTGTGTGCTCGACACCGCGCCCGATAATTGTCCGGAATATTGAAACCTTTCGGCTCTGACGTTTCTCGCCCGGAATTGACATCTCTGTGTAACCGGCGCGCACTTTCCGTATCGCCGCGTAACCCTTCGACCGTGTAAATCAATTTTAATTCACTTCAAATCCACGCGTTTCGGCTGCCCTCGAAGCACGCTGACAACTACACTTCACGGGGTTTAAATAAATTTTGGGAAATGCGGAAGTAGGAATAGGTACGTCTTTCATCCCTTATTTTTCGAGGGTATTAATATAATATACTCGGACGATTGACATCATTAAAATGAGGAAGACATTTCTATTTTGTTCCTGTCTCCTGTAATTGTGGTTATTCATTTTTTACGATAAGTATTTTTATTCTTGGAGAAACGGGAATTTTCTCTCTGCCGTTCACCCCTTGTATCTTTAGAAGCTCTGCGCACCAGAACTATTTTAAACGGTATCTTCTTGAGGTGCATTTTGCAAATTTTTGAATGTGACAGCTATTCTATAACAATGAAGAGCTGTCAAGTCACTTCAGATGACATAATTACTTCCTTCGAAATTATTACTGGAGAGAAGATTTTCAGCTTCATTTGATATAAAATAATCATTCTGAAGTCTATTCCTAGATTTCTGACGGATAAAGCGTTAATCAACTCAAGCAATGAAGATGCAAGGATAGATACGTTAAGAAAATTTACATTTTTGAAAACAAGAGAAGTTTCTATCTGACCTCTTATTATCTTCAATAATTTATTGCGAGAAAGAGGAATTCCATGTTCGTTACAAGTACAGCTACATTTATTCGGAGGCGGACGAATAGAATTTTCACGAATAGTCCTCAGAGAAATCGTAGTAATCATTGTTTTAGAAAAAGAAATTAGGAACAAATAGGTCTTACATTGGTGTCTATGTATACTTCCACCATAATTTTCCTATAACTGCAACCTAGTTACGATTCCCATACGTAACTTCTATCGATTTATTATGCTCCGAGCTCTAGGCGTCTCTTGCCAGCAGGCCCATAAATAAGGAATATTTCACGAGCGATTTGGGTCAGCTGTAAGAAGAAAAAACCAGGTCGAGCGGTTCGATAGGGAACGATAAAGACGATAAAGACATAACGACGGGCCACTGGCGGGTCACGTCGCGAGTTCATCAATCGGACACAGCGGCGTCCCAGCCCCCGCTGTCTTTACGCTCGTTTCGTGCCCATAACTCGTCTCGTTTCGCGCTTATTACCGTTCAATCGAGAGGTACCGTCCGGTTAATTGACTTTTTGAACTTTCGGGGTCGAGTGCATCGAAGTTCCATCGAGTCGCGAAACTCGCCGAGGATAAAACGCTCCCTCTTTCGCGGATGGTCCCCAAGATCCTGAGCCAAGGAAGATATTCATCCGAGCACGTCGTGGAACGAGCCTGTATCGAGGGGGCAATTAACCGGAGACACCCTTATCGAAGTTCCGTCGTGCTTCTCGCCGGCGAGCGAATATTAGTCCGGGTCGCTTGCGCCGCGATCCTTTTATTGTACCCCGCGCTGCTCTACTTTGACAGCCTTTCTGCCAGTTAGAAGTGTCGGAAGGGTGCTCGCAATAAGTTGCAGCACGCTATCTACCAGTTCGAGATTGCGTGAACCTTTTAGGAGGGCGTCCACACTCGACTCGCTATCTAAGACGCGAGGCTCATGCTAATAGGCGTGGAAATTTACATCGCTGATTGCTGTTCCCGCGAAATCGGCTGAAAGCATCGACGTCATCCGTTGATTGCACTGGACGGGTCAGTATCGGAAGCTGCGACGCATATGGTCTGGTTCCATGCGGTTTTTGGGACTCGAAGTGGCTCGGTTCTTTCTAGCTATGTTGCAGAAAGGTGACTTCGTGCTTTAGATCAGTACTTTTACTCAGGTGTGTTAACGGTGGTCCATTTTATCCTCTGAATGTGTCTCTTTCGATTTCGACTGTAGACAAATATGCAATATTTTCTTATGATTGTATTCAGATTGGGTATCAATTTTTATTAGGACTCAAGAAACAATGGATCCCCTCTAAACTGTTTATATTCTTCCCAATATTTGAGAACTTCTTCAGATTTAGACTCGAGTGCCTCCTCTCTTACATACGAAGAACATTTTGGTCAAATCGAGTTGTCAACAGAGTTGTGCTCTATGTAATACCAGTTTAGCAATCATGGGAGGTGCTTAGAAGTCTGCGGAGTCTCCGGATGTCCCGCAGAACTTCCGGCAAGCAATCTCTCACAGAAACACAATAGTTTCCAGCAAAGGGAATCGGCGAAAGTTATTCTTTCCACCCGAAGAAAGAAGTTTCTTGACCGAAGCTACTTTCAATCGCAGCTATTCGTAACTTTCTTCGAGTAATCTTGCAAACTCGCCGATCTTATTGTCCCCAGCAGCAACGATCGCCTCCTCCATCCCCGTGACATCCACTTTCGATAAACGGTTCGGCGAAGGTGTTCTACCGATATTATTGGGAGTCGATAGCCTGGCAACTTCTTGCACGTGCGGAAACAAAATGGCGGTATCGGGTGACTTGTACTAATGGAGTCCGATAGTTGACATGCTCCTGATCAAAAGGATTGGGACCTGGAATATGAGATTAAAGTACCTACTCAGAGTCTGCAGCTGTTATTCGTTATTTCTGTTTCCATCGATTCAACAACTTGTATATGATTGGACTGTAAATCTTAATGGAAAGTTTTAAATTGTAGTGAAATAAAAATTGATCTGCCTTTTTAATGTAGTCTCGCAGGCGGGTAGTCACCGGGCGATCCTTGAAATCCGCGCAATCCTTTTGCACGCGGAATGATCGCCCGGTTACGCAACTTCGCGAGCGCACGTGCGATACCTTTAAATCGAACGTGAACGGAATATCGCAACCTCTCTGTCCCCCTTGGTGGTTTTATCGCCGAGGGCAACCGGTTTCGCAATATTCCGCGGCGCGTTGATACGAAATCACACGGCCGCCAGTAAACCCGTGTTTCTCATCGGATCCGGCTGCCCGCGTGCCCGTCGCCGTCTCGCGACGCCCGGAAAAATCTTTATCGCGTGTTTCCAGTTTAGAGCAACGCCCTATCTGTGTAAGTAGCTCCGGCAATAATCCGCCGGATTTTGCACGCCAATCCGCCGCGTTCCTTCGCGCCACCGTTACACCGCAACACCGCACCGCTTGGAAAATGTATAACGCCGGAGATGGCTCAGGGTTATCCACAATGGATCGACAGCTATCGGGTTCCTGACATCCTGCGCCACGTCCGGCTGTATCATCTTCCACGTAACGACGCAAATCTCCTCCGCGCCTTCTTGCATCGCGTGATACGCTTTACAGGATCACACGAGTGTCTTGGAACCGGGAAAAAATATTTGGCAGATGGTTGTTGGAAATTAGGTACTTCTGAATGAAACTTGTCTATGTAGTTTCTATACCTTACAATTAATGCGTATCTATTTTTATTTTGCATAAAAATCCGCCGTCTAATTATTACATATTATTTTATGGTACTACTTTCTACTTTCAAGAGGTTCTCACCTGAGACTGAAGCGAACAGGGGACATTATATAATGAATTTCTCACAAAGCCAACAAAAATTCCAAGTGATGCTTCATACACACTCGATAAACACTAGTTCCCACTGGCTCCGCCTCTACCGGCGAATCCACAAAACAGCCAATCAGCGTGAGCAAAGTGAGCATGCACTATCAATATTCTAGCCTGTAAACTCTCTAATTTTATTTGTTAATCGGCTTCCTCCGCGAACGAGTGTTTGTTTAGTCGATCGACGTTTCCGTCATTGAATAATAAACCAACAAGGAAACTGGAGATTTGTAATTACCGGCCGGGCGATAACCAAGATCTGGTCCCGGACTGGTTCATGAATCTGTCAGTGGGAAATCCGGCGAGGCACAAATCAACGGTCATAAAATCGCCGGATGAAAACGCGGCACGCGGATTCCTCTCGAGGAAAGTCGGCCAAGCGGGACCGATTGTCGCTCGTTAACTCGATTATTTATTCCGTCGCGACGGAGACGCGTCTTCCGCGCGGATTCCGCGGGACCGGCCTCCGGAGAACGCGGTCCGCGTTTTTCTCGGGGCGAGTTAATTGACTGGACGTGGTCCGATGATAAATAAAAGCGGGACACAGAGGCGGTGACCACGTCGCGTCGCCGCGAGCGTTCTGGCGCATACGCGGCGAGGAAAAACGCGGCGGAGTCGGAGCACGCGCGGCTGCAGCACAGGGAAAAGAATATATTCCGGCCTGGGATTACCTGGTGAAACGCGCGATTCTTTTTCTGACGCTGAAACGGTTGATTCCGGGCAGCGCGAACTTGTTATTCGAAGGCGCATTTTTGTATGGTTGCTTTTATTTTCTCGGCGGAGCTGTATTGTTTTTTGCGGGGAGATTGTTGGAACCTAATGTTAAAGTCTGTACGTATATTCACTTCTTCCTTAAGGACTGTAAGCTGTGAGTGCCACGCCAATGTACACAAAAGTTACAACAAAATCAAAATAACTTATTATGTACCACGATTATATTAGCTTGCCGAGATGTCGTTGTTGTTGTTGTTGTTGTATGCGTCAAATCTTGTAATCGAATTTTAAACGACTTCCCGATGAGCTAGAGACGTGAAACTTTAAACATAGCTCAGAACTGGATGACAATGCAATATTAGAAAAGAAATTAAAAAGAAAAAACTGTGCGTTCAGGAAAAAAAAAATTTTAATATTAACTTTCACACCTCGTCGCGCGACGCTCGGTAGTACGTGATCGCGTTTAGCGATCCCCACTTCGCGCGCCAGCGCTCCCTACTCCACTACGTGTTCCAACTCTGACTCATCCCCACTGCACTGACCCATTTTGCACCGAAGGAGCTCAGGAGTGTAGTGTTCCGTTCATTCAATTCCATTCAGGACAATTTCGCACTCCATCAAGAGACGTCGTCTCTCGGAGTCATCCCCTTATTCTATCTCGCGTATTTCTATATCTTACGTTTCTATATCTTACTATTTCATACCAGTATTACTATATCTTGCGTTCCATTTAAAAAATACTAAAAAGTAGAAAATAAAAAAAATATATAAAAAAATACATTTAGAAAACCACGCTTATATTAAAATGCACTAAAAAGGAGAAAATAATTTTTTTAGACATTAGTCACTATAAATAAAAGCGTGGAGCGCCCACGAAGATTACGTCAATATAGTTTAGCACTCCACGCTTTTATTTATAGTGACTAATGTCTAAAAAAATTATTTTCTCCTTTTTAGTGCATTTTAATATAAGTGTGGATTTTAAAAAGTTTTTTTATATATTTTATTTGTAGATGATAATAAAATTTGGTTTACTTAATAGATTGTAGTAAAAATTGATTTTCAAGACTGATTCAGACCCATGTAAGTAGGCGTTTCAGGAGTTCGATAAATAAGAAGGAGATTGAAATACGCGAATCAGATCAAAAAACGTAGCACGGCCAATCACGTTCCACCGTTTCGCCGGATTCGAAACGCGACTATTCTGTCCGAGTCGCTCGTTCATCATGAGGCATCCCCGTTGCAGGATGGAGGATCGTAGGATGGTCAGGACTCTCGTTACCACGTCCTCGGCGCTGTCTTCGCGGACGATCGGCGTCCAGGACCCTGGCCAGTCGGCGCTCTGTTGCTTCTCCATGGACTGGCAGAGTGGGCGAGAATTACAGGCATTGTGCGCGCCGGTCGTTGCGGTAATGCGGTTCGCTGATTTATCGCGGAGCCGAGCCACGAGGAGGTGTAGCTAATTGTTCTTGCATGCAGATCCACCGGGAGACTGGCCACGAGGCGCGGCCCGTTCCCTCCGAAGTGACGCTTCGAAATTAATTGTACGTCTTCCAACACTTCGACCTCGTCATATCTTTCCAATTTTTCCGGTAAATCAAATCTTTTACAGAAATGTGTCGATCGATGTCGGATATATGCACGATATTTCACAAAAATTTTATTTTCAGTCTTTTGTTTTTAATTACTATTTTATGAGAATCTTCGCGATATTCGTATTCGTGAAATTTTTCTGGTTATAATGAGTCCAAGCTCGATGCAATTCGGAGTTGCTTGTTGAGTTGACGATTATGTAGAATCTCTATTATCCTAGTCGATGATATCTCAATTCTGCAGTAGCTGATTCTACATGCATTGTACATGAATACTGTAGTATCTCATTGTACATTGTACGTAGTACCAATCAATAAAGATTTTATCTAACACAATTGCTAGTTAACCGTTCTATTATCTGAATACTCATGTGGCACTGAATCGTTTGGATAATGGAGACTCTGCCGTATCGTCGATTAAACAAGTAAACAGGATCTAAATTGTATCGTGAAGTTTATTTAATTAATTACTCTTGTTCTACACAAATAGCTCTGTCTTTCCAATTCGTGTACATATTATCAAATGAATCGTTCTAATCTTGCGTGTCCTATTTTCACGGATGTGACAGTCAACGTATCAATTCTTCTTACTGTTCGTATTCTAGGTCTTCATCTACACGATTATACAACGCTGTTACTGTCCACAGAAACTGTCCGAGACTTTCCTCAGAATAGGAAACCAAGATTCAGCGAGATCGTCGAACAAGAAGGAAAAAGATTAAACCAGAAACATAAAGGACTACTCTAAGCCTCGCAAGTTCCATTGCCGACATAGAAAACACCTTTCATAAATCGACTACATTATAGTGGCAATCAATGGGAACAGCACCATTCAACGACGACGAAGTCGCAGCGTAGAAGTTGACCCTGACTATACATTGAACTTGATCGCCTGCTCTCAGCACTGCGACCCGAGTTTGCGGCTATCGACGCGTCCATCTCCGCTCGTTAGACACGGATATCCTCGTCGCAGGATAACGCTTGTCCGATTGTCGATTAGCCGAACGTTTCACGCGATATCCGCCGATAGACAAGCTCTTCTCGGTCCTCGGTATCTACGAAGATAGAGCTGAGAGGAATGTCGGATTCCTCTCGGAACGCAGCTGCGCGCGTTAGCGGAGCGCGACACACGGGATCTCACAGAGAAGTAGCGACGATTTACGGTGGTCAGGAACGCGTTCGAAATAGAATCACCGTGGAATCTCGGAACGCGGCTCTCTCTCTCTCTCTCTTTCGGCCTATTCGACGATATTAATGTTGGCCCGGTCGTTCGAAACGGGCTGAAAGTACTCCGGGGAAACCTAGAAGAAGAGGACGTTCCTTCTGGTACCGGTTCCTCGCGGCTGGTTTCTCGTTCTTCGCTGGTGAGGAGACACGTTCTCGTGTTTTTCCGCGACGGTGACGTTCACGAGGTCGTCGAGCACGACCGATGCAATTATCGCGGGAACGAGACGGTGCCCGCGCGAACGAGCAATTTGTTTCGGCGACAAAGCGCGGCAAAACTCCTTGGATTCGATCCAGGAAATCCTCTTGCCCCGCCGCGCCACGCCGCCGGGGATCTTTTCTCCGTCGACGAGCGGTTTTGTCGGCCGACGGTGACGCGCACCACCGAGAACGATGGCCCCTGTTTGTCAAGAGGCATCACCGGAGCAGGCAGCCGTTTGTCAAGGGGATTACACCAGCCCCTCGCCAAGGAATATTAAAATTCCGACGTATCCTCGTCGCCCGACGCGTAACTCGCCGCCTGACCCGACCGTTTCGCGCGCTTACAGACCCACGGAACCCTCCCTGTACCGGGCTTCCTGCGGGTCGACCGTGAATTCCGGCTCGCGACTCGTATTCCTGGAACGCAATAACGAATTCGGCACTCTTACCGCGAATCCCCGGGTCCCAGACACTCCCTCGATGCCCTTTGTTGACGAGGAATACGGGGAAACTCCGCTTTTGCTCGATTACTATGATTTCCGTGAGTGTTTGTTTTATTAGGCACTTGGCGCATTCATTGCAACTAGTTTCCACTATCTAGCAATTTGGTTAGAACAATTCTTACTTAAATCTAAGTCTAAAGTCTTAAATCTAGGTAAGCCTTCGCGGTTAATGGATGTACTCCCAATAGCGTGCTCCACATATGTTTAAGCACTCCTTAAACATGTTTTAAATGCCCTAAATTCACTTACAATTAGTTTAACCTACAGTAGTTCAAAAGGTTTTATCCTTTTTAACTACGAATAAGTCCACTGTTGTCGAGTTACCGTAGCACTTCGACATAACCGTTTAATTTCCTCATTGACCGTAGACACTTTTAAGTCCTTGTGGATGTCGTCATTTCTGATGTACAATGAAGCATTGACGATGCTTCGAAGTACTTTGTTCTGAAAGGTTTGTATAATTTTGACGTCGGATTTCTTTGTGCATGTCCGTGAGTGTGAGGCAGTTATGCATTATTGTGATAGAAGAGTATATTTTGCAATTCACAAATTGCAAGTCTAAGATGACATGTTGAAGCTAATGGATAGACAAACTTCCATTCCAGGATATGTATAATATCCTGACCTTCGTCAATGATACTCTTCAAATTGATTTACATCAACAGAACCAGACTTGAGTAGGTCAAACTTGAACAGTGTCTTTGTACTTTAATTTATGCATTCCGAAGAACAACACCTCGGAAGATAATTTGAAGGTCAACATATCACTCAAAATCACATATCAATCAAAATACGTTATTCCCTTTAAAAAATGAGCAATGTGATGATGATGACCTACAAATTAAAAAATGTTCTCACATTCTACATTACAAGAACAGCACACACAATCCGTAAACTCTTTCTATTATACTTCGAGTAGGGTTTCTCGGGAAAATCTTGAAGAAGATGTATCTTCCGGACGATTTGATCAGCAACAATCGAACTTCCCGTGTTCCTTCCAAACTTCCGGGCTCCGATTCCCGATCGGTCGTGAAAATCTCGCCGTTAAACACTTCGCGGCAAGCAATTGCGAGAGCGAGCGCGGCGGAGTTTACCGGGCCCCGTAATAATAAGGAAATGCCTCGCGATCTTGCATCGTTCGCAAGATCAACAGAGCCGGAAGACCAACAGCCCCATCATCCGAAAGTAACACAAAGGCCGCGCGTTTAAGTAATCATCCCCTCGCAAGTGTACACACGTAAGTTCCCCGCTGAAACAATTCAAACTTCCCGGGTTTCGGACGTCTGTGAGAGTCTGCGGATCCTTTCCCAGCGTTCTGGAGAACGGCTACAGAAATTAAACGAACCTGTTCATCGAAACTTGTCGGAGGTAATCTTGGAGATAATGTCGGTGGCATTGAACAATTCTTCTAGGTCTAAGATTATCATGAGCTTGAAGATTGAAGTTATAGGAGGTATAGCAGCTTTTGTAAATTTTATGTACAATTCTTTGTTTTCATATTATTGAATTTTGGATGGAAAAAGATTCGTCCCAGATAAAGTTTTCTCGAAGCGAGGGGGAAGGACATCGTCTTGCGCGAAAAATGTGTCAAATTGACACGCGGCGCGGCGGATGGTTAATAAATCGCGGATGGGTGGATAGAGGAAGTTCCCGGGGAACAATGGGACGAGGCTCGTAAATGCAGGCACCGTGGAAGGGCCTCGAAAGGGCCGATAAAGCCTCGCGGAAAGACTGAACGCGGCGGGAGAGCTATCGCAGCCGCGGCATGCCACGACGAGGAAGCGGTGTTATCGTGTATCGGTACATCGAGCACCCGCGCTTACGGCCGATCGAGCGGAAACCTTTACTGCCTCCGCCTTCGTAAATCGTCGCGGCGCTTACCGATTTTATTTACTGGAGCCCGGTTACAACGGCGGAATCCTACGGGGGTGGCCGCTCAGAAGGTGTACCACTGCCGAACGGTCCAAGATTTATCGCCGCCGCGGACCACCGCCGCAAGAACAATGCCGTAGATAATGGGCGCCGGCCAGTTTTCGTGGAAACGGGATCACCGGCTTCCGATCTCTCTCCTTTCGCCGTCCCAGACTTCAGTTTATTCTTCTTGGCTTAGAACTTCCGCTCAGAGTCGTCTATACTGTCCCGACAACGGAAAATACTCAATAGAAATTCTGGGAATACATGGTGTTCGGAAGAATACAAAGATACTAGATAACATCAATAACGTTCAACGAATTTCAGCTTCAAGTATTATAACAATGAATAACCTAGAATGAGCTTGATACATCAACATACACTAATTAAGACTACAGTGAATCCTCTACAGACGCAACAATTTCTATACGATAGATGCGACCAAGAATATCCTCCCAACTTAGTAATCTGATCTCAGCGGCACAATTCAAACGCCCGTGCGTCATCACAATGTAACACCAATATTTAATCTACTTTATTTTTCATTATTTTTTTATGGAACTTTCACCAACATATTCGTGGCATTTTTCTAATGCAAAATGATACCAAACACGATATAATTTCAACTGTATTTAGTGGTTTAATTAATGATGAACGTTTCGGGCGTAAGGAAGGATAGCGTATAGAAAAGAAAGAGACGCGAACAGTTGCCGTCGCCGGCACTGTCCTTCTCTACGTTCGGCTCGGCCTTCGAAGATACAAAATAGCTACCCTATACGATAGATGCGACCAAATCCCCCCGAGGCTGTCGCGTCTATAGAGGATTTACTGTATACACTACTTTTTTAAAATTTTAACTATGCGCCATCTACTGCAACTAATCCTAGATTTGCATTGCAGAAAAATTTTAGCCATTTAGAGCTCTGGAGGGTCACTGCAAAAATAGGATGAAGATCCATTTCTTGACCCGTGGATCCTGAAGTCGTTGGGAGATCCTGGTGCACATAGTGGATAATTTGTAGCTTGCTTATCGATCCCCGAAGAAACACTTTGAGGGTCTGATACAGTCTCTCGGTTCGGGTCGCGGTCTAATTATGATCGATCCGGAGTCGATTCGGAGCATGAGCGCAAAGAGGAGGCGCGCCATGTCACGGACAATGAGCGGTTTTCGACGGAGCCGCAGCGATCCCATCAGCGATCCATCAAGGAGATAAAGGGCCGGATCGATTTGCCTCGAGGCGGGGAACGGGTTAAGTCTTATCCCGCGGCAAGAAACGTCGGACTAGATTCACTTGATCAATCATTCCGACAGTTGAAGGATGGATCGACTCGCGATGTTTACGGAGAACTATCCTGGTTTAAATTCTTCTCGTTACCGGTTCACCCTGCTGGCACCTTACCCGGCGATGGATTAGCTGTTTCTGGGGAGTAACTTCTTCGACTTATTAGCGAGGGTGTGGATTTTCGCTGGTCATCGACGGAAATGAGAGACGCCAACGATGCTCTTACACACAAATCACATTATAAAACAGGTCCACGCAAAGAACTTTGAAGAGATACTGTCGCGTTTAGACTATGCAAAGTTTGCTGCAGCTTGCAAGATAAGTTAAAGGACTTCATGAAAGTACAATGAAGGTAAATGTAAAATGACCTTTGTCCACCTAAATTGGTCATTCGTTGAGCCGTGAGTCCCGAGCGACGTCCTTCTCGCGAATACTCCTCGCCGTCATAGTGACAACAATTGGAGCGTAATTATGAACCGTGGCGTGGACGGCTGACTCACATCCAGTGGTCGTTTCGTGGGCTAGTTCCTTCTTCGCTCGGAGTCCTCTTGCGCCACCAACTCGGAAAAGAAGTGTCTCGTTCCCGGCGTTTATCCGCCTGAGCTTGTGGTTTCTGACCACACGTTGCTGCAACCACGGATCTAGGGTTTCGCGGCCCCCATTTACGATATTATTATTCTTGCAAATTTGCCTTTTTTTATTCAGGAGACCTCGATGAAGATACGTGTACAGCAGCTTGAATTTCATTATGATCTTATCGAAGCGGTTCTTAACATGTTAACTGCAACGTTGAAACACATGGTGCTATGTAATCTTTGTCCAGATTTCACTGTCATTTTCTAGTTACACGAAACCGTACAAAGGATTTGATTAATGACCCATCAAGCACTCAGCTTCTCCATTCGTTTTCTTCTCACAATCTGGCCAACGTCGATAACCGATTCGTCGTACACAATGTCTACAAATTTCGCTCGATCCTCCACTTCCTGCGGACACTTTCAATCATACAACACGTGGACTTGTTTCATCGGCACGATCCATTAGCGGACCCACTTTCCGGAAGATTGCCGGGCCGACAATCAGTCATCGACTTCCTCCTGTCGTTGAAATCGCCCCTGAAGCGGCGGAGTCATTTGCAGCGCAGAAAATCGGGGCTGGATTCGTACGTCCCTGGACGGAGACAACGCCTCCCCAACGTAGGCTACGTAGCGTAACGCACCTATTCATCCCACACCTCGTCGCCAATGTCCGAGTTCCGGAGACCGGTGACTCTGCAACGTTCACCGTGAAGCGGTGGTCCCGTTCTTCGAGGTGTGCGCATTGTGTGGACGCCTGTGTGGGAGATACTTTCTCGAGCATGACCCCTTTAATGCGCCACTAATGATCTTCGTGGCCTGGACCAATCTTAATTTGACTGTGTCTGTCGCAAACCAAGGATTAACCCATTACGTACACGAGATCCAAAGTTAAATAAATTCATGCTAATACTTCTTTTCTTTATAATGCAACGTTAATAATAGACATTGTATCTTAATAAAATATGTGTGTAACTTAGAAAATTGTTTCTGCTACAAATCAAACATGAATGGTGTTAAAAGGTAAATTGGATTGAGTTCTTGGCTTCGAAGAATGTGTAAAGACTTAATCCACCGTTATCGTGTTAAGAAAAAGAACCGGGACGCATCCAATTTAGTATTTAAGAGTATTCTTGACACCTTGTAGAGACAAGGCGTAAATAAATAAATTCGATCAGTCGAACGATATTTGGCGCAAACCAGGAATTAAGCAATATCTTATGGAACAAGACATCCGCTAGAAACCTCTTCTCTAGAATCATCTAGAAAGGGAAATTGATGGAATTTTTGCAGCGGTTGTATCGTTATATCTACGATCGTGCAGCGATTGTGCGCATGCAAAAGAATCAGCGAAGAAGATTCAGTGGGCTGATCAATTTCAGGGGTGTCGAAAAAATCAAGGGTGTTTTATGAGTGGCAAACGAGCGTGTGGGACGTCACAGCACCAGGAAGTGGTGGGCAGATCGATTGGAGACCAGCAAGAAGATAATTGATCGAAATCGCATCATTGAGGCTGGCCGAGTGTTGATGAACCCGTGGGCGAAACGATTACGTTTTTCATAGGCAGATACGCCGGCCCTATCAGTTGAATTATTACTCGGCTTGTGGTCTTCCTTGGCGCAGCTGAGCCGTGTGACCACGATCCACTGTTGCATTTACTTAGTTGAGAATCATGAATTTTCTCTGTTTCATGTATACTCTTCCTCAAAGAATTTCATCAATTTTCTCTGGAGTTGATTCCTTGAGTTATCTGGAATTAATAAATATAGTAAATGGGCTGTTCACATGGAGGTTTCCGTGGTCCTTAGAGCCAGATGCTAGCAAACTCGGAGCACCGTGAAAGCCCCAAGTTCTCGAAACATCATTCTCCCGTTCGGAAGATCTGGTCGATACAGGAAGCGGCCAAATTGAAAACAATCTTCCTGGCAATTTACGGTCGAAGCTAGCGCCGCTTCCGCCCCCTTTTCGACGAACCCTCGAAACAATTAGACCCTTTATGAGCCTCGGCGGGCATTAAGAAGCCGCAAAGAAGATGCGTTTCTCTGGCGTCACGGCCGAGGGGAGACGAGGAAGTTGTTTAAAGTGACGCCGGCCACGTGTTCCCAGCGACTCGCGAGTACCGTGGGTAACACGACTCGGAAGAGGACGCTATATCGTCTTTCGAACTACGAGGAATAAGGACCGAGCTACCCGGCAAGATCCCTCTCGACTTCTTTCTTCCTCTTTCTCTTTTTTCTAAAAATCCATTAGAAACAACGGAGACGCGGCCGGTATTAACACCGACGGGAAGTCCATTATTCCCTCGGAGAGATTTAAACGCACTTTTAACCTCCGCGGCATGCGTATTTATGATTTGTTATTTTCTGTCGGCCAGTGGCCCATTACGTTCCCCTTTGGCTGCGACCTTACCGGCTCCTTTCCGACGCGATGGGATGCGAGATTCGTCGTGCGTTAATCACCGGAGAGTCGTCTTCCCAACCAGGAATCTGCCCCGTGACTATTTATTTGTCTTTCTGCTGTTCGGCCCGACGATTAATTGCGATCGTGGCGATCAGACTATCCTACGTGGGAAAACCAAGACGATGTAACCTCGATCGAAACGATTCCAAAGGTGATTCCTCTATGCTTGTGCAGCAATGCGATGTTCCTCCGCAACACGATCCAGCACGCGATGTGTCTATTACCCCGGCCGATCTCCCTCCCTTTGTTCACTTCCCGAACTGTCTGCGTGAAAAATTACATTTTCGTCAAATGAATCTTCCGCGCCGCTACTGCCACCTTCTGACAGCGGTCTTGGGAGAAGGATGGCTCTTAAAGTAATTGCTTTTTTGAATTGCTGCCCGGCCAGTACGAAGCAATTTTGAGGGACCTGATTGCTCGTGTTTTTACAGAGTTGAGAGGTTTGCTTGTGGTTCTAGGATGGTGTTTCGGGATTTCGGACCGTTTCGTATTCCATCCTTTCTTCGTTTTTTAAAAATACTGATCTCATCAATGTTCTTTTATAATGTACCGAACATAGGACTATCTTCTGATGTTCATTAAACATGATACACTAAAGTAATTTTTTGGTCGAGTGCAATGAATTGCAGTGAGGAAGAAATGTGGAGAACACTATTGAACAAAAAATTCGAGGTGCAAAAGACAAAAAAAATTGGAAAATATGTCTTCGAAATTATGCATTTACGTAATGCACTGCGCAATTTAAGGAACTGTCGAATCTCTGCCGAATCAGAGTTGCAAATGCGACGGAATATCGTGATCACGGGACTCGTTCGATCGACGTTCAATGATAGATCGAGACGGGACTCGATTGCAGCCGAATCGTGACAAGAAAATCGCGTTAAGCTCCCGCTCATCGTAGGAACTTGGTCTAGCGAGTTTCGCGCTTGGAATCGCGTTAAAGTTGCACGCGAATTGTGCCGGTAAGTAAGTTACGGTCTGCGGGACATTATTAAATCTGTGCCGGGTGAGGTGGCCCGAGGTATGGGGAAGTTTCTCTCTCTCTCTCTCTCTCTCTCTCTCTCTCTCTCTCTCACTCTCACAAAGTCGAGCGATTTCCCGTACGAATTCGTAGAGGACGACGCGACGCGACGGTGGGAACGACGAATGTTAACGTTTACCCGGGGCCCCCGTTACGCGGCCGCCACTTTAAAACTTTAATGTTTCCTTTGCCGCGGCTCTCTGAATTGCTTTACAGTTTCATTCTCGGCGTGACTGGTTCAAAGCTTTGTGAAAGGGGGATCGTGTTCAGCTTCCATTCTAACATCGCCTCCCCGGAACGACCATCGTTTCGCATTAAACCATTTAACTTCATAACCCGGGCCCGTCGCCGGACGGTGCAGCATTCTCACTTGCTACAAATATTTGCGCACCGTGCCGTTTGCGCTGGCCTTGCTCGCGTTGGAACGACTGGGGCCATCTCATTCAATTAGGTATAATGCGCGGGACATGCAGAATTTTGGTCGGTCCGAACATTTTCCTGGCTGAGACGGAGTGCGGCGAAAGAGGAGTTTTGGAAACCAACAACGAGATCGTTGGTGCTTACAGGTTATTCTTTAATGTGCTGCGAAGAGGGCAGGCATGTGTGAAGGCTCGAGTTGATGTAAAAATATCTGATATGTACGAGTGAATTTAAAAGTCTTGTCACATAAGACGATATACAGTGGACAATGTAAATGGAGAGTTCGACAAGAAAGAATGTTTTTAAAAACCTTCACCCTTACATGACCTATTAAGAGAGTAATTTAGGGGTACAAGAACGGTCAGGCTAGTATAAGAATGTCTGGAGTGTACGATTAAATTTTAGATCGTATATAAATCTTGCTAGCTGTATGCATTATGTGTACATTATTCTTCTGTTTTCAAACTTCTTCCCTCTAGATCCTCTACATCAATAATCGCTACCGATGATTACGGAAATTCCATCGAACAAAGAATCCAACTAAAGCCCAATGAATCTATCAAAAGCCGCAAACTTTTCTCCACAATTCCCTACGTGCGTCTGTCGCAACTGTGGTAACGTCGCGTTTTTCCCAAGGAACAAAAAGACGATCGAGCAACCCTTCACGCGACTGAAAAAAGACTGTCTCCGAATTCTGTATGAGGGAGTTGTTTCAGAATGGTCGCGACGGAAAGTCTCGCGACAGTGCGCTAATCTGCTATGCACCCCAAGGCACGATAATGGCGGGAGCGTTGCACCTGGCGAGCAGAACTGGCGGATAGAGGATAGAGGACGCGTGACAAGAGCTCGTCCTCGATATTAAGCGGCTCGTTCTCCACGAGTGGCTCCACTGTATCTCAGTTTCTCTCTCCCTCTCTCTCTCTCTTACACTATGGCAGAGTGGTTACCAATTTATAGCGTCCGTTGCGGCCGGCTGTTCCTCCGGCGTGTACCTGCGTCCGTGTTCTACACGCGTCTAACACGCGTACCTCATTAATCGAGAGGCCCGTGGTGTCCCGACACCCTTTTCCATGCGGACGTTTCGGCTCCTTCGCCTTGTCTTCCTGATACGTCACCGTGGAAACGCAAGCCGGCCGTGGAACGTACTGGATGCGAATAAGAACCTCATGGGAGCCGAACGGAGGGGGAGCAGACACGGTCGTCTACGTTTGGACTGGCAGCTTTTGATGGCGAGCCTGTACTCGCAGACGCAACGCAAATATAAGCGACGACGGTGTACTCGGGCTCGTTTTCCGGGTTGAGGAACGTGGGATCGACGGTCACTCGACCCGCTCCACCAACGATGTCTTCGGGACACGGTCTGCTGGACAATGATGACGGCTGCGGTCCTCGAACATTGGGAATTCGAGATGATTTCTCCCAATTTCTGGTTCCTCCTGTTCACATTTAGGAGACTTGCATCACTAGACTCCGAAGATCAATTTTATAATTATTAGGTAAAAGTACAGGACATTCGATTGATCGAACATAAAATTGTACGAAAACGTGTACCACTACTTAAGCAAAAAAAAAAATGTTGTCAGCTGCTGTACCATCGAAACACTAAAAAGAAAAATGAAGGACAAGGTGAGCGTCAGAAGAGGGAGCAGTTTCTACGTTCGCGTCGGGAATTATTTTTTGGCCGGTTTGGTAGAGGATTTTAAGGATCGAGGAGCGAATGGGAGTGCGACGCAGGTTGGGCTCAGTAATTAAAATATATTAGGGTGTCTCCCCGAATCCGTGGAAAACTGTAGAACAGTCCGGGAAATCGATTACACGGTAAAGACAGCCGGTAGAATTCCGTGGACCACAGCACTTTGTCCTCCGTCGCTTTATTACTCCACTTTATCCCCGGCCGCTTTTCTCTTCCCACTTTGTCTTTTATTTCCCATCCTGTTTCACTCCGTTCTTTACTGCTCTTATACTTTATTCCCTGTTCCTGTTCCGCTGAACCTCATTTTTCATTCCTTTACCGCTCCGCTCTACACTACTCGACTGCTCCAGTTTATTCTCCGCTACGTTTTTACTCCACCTCGCTCCTCGCTATCTTTTTACTCTCCTTTTACCAAACCCTCTCGCTCTTCTCTCTCTCTCTCTCTCTCTCTCTCTCTCTCTCTCTCTTTCTTTCTCTCCGTCTAATGCTAACCCTTTATTCCGACGAAAAGCAAGACCGTTCGGGGGCTTACGTGTGTTTGTACACGGTAGGATTTAAATGATTGTGAACGATGCTTGGAAATATTTATGAACTTTGTGTCACGGCTACGAGCCTCAGAGCTTCAACAAAGTTCGCAAAGACCGAACCAGTTGATTATGACTCATCGAGCTTCCGCTTACGTTTGAATCACTGATTCCAGGCAACCACCGTCCGCTAAATTCGTCAGCGCCTGGCGCACAGTATCGATCAGCAGTTACGCTTACAAGGAATGTCACTCAAGTGGCGTTTTAATGGAGCTCGCGTATAAAACGAGATCCGGTGAAATATGCGACTCGTTCGCTTCGTTGGGAGATGGTATTTATTCTCCGTAGGCAAAAATAGCTTTAAAATTGCAGCTGCGCAGGACGCACGACTTTGAAATCCGTGAAATGCCCAACCCTCAACTAATCTGAATATAAACACTCATCTTTTCCTGGATGGAATTCTCCCACGAAATTTCAATCAATTGCTACCCTCAGGTATTGTGAAATTATTTTGTAAGAAATCTTAGTTGCATCAATCTGCTCTTCCAGGATGCATCAAGAGGCAAACATCGGACGAAAAAATCGTCTTCGGCGGGGACTGGTCACAGTGTCTCCGCGAGTCAGCTCATGGTTTCGCGGAAACCCCAAAAGCGTCGCTCTCGCGTGGCCATTAAATCGGACGAGTTATCGCGCGTTTCTGCCGAAAGGGACATCGAATAAATTCGCTGGACGCTGTCGGTCCAGCGTCGTTTCGCGTTCGGCGTGAACCCCACCCGTGGTCACGTCCAATTATGCTTGAAACCAGTTTACTGAGGGTTGCGCGACGGCTGCTGACTGGTGGCTGCGGCTTGGATTGCAAGAGAGGGAGAGAACGAGGGGGAGAGAGACAGGCTGCAACCGACCGGGTTTCCGAGATAATCAGAGAGGAAGCATCCCGCGGCGAATAGTTACTTCTGTAATGATTACATTAGGTTAGTGTAAATTATACGCGTCACTGGCCGGAGGTGGCTGTTAGGTTGGGGAGGGGTCGATTAGGAATGGCCGAGATAACAGGTACTCGCTTTATCTAGCCGACCGATCCGGACACGCTCGGCTGCGCCCGGCGACGGCCTCGGAGGATTCTGATCGGAGGAAACGATTCGAAACGCCGCGCCGCCGAGCCTGCCACGCTGGCTGACTCCCAATGACTGGTAATGACATTGCCCGCGAAGATGCCACTTGATCCACAACTCCGATCCCATCGGGGGCAGGTTTTAATCCCTTCGCGTTAGTTCTAAACTTTAAGCTGCTAGGCCCAAATAGCCTAGTTTGACATAATTATCTGGCTCCAAAACATTTTCACGGTGAAAGGGTAACACGAATACATTTTTCGACAGCCTGCTCCGAGCGCGGCACCCCATCGGCAACTCTTGGCAGTGTCCGCTTCTTCCGCGAGGCATTGAGCGCCGTAAAGTAGCATTACAGCGAATCCCGAGCTAACAGGAGATTAAATAAACCGATTACGGTTTTGATTGCGCCGTATTACCGGTCGTCGAGTCTCCGCGGCGCGGGGCGCGGCCGGTTGCCAAATTCCACTTCTTTCCTCCGGATAAGGCGGTTAATAATTAGTGGTTCTCTCGGCGAGGAGACGCGGAGAGATCCGAAGACGCTCGGGCACACTGCCAAAAGCGTCTTCTATCTAACCATCCTCTTGTTCGTCCCCAGCCCTTGCCCGTTCTCCTCGTTAGACTTATAATCCGTTTGCCGGATGATTTCTTACCTCGGCGCGACGCGATCAGAGATTCCGCGAGGCACGCAGCGCGCGCGGCTCGATTAAAATACAGCACCGGGGCGATGAAAATGGGAGTAGAGTGTCAGGAGTAACCGGGAAACGGTGCTAATGGAAACATTTCCGATGGGATCTCGGAGAGTGTGCCTCCTCGGGTCTCGCTCGCTCACTCGCGAGTCTTCCACCAGCGCGGAGCCGAGACGAGATTCATAATCCACTTAGAGGTTAATTATTCGTTTCCACTGTCTGGGATAATAGGTTGAATTACGGGGGAACTTTGAACGGCGTTCCGCGAGAGCGTTTAGATCCCGGAAACTAGATAGGTGGCGACGAAGTCGAACCTTTAATTGAAATTAAGCCGGGACAACGACTTCTTGGCCGCCTCCATGCTGCATCCTTTCATTTATATTGCTATTGATCCAAAGAACGAGGTAATACACTCGCGTATAATGAGATAGGAGACTTGTCAAATTAATTGCGAAACACGGGACGGGATTCGCAGCTATTCACGGACCTGAGAATGTTTCATGCCCTGGTAGAACTTCGGGTTTCGGAGAGATTGGAGATAGATGGTACTTATAATTAGCGGATTTTTGTGCGTCGCAAATATTTTTAAATAATATAAAAAATGTATGGTAGCTCCACTTAATTCAAGATGTCGTAAAGTCTGTTCGGAGTTGTTTCACCATTTCCAGATTAACAATTGAGGATCTCTAGAATCTGGTAATAGCCAGATCCAATTTTAGAAGGGTCCCGGCAAAAGAAAAGTTTGACAGTTCGACGAACCGGACCGTGCAGCGCTAACGAAGAGCAAATTCAGCCTGCTCCAGTCGATCTGCGGTGAAAAATGTGCTCGGCCGTCGCTTCCTCGGCGGCTAAACGTCAGAACGACGGCGGTAAACGTTCCGTGACGGGGTCCTATTCCCGTGCCACGCTATCAAGAAACGATTCTCGAGGGCGACGCCCGATGCATCCCCGACAGATTGCGCTCAATTTACGCAATTAGGGTAACGAAGAGTAGCCGGAACACGTGTCCGGCTCCGGCAGAAATGTATTCGAACGAGCGCGCGGTCCGTGAGGAGGCATTGTGTAGATCTTTATCGCGTAACAATGCGGTAACGAGCACCATTAGCTTTTTGCTTTATTGCGTTACGGGCTCCCGCGGTGCCAACGACACGAGGGATCAAATAACTCTCATTAAGACAAACGAGTTAAATAACTCACGGATCACGAGCCGACGGCACGCTCGACCCGTTCCGAAAAATAACAAAAAAAAAGCGAACCAGAGGGAAAAATGGGCAGGGCGAGAAAATTAGAGGGGTCGCTTAATTTTTCGAATTATCCTGGGTAATGCTCGGCAAGCCTCGTTGCGTCTATCGAGAGACATGGTAGGACTATTATTGTACAAATTAATACTTGAACCATCATGTTTCCCTGTTTAAGTCGAATTATCGAGGTTCTACTGTATATGATTTTCTAATTGAACGAGCGAGGTATAATTAGAGCCTGAACGATAGGAGATAGACAAGTTTCGTGGAAACGATGAAACTTTCCGCGGCGCTCGGCGTTTATCGGTAATAAAAGTACCATAAATGATCCGGTTAGACAAGCGGTTGCGCGGCGACGTTCGTCACCAATTAGTACGGTAGTTATCTGCCGGTTATATACGGCCGGTTTTCTACATCTCATCAACAATAAATAGGCTTTCATCCGACGAAACTATCGCGCCACCGGGGCCATCGCTGCGCGAACCGGGTTATCGGTGTCTGCCGATGAAACGAGGTCGGATGACTGCTGACATCTTGATGGCGCATCGACGTCCGCTGCGATCGCTTCCTGGAAAATAGGATGACTCTTTTTTCACGAAGATGGAGACCAAACGGTCCGTATGGTCGCAGACTACCAATTTTAAAGATCTCACATGACAGACTCACCATTCCCCATTTTTCCATTTCTTATCTCGTGCAACAACGTTCTCAATGCACTCTTTATTATTTATGAGGTCTTTAGCCACAATATTCGATACATTATTCTTAATATTTAGTTATGACGATTTCATGTATAATGAAATTGGGGAGTTATTGATTCTTGATACTTAAAAGACATGTGGATTATATTTTTTGAACAAATATTAGCCACAGGATTGACTAATATTACAATTCCTTTGTGACGTATGGAATAATGACATTCTCATAGGGGGTTTGTTCGAAGTCTCTAAGTTCTCTAATGGTATCCCCGCATTGATAACCCATGAAAATATTGCACCAATTTTTCTGACTCGATGCTAAGTCCAAATCGCCATAAATTTCAAGGCCAGCGTGGCGTACTTGCCCCAGTAATCGCTTAGGGGTGGGCTAAATAATAAATTCCCGATATTCGTCATACATCTTGACGGGTAGCGCGGCCCCCGGCGTAAATAATCCAGTGAAGGATTACACAAAAGACGTTATCTGTTCAGCGGAGAACTGCACGCAACCCTTCCACGGTAATACGGGAACATCGATCACCCCCGTCCGGCGAACGAACGCGTTAAAAACCCGGGCTGATACGTCCGGTTCGATCGTCGCCTCTTTCCGCGACGCGTACCGTATTCCCAAAGAACCGATGGTCCGAAAAAATCCCGCAAGAAAAAAACGAAAAGAGAGAAGAAAGAAAGACAGAGAGAAGAGGGTGGGAGGGAGGTGGGGCTGAATGAAGTGACGGCTGCGTCGATGCTCGGGGTCCAGCATGTTGGAGGCTTTTTAGAGCAGCTAGGGGTTGCAGGGGGGCCAGCAGTACAACTAACGACGTGGCAGGTCGAGTAAATCAGGAGGGAGAGTGACGATAAGTTTTTGCTCGTTACAACCGGCCTGGGAAGCTCATTACCCGGTTCCCTCTAACCCCGTACTGAAGGTTAAGAGGGGAGAAAGAGAAAGAGGAAGAGAGAACGACGTGCTATAGGGAGCTTTAGCGCGGGGGAAGGGATGGAGGCAGCACGGAGGCAGGTTTCGACCTTTTCGCCCTCGACTGCTCCTCCTGTTCCTCCCCCCACAGCTTAGGTCCGACGAGAGGATGGAATAGGGGGCGGCGGCTGGAAAAGTTTCACGCGGCCTCCAGTTTCCAGAAACTAGCAACGCGGTTTCCGCAGCGTCCAGCACGACGACGGCTTAAACTATGTTTAAACAAAACGGCCGCTGCTAATACGGAAATGGAAAAGTTTCAATTCGGAGGACCGGCCCGGCCGACTCCTGTCACGGATATTCATCGCGAGCCTCTTTTGTTCCCGTTTCTACTGGCTTCTATGGCGCTCGCGGCGAAATAGGATCATCCGAGAGCTCGTTAATTGGCCGCGTCCGCTTTAAGGCGAGCATCGATCCACATCTATACGCGGGTCGGCTCGACAATTAGCGGGCCAATCGAACGGAAACATTCTGCGTTTGCTCTGCGGCCTGGCCAACATTTTTGCGCGAGCCCCCTCTTGCGGCCCACCGCGAATTCCGCGATCAGATAACCCCGGCAAATGGAGCTTTGAGCGCTCTCCAACCATGCGCACCCGGACACGCTGCTCTGAGCCTAAATTCGGGAGCGGCCAACGGTGCAACCACGTGAACACCTTCGATTTTCCCGTGCGAAGCGATTTTGACAATTTGTACGGGCTTTGCAGGTCGTTTCATTGCGATCTTTAACCCCTTAATTTTTCTAGATTTTCCTCGATGGGAACGATGGTTCCTTGTGCAGTTTCTAACCTTGCGATGAATAGAATACGTTGCAACAAGAAATTTATTGACCTTTCAAGCTTGAAATTCATTATGACATTTGAATACATTGGAAAACAGATTCTGCTTATCACCTGGCGTTACCCAAGGCGGGGCAGAAGCTCCTGGGATTCCTGTGCAAGCAAGAGGACCCTTATTAAAGGGTCCCTCGCGAGAGAAACTCCGTCGATTGCAGGAAGGACGTAACGTGGCCGCGGAAGGATCCGTCTCAAATTACAACACTCGTTACGTACCACCGACGTCTCGAGTTCCGGGGGCGCACTTTTAATGAGTTCCCGGCCACGGTCAATTAGTCCCAGACCCAGGGCTGGCCTCTCGACGATGCTCGAAGATTCGGATCTCTCGAGTGCAGGGGATCGGCTAATCGCGCGGCGAACTGCGGGAGAACGGATGTTTACACCGTTGCAGAACGGCCGACACGTTTATGACGCTCCTGCGGGACGCTCTTTCGACGTTTATGTCGCTTTTGGAAATTGCGACGGTGGCCCCTGTCTTCCCCGAAGTCCCCCGGGACGTTTCAGTTTCGCCGAGTTTCTCCCCGAGATTTTTATTGCGGTGCTGCAGCGTCTCGCCGATGGAACGAGAGGGGTTCGTTGCACTCGGGGACGCGGGTCGAGTGCAACTTCGGACGCGAAACGCGTGTAAACAAGCCTAATACGACACGGTCATGGTCGCTGACGACTCTTCACGGAACCTGCAAACGAACCGTGAGTGGTAATTGATTCTTCCGTTCGGGGTTCTCGTCGCTTTTGTTACGTGCGCGATTTTTGAGAACGCTGGGAACGAGAGTTACATGTTTTAATAATTTTAGTTTGGACCTGTCAATTTGACGGATTTTAAATTTTATAATTGGTGTTGCGGTTCAAGATATTATCAATTGTATGTATCATAAATTGTCAGTTTATGCACTTATTGTGAAAATGGGTAGGTACAATTTAAAGAGTTGTATTAAAAGAATTGAAGAGCTTCAATGCATTAGTCTCAAAATTATTAAGGGCAGAGAGAAATTCCTGATTGGATCCTGTTCGTTGTCATCCTCGATTATGCAACAGTCTGGCACGTTCATTTTCCAAGTGTTAAATCATCCCCTTAGCAGAGAAACATCTTAGAACAGCTTTCGTCAGGAAGAACAAGAAGAGGATCAAGAATACCCTGATTATCTATTAAAGTATTTGCTTAAAACGTATCAGTAAGACGAAAGGCGCATAGTCGTGATCTTTGTATCCCGGGGCCATTTTATCGGCAGGGAGCAAGCAATTACGAAAGCACTCGAACGAAGTGTTTGATCATGTCACTTAATAACCTTTGTCGAATGAGTGTATCATTTGTTGACCCAAATGTTGGGATGCATGTAGATAGATAGCTCTTGAGAACTGGGCCGTGGCTGATAAGATGCCGATCCCCATTCAAATTAGCTGCGATCGTTTCCGTGTTGTCGTCGACATGTTTGCTACTTGATAAAAATCCTTGGTTCATAGACTGTCTTTAATCTGAAGAAGATTATTCGAATGCTGCTAGAGGCAGCTCCACTTTCGACACGTAAATCAATTAAAAATCGAGCATAAACCTTTAGGAGGATTTTTCCATTGAAAACTTGCATTTTTTCTTCATGAAAAAGTTATATGTATAGGGTTATCCACAACAGACTATAGGAAGTTTTTTTAAAATAAAAAACATACCATTTTTTATTTTATTGGTTTTTTTTATTTAATTATCAGGTATCGTCTACGACAATTATGTGTGAAAGACGATATCTGTCAAATGACCACCACTACCACGTTTAGAGACATCAATACGAAGAAATGCTCAATTCTTGATCATTAGCAACATTTTCACGAACAGCAGCGATGTTTTCATTCGAACGAGCTGTTTTTGGTCTGCCAGACTTTGGTTTATCATGAACAGATCCAATTTCATCAAATTTTTTAACCAAATTTCGAACTGTTTGCTCTGATGGACGATTATGTATGCCGAAAAATTACGTAATTTACGATGGGTAATTTTTATTGAACACTGATTTGCAAAATAAATTTTAATAACGTTAACACGCTCTTCAATCGTATACGACTCCATTGTTAAAATTGTATATCATTGTAGGCTAGCAATATAAGAAAGTGACAAGAAACAAACATAGCGTTTGACAGATATTCTCATTCAACATCCTAAAGGTATTTTCGGATAACATATACGTGATCACCTACAACATGAAGTATAAGGAACGATGGTGATCATTTGCCAGATTTACAAACAACTGGTTCGAAATTAATTAGTGCAGCAAACACAACTAAATGCAGGTAAAAAGTGGAGTGTTCTTGTAACAGCAAATCCTTCGATTGGCAATCACAGACGACAGACAAGAACCACTCGGGCACACAGAGGCTAGCAACTTGCGCGGTCCAAATAGAACCACGTTGCAATCACCGGCTTGGGGAACACCGAAACGTCCTTTCATTCGATTACTCGGCAGCGTCGGGTAATTGATTTATCGGGTCCTCGCTGGAGGAGAAGTTCTGTTTATCGCGGACGGTGTAACGGATGAGTTTCCCGGGTCACCGAGTCTCGCTGGCGAAAGTAATCGGCTTACACCGACGGAGTGGCTTCGTTAGATCGGCGAAAAGTCCGCTCGCCCTCTCCTGTTTTTCCGTGGATCGCCTGGACTACAAAAAGATCGGCTGGAAAGTCTTGATTAGAGATGCTCCCATCGATTATCAATAGCGTATCAGCAACATCAATTGCAAGAGGCCGGAGCCAAGTAGAAATCTGTTATTTCTGAAATTGTTTTCAGAAAGACCTGTCAACAATTCTTTGGCAATTCTGTTATTCCTTAATTTGACCAATCATGTCTTGTTTATAAAATCTCGTATGTTAACCAAACTCATCAAACCACCACACGGTACTCACACAAATTTACTTTACTACTTTACAATTTACTACTCCAGTATGTATGTGTTATAAAATTTGTTTATTTCACACTTTTTAGAGGAACGAGCAGAATTCGTAGAACACCGTTGGATGGTTTCTCGGTCTTATTGGTTATTTGCAATAAAAACCGCAAAGAATGAAAAAATGCAAAATTTGTTTTCAAGGGACCAATTGGGAGAGATATCCTACAAAATGCAGAAGGTTTCGTCCTGATTGGTCCATCCACCTTGGCGTAATAAAAGAAAAAAGGCACATACAGATCGAATTGAGTAACCTCCTCCTTTTTCGAAGTCGGTTAAAAACGACTATGAGTAAATTGCAGTTGTACATTCTGTGTTGGCTATTGATTATAAATAAAGTGTGTGCAAACTTGAACTTATGAATATTTCAGTGATACGGTGGGTGTACAGAGTCATCGATAGTACTTCGATATTGTAGATATGGATAGCAGCTCTAGTCTCGGTCTAAGCATAGCCAGAAGAGAAAGTTGTCGCGCCCGGGGAAAAAGGTACGGTTTCTATGGTGGTCGTCGCGGCCGCATCGATTACGCAGCTGTCGGGGCTCCTTGTGCATGTAAAGATGACCTCCATAGGATCCCCGATACGTAATATTATCTCCTCGGTGCCTTACAACTGTAGTAGTCGTGTCGTGTCAACGGCCGTCCAGAAGAGAGCGCCCAGACCTCCGGTTGTGAAAGACGATATTGGGTAATCGATTGCTCTGAGGCGTACAGAGCCAGCCATTCGGCGAGTTGCATTTCTCGATTATGCCATCGATTCGCCTCACGTTGCCGGCCATTTTTACCGGCTCCTCCAATTCTTCTGGTAATTAAAGGAATTAATAGGTAATTGGATCTAACGGAAGCGGGCGTAGATCTTCCACGGAGCCATTAGCTAGATCTTTCCCTGCTCGGAATATAGATTTTCCATTGTTCGAACATCCGGGAGCTGTCTTCGTCTTCTGATCGCCGGAGACGCGAAATTTAATAACCCGGAATCCTGTGCTCTTGTAGTTAATCGAGTTTTTATTTTACTTTACGCTTCGCTTTATCGCGCGAGCAAGATTTGTGGAAGAATATTGATCTTGTCGGAACTGCTCGTTGGAGTTTCCTCGATCTATAATTATGTGAAACGTGGAAGTTGGTGTACGAGAATTTTGTTTCCGGAATTAATGAATATTTTAAGTACGAAGCGTGTACATTTTCCCAGAAGATGATAATGAATATTTTGTCGTTGAAGTATTCTGGTTTAAACAGTTCATTTCACTTCAGCATTCACGATTTTTAATTGTGAACGCAGGTAACCCAGATCTCAGCTACATCTAACTCTGACGGCAGCATCAGACCTAGATCTTCATGTGATTGCGAATTACTCATTCTGAATGTAGATCTAAGCGAGATCCAGGTTACATCTAGATTAGATTATTTTTAATGCTAATGGGACTCTAAAAGTTATGTATCTTTGCCAACGCTTTCTTTATCCACAACTTTTTAATAATCAACGACCATCTTCACGATAGGGTAACGAAAATTATTACAAAATTATTGAAATTAAATGTGGTCTTCTTTTATCAAGATTTACTCTCCGCTTTTTATCCAGGAAGTGTGTGAACGAACATTTGGGCATTGTGTGTACAGGCTCGTCCGATTGTATAGGTAGAATGAAACATGAAGAGGAGAAACATAACACGTCACTAACAATTTCGCCAAGATGGCGGCGTACCTCTCTCTTTCTCTCTACGGACTGCTATTCACGGCAGGAAGCTGCATGTTTGTTGTCTTAGGTCGAGTCCGAATGAAACGCGAGCGTCTCGATGCCGACACCGTTTGGAATACCACAGTACGATCCTAAAGAAACATACGAGGCGCCAGCAGTTACCAACGGGTTATGGGAAAACGATGGTTTCCGGATAGCAGACGAGCACCTGCAACTTCCACCGTTTCCGTATGTGAACTATTCATCTCTCCATCCTAATTAATCGGGGTTCTTAGACGACTTCTCCTTTCGTTTCTTCTGGCCAATATTTTTCTATTATATTTTTCTATTGAAAAATTCTACTGAAATATTCGCCCAATCGCCTAACACTTCTTAGCTACCTCCCAAGTAGAAAGATCGTCGCCTAGATAAGGAGAAAATCGCATAAAAAATGTCCACGTAGTCGAATAGATTATCTCCGGATGTGAACGAGCCATGTTTCCCAAGCGAGAAGCGATCCCTCATTATCGCACCTCGAAGACGCGTTATTTACCTGAGGAAATCCGTGAGGATGTGACCGGAAGTCCGACCAGGGTGTAGAGATAGCCGGAAGGAATCGACGCGCTTGTCTTAAACAGGGATTAACGCGGACATCGATCATGCTCGGTGGAGACGATGTCTCTGGGGAGGGCCAGGTTCCCGTTCTCGGTAAACAGCGGTTTACCACGGGGATCACGTTTCCCTGGGCCGGGGACCACACCCGGCAGCCTCTCTTCGTGTTTGCACTGTGCGTTACCCGCCCCTGGACTGCACGTGGGCCACGCACGTGCGTGTTTGTCTCCTCGCGACGCTTCCTTCCGACGATAACCGTCGAGATGTCGAGATATCGACGAAATGTTCGCTGAATTTCCATCGACATCGCACCTTCGATATCTCCCTAACTATCCCCTAAACTAATCTGTTCAAACAGTATAATACAACGAATCGTTAACATTAAAAATTTCTAGTCAGATATCATCGATTCGGATAGCGGAGATTTTACTACATCGTGAATTAAACAAGCACATATGCTTCGAATTATCGAATCGTGTTTGGATTCATTTCAATTGGAGAAATGTCACGAATATTTTGGTAGAGGTTCCATTAAAAAAGTTGAATTATCAATCTGTCTGTCATACGTCATACGGTCTGTCATCGACAATCGAAGAAACGGGGAGCAGTTTGAAGGACATTGGCCCAGACAGTGCTCAGAATGCGTAGCATCGTGATTTTCCAGCAGTCGTCTTTTTTCACGGTGTCGGATTTTTCGAGGCTCGCAGCTGGTGCTTGATTCATTAACTCCGGAGGTTCCTTCTCGGAGTCGATGGACCATCGCCAGGGATGAGTGTCTCGTGTCACGTGGCCCGGGAAATAATTTACTGGAACCATATTAGTTTCCTCTCCCCTACTTTCGTTTTTTTTCTTGTTTCTCTTTTTTCGGTGAGCCGTGTTTGTGTTGTTAGACGACAGGTTTTTTTCCTGCTCGTGTCGGGGACATTTTACGCCGGACAGCCGGGGCTAAATTAAAAGTTTTGCGTAGTTAATTGGGCCGCGCTGGATGTTGAGGAGAGAATATTGTCTTTAAGGTCGAGCTGTTTTTTCGCGGGTGCACGCGCGTCGGTGTAAAAAGCGAATTTTCGTGGAGACACGCGGTAAATTATTCTTCTAAAAATTGGGACGTTTATTTGGCTCGCCGAGCAGAGCATAATTGTTTGCGTACACAAAGTCACGCGAACGGACCAGCAGCAAGGCACCGGGGGAATTAAATTGGCGGGCCCGTGGTAATTCCTCGATTGACGTCGAAATCTCTAGAAAGTTGTGTTTACTTATTTTGTGTAGAGGAGACGGTGTTTATAAATGCAGGACAATGTTAGTAGAAAATTACGAATTGTAATATGAAACAATTGAAATCCTGGGTCTATCGCCTGGAGCTATATGAGAGCTCACCAGATCATCCTCCAGATCCTGAAGAATGATCAAGAATCGTGGCTAGGGGGATCATCAGTCACACGATAATGTGAAAAAGCGCAACATTGAATAGCTTGGAAAGACAAAGAGCCGCGATCGAAGAAGAGCGTTCCTCCGCCACCCTCGTGGCCTCTTTATACCGATGTCCCATTGAACGCAACTTATGGGAGTGCGTACAAAGTTGCCTCGCGGATTTTCGTGGGGACCATAAGCCTGGCCGACAATGGTCTCCCACCTCTCTCCAGCTCTCTTTCCAACCGCAGAACAGTTTCTCATTCCCTCCAGCTCGCAGGAACACGAAGGGAAAAGGGAAAAGGTCCAGGGGTGCGACGGGGGTGCGCTACTCATTCCGGCCGCAAGATTTAGAAGCCAATTTTCGCGAGCATTGACCAGACTCCCTCCGACCGGCCCTCCCCTTCTTTGTCGTCCTTCTTCTTTTCCATCCCGTTTTCCTCCCTTTTTCCTCTCCTACTCCCGCCCAACTTGCACTGGTGAAAGGAAGCTTCGAAAATATAGCCGGCTGACCACCGAATCGCCTCTTCGTGGGATCCAGAAGAGAATTGCGGAAGGATTTCGCGTTTCCTTGCTCCTTGGATCCCCCGGTTCATTTGAAAGTATAACAACCACCAGAGTCTGCTAAAATCCGGTGTTTTCGAATATTATCCTCTTTGGGGTGAGTATGGGGATCCCGGTGGGTTCGGAGGGGAGATCAGCGGTCACGTTACTCCTGGGAGAGCTAGGGGAGTCGTTGGTAATGAGCATGTAATTAAAACTGCGGCTCATCACCGTGCGGCTTTGGGATAAATGAGGGCGCGACCGCGAACGGTCCTTTGCTGGAATCGTTGCTTGAAACGGGTCCTCACGTGGATTTTGCTTGCTACTTTGTTAAGCAATGTGCAATATAAATGAAATACTATTTTTCCATTTTATAAAATCTGCTAACTAATCCTAACGTTTCTGTCTCAATCCTGATGTTCCGATCACGTGCATCTCTTTGACGCAAAATAGACTAGTGAAATCGTGGAACAAGGTGCACGAGGGGGGTGAGAATTAAAAACTGCATAGACGATTAGAATTCCGGTGGCATCGTCCGGTCGGTGATCCCGCGATGCATTACGGGTTCACGGGATCCGCGTTCCATCGTCGATCGTCAGCGTTAATGCATTACGTACGTCGGGTGGAGGGGTGGGGCGGCGGCGAGGAATTCCTAGGCGTCTGCTAACGAGGACCCTGTACGGGGATCAAACACGGATGCGTCGCCGGTCTCCCGGCGGCCGTTATCTATCCGTGGAGATGCCAAACGGGCCAGAGATGAAATTAGAGTAGACGAGCCCGGTTGTCCAGGAGCCATGGTCCCGGGCTAGGACGTGGATAGATCGTCTAGGATCCGGAAAGACGGAAGGGAGCAAAAGCATCAGCTTCGAGAAGGATGTCGGGAACGTCCTCGCGTGTACGCGCAATTACTCTCCCTCGTCATATCCGACGCCGGTCTTTTCATTACCCTCCTAAATGGCGCATGAACCAGCTTGACTCTGACTATCCGGCCTCTTCGCGGAGATGAAATGCCGCGGATAGGTGAGCCACGATCCCCCTCTTCGTGAAAGAGAGATCATCTCCCTCTACTTCTGTCTCTTTCCAAGCCCTCCTCCCCTCTACTTGTAGAGTCCTAATAATTACTAGTACCCCGGGAACAATGGCTCGTGGCTGTCATAACTGTCATCCGCGGCAATGGCCTACCGTTATTTAAGGCTCCGGGATTATTAACCCTAATGACCGGCCGCAGACGCTGGACGCTTCTTTCCGACGACCTCTGGAACCGCAGACGTTCCGGGTTTCTTGAAACTTGCTGGGACCTTGATGGATCTTGGCTGGGCACTCTTCGGGATTTTCTTCAGAATATTTTTGTTTCAGACTGCACCGCATTGCGGGTCCTCGCTACTTTGATAAATGCAATGGAATTCCTCTGTAACCTCTTTCATAATTTCGCACATCAATTTTGCTTAATAAGAATAACTTTAGCTTGTCGCGTGTTTGTGTTTATGCGTTGTCAAGACGACGGCAAATCACGCGGAAGATCCTTCGAGCCTTATATAGGCATTTATCCATTTTTTTTTACCATATAAGGCAATATCGACGAGCCTCGGCCGAATAAATGATTGACGATCGCGAATTAGAGGAGAGGACTCCTAATATAAGGCGTGCGGCCATGCGCCGCGCCACAGGCAGTCTGTTTTTACGCCCGAAACTTGTTATCGATTTAATAAATATTTCATTTTTCTGGATACTACAGTTCTAAGTGCTTTTTGTACTAATTCACCATTTAAGAACGTTCAGGAATTGCATTAGGAATGTTCATTGAAGCAAAATCGTTCAATTCGAACATTCAGCGGGATACACGTGTAGAAGGCAACGCGCACCGATTCACCAAGAATTCGAAGTTATCATCTTTTGTCAGACGTTTCGCAGGGCCGGAAGTTTGTACGAATAGCATATCTCAAAGGCGTATCTGCGGCATCAGGGATTAATCCGGCACGGAGACTGCGATCTACGTAACAGGCGTCTAAAGTTTGATCATAGCAGAAATTCCAGGAGCGGGGTTGCAGGCAGTCGAGTATGATCCAGATCTTGAAAGCGGTTCCGGTGACGTTGAGTGGCAGAATGCTTCAGTGACATTGAGCCCTATTCAGCTCGCGAGACGATGGTCTTCGGGCATGAATTCCCATAAACGTCTATCTGCTTAAAACCGTCGGGACCGAGGGAACCTGCAAACTGATACTCCCCGAGGATATTAAACGATGCGGGGAAAAATTTGTGCGGTGTGTGCCTTGGTCATTGAGCGGTGTACACTGCCCCTCAAAAGTATACAAACACCTGTAATTTTTTGGAAGTATATACTTCTTTCCCCCAGAGATTCTCATTTCTTCGAGTTACTAAACTTGAGCTTGGAAGCGTTGCTGTCACATTCCAAGAATATTTTTTGTTTCTGATTAAACTGCGGATTTGATGCATTTATGATCCACGTAAGTACGTGCAGTTTAAAGTGTCATCATGTATCAGTCTCGGCTTAGTGCAATTGGAGAAAGGAATTTCTGTTGGGCTCCTGTTCATTGTAATCGAACCGAACAATTTTTATTTTGTATAAAGCAGTCTAACTTTTGGACTGACTTAAACGCCTAACGATGTGAATACAACCGAAAAGGAAAAAAATGCGAATGTGTCGTGAAGTGTAGAGGATGAAGAAAGCGTTGTCGCACTTTTAGGGGGCAGTGTACACCGAAAGCGAGGCCAGTGTCACTATAATAATCTGTTGCTTGAAAGAATCGCTTGCACCCGTCGTCCGTGGATCCGCGAGGCCGCAGGCAAGCCTTGCAGGTTTTATGAAGCTGTAACGGGTTGTCTATGTCCTGGCCGTTTTACGAAACTCGCCCGGAGTTATGATAACGTATCTGGCCGGGCGTTGCAGCACTTTCGCCAGAGTATCTTTATCGGCTCTTCCGCTTAATGGCTCGTGGGAAGGGTAATATATTTCTGTTAATCGCCAAGCGGTAGCTGGATTCGGGAGTAAGAATGTCGGAAAGCAATTCCGTCGACGTCTTAACAGCAACCTGCGAGCAGCATCCTTCCAGCATGATCTTCGTCGCCGTCGGATCTTCAAACTTCGCCGATCCGAATCCGAGGACAACGTCTATTTCAAATAGGCAACGTTCAATTTCATTATTTCCAGCACGGGACGGGGGAACAGGTTTACAACTCGCCGTTAATTGCTTCCCCTGAAGAACCCAATTTGACGTTAGTTTCCATGGGCACCGTCAGACCGGAGCTCCCTGGAATTGCCCATAAAACTCTGCTGCCGAACGAGTGGCGAGTCTGTCTCTCTCTTTCCCTCTTTGTGCCATTCCCTCTCCGCGTCTCTCTACGTTCGAACGAATCTCCAGCGATATTTCTGCTGTCCTCGATCAATTACAAAAAAGTACGGCACAGCGAAAACGAGCTGAACGGTTTCGAATGCTCCTGGCTGCGCCGAGAGCTGCCTGGCTAGGATTTTTCAAGCAGTGCTGGTTTCATGTCTCGGCAATAGAGTTTGCAACTGCACGGAGGTGATCCGAGGTCCTCCCTGAACTCTTCTGATAAATAATTTCCGATATTGCATTGAATGAAACCCTGAGCAGGTGCTTCCTTCCTGATTCAGACGATTTTGTCATAAATGTATGAAATCCTCTGTCCACTCATCAATTTGATTTCAACAAAGGAGAAAAGATGGATCGGGCCTATTGACCCGATTATCACAGAGTGTCTCCCGAATGTAGCATCAGGGTGTACAAAGGAATTCTCGTTCGCGAGTTAGGACGATATTAAGCCGGTCGATAAACGCATTAGGGCGAGAGTATGGTAACCAATCGAGTTAACATCCCGGTCATCCGTGTCGGAGCTGGAGTCCAAGGGACAGTGCTCTGTCGCAACAGTGCAGGCGACTGGACGAGTCGTCGCTGCAGGATTGAATTAAAACTTTACTGACGGTGCGGCCGTTCGTATTAAAGGCGGATACATGAGTTTGGTCAGCATTTTAATAGGCCATTTCAGGTAGCCTGGCGACGAACACCGGCGAAAACGGAATGAGACAACCAGCTCGATTAGCCGGCCGGCAAAAATTCCTTGGGTTCCAGCTGATTACCCTTGTTCGGCTCGCTATTAGCTAATTAACTGCCTGGAATGAACCGCTCGGCCCACCAAATACTGCGACTGGCGATTTTACTACTCTGAGAACCGGCAATCATTTAATCATAACCCTTGTATTATTCCAAGTGATACTGATCCTAAAAATTTTTTGGTTATTTTATTTATGTAGCTGCTGGTTTTGTTTATTAAAATCTAATTTTTTTTTATGAGGCAACGCCCAATGCCGGAAGACATTTTCACTGGAAACTGGCACAGTATCCAATATCTCTTCTGAACGTCTTTTCGGCTCGATCCTGCGGTTTTCTGCAAATACTCCTCGGCGGCTCGATGGGCCATCAGAATTCGTGAAAGGCATTCGGCGGGGCCATAGACACCGAGCAGAACCGACCGACAGCATCCACGCGGAGCATCCTCCAGAAGGATCGTCGCAAGGACCTCCTTCCGGAGAGATAGGGTCTCGAGGGTCGGGTCCAGAGTTCCAGAAGCCCCGAGTTCCTCGGCGTTCTCGAGCGGGCAGACACTCCGGTCCGGCTGGTAGCCGGCGCATGCCTCGCGCTCGTCAGATTGCTCGAGCACATTCAAAGCGGCAAAGCCGCAAATCGATAAGCGGTTATCGTCGCCGGCACGACTTTGGGAACCAAGAGTGTTCCTGCAGCGCTTCTTTCGTCCACTTCGCCCGGTATATATCGGCGCTGATAACGGGACAGGTACGCGGGCATGTGCTCGCCGCAACCCGCAGGCCAACGCTGCCAAGCTGATAAACCGATGGGGACACGATCCAGCCCCGGCACTTGGCTACTTTTAAAAGCATTCGAGCTTGGAATCTGTTAGCCTCGAGAACCCGACGGAAGTCGAGCCTTTAAAATCTCCGCGATCACCTTGTTCTTTAATGTGTGCATTCCTCGTGTCTGCTCAAATTACATTCCTTCAGCATAGCTGTGCTTCGTGCAAGCCGACGACAACTACGGATTTTTATGCATTTATAAAACAATTGGCTGGGTGAAATATGAAACAGTACAAGATTAGAGATATCTAAGAATATCGTAATGTTGTTTTCAATATAACAAAACCATCGGTGAATGACATGAATCAGCCGCCACATCAAAAACGTTTCAATGCAGCTCGAGTCGCATGAAGACCTAAAGCAAGTCTCCCATCGAGCATCTCCTAGAGCAATTCAAGCCTCGAATAGGTCTAGTAGCAAGCGAGCATGTGCTTCCCGATGACAAACGGCCGAGTAAGAAATGAAGTCACACACCATCCAGAGGGGCACTAACTCTCTGCAGACATTGTAGAGACGTATGCGTTCGAGTCCGCAAACCGCGAATCTTCAACAAATTCGTGCCGGAAGTTCTTCGTTCCATCTGGCTCCCGCAGAGTCACGGAGATAACGTAGCAGCGCGGCGGTGGCGGCGGCGATGGCGGTCTCGGAAACAATTTCCGAATTCCGCGCACGTTCCCAAACACTTGACCCGCAAAATACAGCCGCCGTTATCCCGGTTTCCGGTAGATAACCCGCGCAGGCTGGGCGCATTAATCGGCCTTGTCCCATGGTGAAAGGCATCGGCGAGCCACGGGAATCCACGGCCCAGGGCACCGGGGGATAATGGCGTTATTATGCTCAAGAAATAGATCGTAACGTAGAACGTGAGCCAGACTGGAAGGTGGATCCACGAAAGTGTGTCTGGCTCGATCCTTTTCACCGTGCCCGTGAACGACGGCTCTTGTTCGCGAGTTCCGCTTCCGTTCAGCACGCGATTCTGACTTCCATGCGTTCACAATGGATCCTCAGACGGTCCTGAACGCGCGGCATCCTTTTAAAATCACGCCTTTTTATGGACGGGAGTGTAGAATGAGGTTCCTGGGGAGCAGGACATTCCGCAGATGCCGCGGGTCAATCGTCGACGTAGGCGATGAATTACACTGTCCAACACCAAATTTGATTTCAATATACTGTTGGGTCCTTCTTATAAAGTTTTTTGCGCTGATTCCGAATCTGGTTTTAATTTTTTTCCTATACGTCCAGTTTTTGAGAAAATGGAGTTTTAAAAAAAGACATATTTTTCAACTTTAAACAAATATTGTGATGTTATTATAAAAGATATTGAATTGTTGTTTACAGCAAACGATTCTGTAGACTTTCCTGAATACAGTGATATCCAATATTAATACATTATGATTGTTTAAACATGTTTAAACAATGATTAAAGACGGAGATGCACCACTTTTGCACCAATTTTTGCGGATATTTTCGAATTTATCTCAAAAAATAAGGGTCCAGCGAAAAATTGAACTATACCACGCGAAAGAGCAGACTTTTATCTTGAGAAACCCCCCTGTGAAGTTTGCATGGTCGACGTTTTTACCGAACCAGAAAGCAAAATATCTTCGCCCGACATGCGTTGACGCCAGTGGTGCTCTTCCACTAGCGCGGTCGTTCGTCGGGATACGGCGCGACGCGCTGCGGTGAAACGGCGCGTGGCTATAAGCGCGCAATTATGTCAGCTTACTTAAATGTAATACTTTATTAAATGTTATATTATTGTTATTTATTATTTATTAGTATATTTATTCTGTATAAATTATTTTATGTATTTTTAATGTTAGTCTCTCGTTTATAGTATATTTAATACAAAAAATACCTTTTGTAACAAAAAAATAATTTATTCACACACTACACTATTACACTATTTACAATGCTAATATATATGTGTACACTATTCAGATATAATACACTACTAAAATACATATATTATATACACAACAACTAAAATACTATAAATAACTATAAATGTTTTTTATGAAGTTTTATACGTAGCAATGCAGATTTGAAATGCTTGACACGACTGATTTCAACAAACACAAAGCCGAAACTGAACTCTGGCATCAGTTTTCTTAAGAACCAACACGATACATATTTTGAAATAAATGACGGTCTACGGACAACGGAATACATACAATGTAAGTCTGCAATGCGGTGACTGAAAAATTCTATTTTCAGTAATTGTCGTCTTATCTATGTATTGTAATTATAGTGCCAATGAACACTCGAGATTCTTCCGAGTAAAATAAGTCCAAACACAATATAAACGGGACTATTTTTATTGACTAAAATACATAATTAAAATAGTTTGCTCCATATTAAATCGATATAGTGTATTATATCTGAATAGTGTACACATATATATTAGCATTGTAAATAGTGTAATAGTGTAGTGTGTGAATAAATTATTTTTTTGTTACAAAAGGTATTTTTTGTATTAAATATACTATAAACGAGAGACTAACATTAAAAAATACATAAAATAATTTATACAGAATAAATATACTAATAAATAATAAATAACAATAATATAACATTTAATAAAGTATTACATTTAAGTAAGCTGACATAATTGCGCGCTTATAGCCACGCGCCGTTTCACCGCAGCGCGCCGCGCCGCGCCGTATCCCGACGAACGACCGCGCTAGTGGAAGAGCACCACTGGCGTCAACGCATGTCGGGCGAAGATATTTTGCTTTCTGGTTCGGTAAAAACGTCGACCATGCAAACTTCACAGGGGGGTTTCTCAAGATAAAAGTCTGCTCTTTCGCGTGGTATAGTTCAATTTTTCGCTGGACCCTTATTTTTTGAGATAAATTCGAAAATATCCGCAAAAATTGGTGCAAAAGTGGTGCATCTCCGTCTTTAATCATTGTTTAAATATGTTTAAACAATCATAATGTATTAATATTGGATATCACTGTATTCAGGAAAGTCTACAGAATCGTTTGCTGTAAACAACAATTCAATATCTTTTATAATAACATCACAATATTTGTTTAAAGTTGAAAAATATGTTTTTTTTTCAAAGCCATGATTTTCAAAAACTGGACGTATAGGAAAAAAATTAAAACCAGATTCGGAATCAGCGCAAAAAACTCTATAAGAAGGACCCAACAGTATATTGAAATCACAAAAAAAGTTGAAATTTGTTGGACAGTGTTATTGGCCCGGACAAGGGCTTGAGATGACCGCAGAGGGAGGAAGGAAATCGCATGAGCGACGAGCCTTCGGGACCTTGGATCCTTGGTTAATGGCTGCGAGATGGAAAGTGTCGCCTGGGGTTCCCTGGGATCGATTCAATGAGACTCGGGCGATGGAAAAGTGTCGTGGGGACTGTTAGGGACATGTTGGAGACGGCGGATATTAACCTGGATTCTATTAGGTGAGTGCAATTGTTTCAGTCCTCTGTGGTGTAGGAGTATCTGATGTTCAGGAGCCACTTTGTACAAGCAAATTTTTTATTAACTTTGTCCTGTGAGTCTGACCACATTGTAATATGGTTAGCATCTTCACTTCCCCGGTTACGTTTGCATTCAGTATCGCTTAGAATGTCCAAATGAGCAGGGTTTATTGTTAACAACGACTAAAGTTCACAGTAATTATGAAACCTCCGGGGAAATCGGGGGTTTAATTGCGAAGATAAAGGTACTTGCGAGGACAAGGGTTTCCAGGCGAAAACCATGTAAAGAGAAATGACAAATCGTTACGAAATCGTACAAGTTTCTAACCTGTTTGGTGGAGGGTTATCTAAACCGATGTTAACTGCTCGGATTAAGGGGTATGGCAGCGATAACGTTACTGTTCTGAAGCCCCGAGAACCGCAGGAACTTTCTCTGGTGCTTATAGAATTACATCTATCTACGGCAAACAGAGCGAGGATAAACGACGACACTCGAAACAGAACAGCGAGGAGTACTTCGTTGAGATTAACAAGAGAGGAACACCAACTGTCCGATTTTAACGAGCTTGTGTACGATACTACATCGAAAACGATGTCAGTCACGATATTAAAGAATACAAAATGTGAGATATAATTCAAAAATTCAATGCTGACCTCTGTAGAATTTTTCAAGGTCGTCGCAAAGTCAAACAAAAGGCAATACTATCAGTAACCTTGTCGTCTCGTATTTTTCACAAACATTCAAACATTGGATCACTGTGGACCCGGCACTTAGGCACGGTACAAAAGCTCCTCGAACCCAAAGTGGACCATTCACGCTCCTTCCCCGCAACTTCGGACGCCCGGAGGCAACTATCAAGAGTTGGTAGCGCGGCAAGATTTGCACAGTGCTCTCGGTAGCGTCGCGTCGGTGGCTAAAGAAAGGAGATCCGAATCGAGCGATGTAACCGGCTGGCAGTCAGTAAGCACGTTCTCGTTGCAGCACAGGGATCGTGCGCCAGCTGACGCGGCGTGGGATAATAGCGGCGGGTCGCATGCATTAACTTTAATTAACAGTTTCGCGTAGGTCTTCGCGCGGCTGTATTAAGAGCGGCGGTAGCCGAAGGGGACACGTGGCGAAAGAGACGCGCCATCGCCGTGAGCAGAAAGAACTCTCTCTGATTAAACCTCCGGCGAGAAGAGGCTAAACCCTAACGCAGAAATATCGTCGGCCCCCGAAATCCTCGGCCCTGGAGAGGCCCTCTCGGTCTTCGGCCATAAGGTCCAGCATGGAGCACGGTTTAATATCGTCCTCCTTCCGCTGCAACGTGACCGGACGTTACCTGGCCAGGCGGTTCTACCCAGAAACCTGGACCGCTTTCATTTATTCCGGGGCTGATTTACGACGGCCGCCGGATAAGTGGGCTGCCTGATGAACCGGCCCGCTTCCACGCTTCTCCCACGCAACGCGTGACACGCATTGTCTTGCCCGCTCGTTTTCCTCGGGAACGGCCCGTTTGATTAACGGCCACGGCCACGCCGTTTATTGCTAGACAACCGAGATGCAAATTGGGATCGTTTCTCGCGGTCCTGCGAGCGCAATATCCTCCCCGTGCGATGCTTTCGACAAATACGGGAACACAATGTTCGCCACATGAATTTTTATATCTTACGTCGGTGACGCTACGGGTGTCGCTTTAATTGAAATTCCGTAGGGATGGTCTTGCCTACCATAGAGAAAGGAAATATTTTACTAAATATGTGGGTAAAAATCTACTTACGAGTTTGAGTGTCGTCCGAGGCACTCAATTCAGATCCCTGGGCCAGTAGTTTCGGACCTTGAGTAATAGAACTGTCTGCTGAAGGATTGGCACCCTCCTATCCTGATGACCAGCCATAAGAATGAATTTGAAAAGCTGGGGTGTGAATCGGGGTCCTCGAGAGAAGAAATGGCGAGAGACTCTATTGGAACCCTTACATTTTTATCTGTTAGGGGTGGTTCGAGGTACCCTCGGAATCGAACGAAGTCTTCGATGTTTTACGATTAGAATCTTCGAGAATAAACTACTCGGAATTCAATTCTAGTCCAGAGATAGTGGAGTGTCCTCCAATCTTTATAAAAGGAATAATAAAAGTATCGATTGACTATTTTTACAAACTCCAAATAACGAATTATGACGAGTCTTAGTAATTACAGACTCTGCATTCTTCCCTTCTCTCTCTCTCTCTCTTCACTATTTAACACTTAGGTCTGCAAAAATCACTAAAACTCAAAGATTACGTTTCAACCATGAAGCCTTAAGTCAGAGTTAATTAACGAGGCTCTGTGAATCCCAGCAGCAAAGTTCTCAAAGTTGCAGCTGTAATTTACAAGGACCGCTGAAGTTAATGAACTTCTTCAGTCAAGAAAAACGTACCATCCCCCTCATCCAAAATTCACGTCACTAGTCTGAAAATTTCAGGTATTTACGGCAGAAATGGGCAAGTGAAACACGGAACAGTGCAACCTGGAGAACGTGACGAAGATTTCGTTGAGAGATAAAATAAAAATAAATTTCCTTTCCCTTCTAGTAAAATAATTAAGGACAACGAAGAAGAAGAAGAAGAAGAAATCTTGGTCATTGCAGTCGTGAAAAGAAATCGAACAGTCAACTCCTGATTCTAGCAATTACCACTCTGCCGATTACCAAGCAGAAAAGGTAGCCACAACCCGATCTCAGGCGATACTCGTTACCCCAAGAAGAAGCTCTCCAGCAATCTTGACCGTCTAAGGTCTCTTCCTCATCAAACTGAGGGTGTTCCGCCATCGAATGATAGCTAGAATATGAGCCTGGCTCGGATGATCACGCTGACCAAGCTAATTAATTCCGTCGGGTGGTCGATAGCTCGTCGAAACTACCTTAAACGAATCTTGTAAGACATCCGGCTGGAGACGGTGTTTCAGGGGCTTCACGGTTCCGCTTTCTTCTTGGTCTTTGCTGGCGGATCGTGTACAAGGAGGCCGACGACCCGGGCCGACGGCCGCGTCGTGCCTCGCGTTGCCTCGGCCTGCACCCCATGTGCTATGTATAATAAGATGTCGGCCATAAACGTCTTAGCACTTTGCGGGATGCGCTTAATTGATCGTCGCCTCGCTTCTCCGTCGTTGACGACGACGACAATGCTTCCCGGTCCCTGACGGCGAGTGTCGCGGCTCTTTTCCGGGTCCCGAAGTTCCTCGTTAGGCTGGGGGTATCCCGAGGGATCACGGGATTCTGGAGTTACGATTGCTTCCTCCAGATCTGCGAGACGCCGTCTGCGCGCCCGCGAAGTTTCGTGTCTGGTCTTTTTAATTAATAGGGAAACGTTCCCCGGGAAACGCCTCGCTGAATAATATGATAATTAGCGTGAATGTGACAGTCGGTGGATGGCTGGCTCACCGGGGGAGGCTATGTCGAAGGGAACTTGTACATGTATAATGCGACGGTGACGAGCGGCAACGTTTGACGGAAAGTATCGCCTGATAGCTGGCTATCCACACTTTTCGCGGCCGTCTTCCTAATTTGATTGTGACGGGATTTATAATACGGTTTTCGAGTTGGGAATATGCAAATTAGTCCTCCTGGCGAGGGAATTTTACGTAATTATTGACTGACCGAGACAGCCATTTTGTTCCGTTAACACGAGTCTTGTACAGTTGATGCAATACTGGAATTTTTAGATGGACGCACTTCTGTTAAGATACATGTAATATTTGTCGGTGATCTCGTGTTGTTGAATGGGCGATCACCTTAATTGATATTGATGCAACACGTTGAGTGAAATGTTTGGATCACAGATCCTTGGACATACGACTTTGTCGATATAGGACATGTTGGAGTGGACGCCTCAGGCTCATCCCGATAATTTGTTGTGCTCAGGCTCTTCACGAGAGAATATACAGACACTCGAAACCTTTTAACGTCTCGCGAACAGAGTAAGTGCGGAAACAAACGAAACGCGTGCTTGTATGTTTACCACGGTTACTAGACATAACAGTTTTCTCGCAACTTTTCTTCGTGCTAAGAGCGAACGAAGTGCCTCTCAGCCGTGTACGAACAAAATGTTAATTGGTTGACAGTATGAAACATTTTTCTTCTCGACGCTTCCTCAAACGAAGTTGTGAATGTGGATTTTTATGTAAAATAAAAATCGTCTAGCTCGATTGCAATGAATAATTGTGATTGTTTTCTGTGATTTCACTGTACAAAAATACGAAACGAAGTTCGCGTTACGTACGGAATGGCTTAATATTCGATCTCGCGTAATTTAGCTTCCAGCAGCGTTCTGAAACAAGTCAGCATTCCGCCGACACAAGCATCAATCTCGAGCGAAACAATTAACAGGATTAAGATCGCATCGCATCGGCAGGAAACGCGGTGGCCACACGCGCGGCGCCATTCATCGGCGGCATCGATCCTGCAGAAGACCGGTCGCTATCAAAGGTACCGTTCAAGCATGGCGGGTCTGATCCTCTGCAGACTGCCATTGAGAGACGCCAGGCGATCTCTGGCAGTTGATCACGTTCCAGGAACAATTCGATACCGCGAACCGAAGGAACTGAACGGTGGCTCGCGCTCGTTCCCGCTCTCGTGCGGCGATTAACCGAGCCGGAACAGAAAAAGCCCCGGTTAGCTGGCGAAGATTAAAGGGCCCCGACTGTTCTGACCCGTGAGCGATACACCGCGAGGCATTAAACACCATGTGTTTGACAACGTAACGCGCCGCGTCGAGATCTGAGAGAAAACGCCGCTCTTCGGGAACTCGCGGCACCGGGAACACGTGCTCCCGCGTTCGCAACACTCATTCTTCCTCGTTGTGTTTCCCCGGCGATGTATGTATCGTCGCAGAAAACACGCGCGTTCCCTTTCCGTTCATCGGTGGGCTACCGAACGAGAGGATACTTGTCGGATGTACCGAAATAAAGCTGACTAAAATTAGGCCGCGGCGGATCGCAATAAAACGGCCCCGGCTCGACCGGTTCGGTAACGACGTCGGGGCCGAGCACTCGTGTACGCCTAATAATTGGACACCTTGAGTGGAACGTTAAGATGAAGATACTGGGAATGCAATGCTCTCCTCCTACTCTTCAGCCTCTTCCTCTTCTTCTTCCTCTTCTTCTTCAGCCTCATCCTCCAGGTCCCTTGTTCGAAAGTCTGCTGGCCCGTTCCAGGCAGCTCGGCCACTCGAGGATACGAGCACTCGAGATTTCTTGCTCTGCCAGCGTGATTCAGGGATCAGTCGCGAGGAGATTCATGGGAGACGATCGAGAGACCTCTCCGGTGACCTTGGTAAGCCGATTTTTCGCGGACAGCGCACTGCGAGGAGGAATTCTCCTAATAATTAAATTTTAAACTAAATTATGATAATCATGTCAGACAGTTAGGGATTGGTAAGGATCAAGGATCGATTTTGAAGGCGTTGAGGAGATCTTTGTAACACTCGAGGAAGGCTTCATCCTTCTCGCTGTTAGTCGCGATATTTCAGCCAGAGCGTATTGAGGATCGCTGTATTTCACTTTTGGATGGCTTGGAAGCTTCCGGAGAGAAGGTACTTTGCTTCCAAAGGAGTTAAAAATTTCGTCGGAAGTGCGGAACTGATGTAACTTACCCACAGGTGCGAGCGAGAGTAGCGAACTTATAATATTTCGTCTCCGGGAGAATTACGGGCTTCTTGGGATTAGTGGAGTTCCCAGTTTGTTGGGCGGCTTGAAACTGGCTTTTTAAATGCTTGTTTAAGGTCGCATATGCTACTTAGTTAACAGCTCCCAGAAAGGGAGTTAATATTTACTTATTTCAGATCCACAAAAGCTGCAACCACTGGAAACAAGATTCCATTTGATTCCGCCTTTTTAAAATTCGTCTACAAAGATTGTCTAATAATGACCAGCCCATCAGGCTCTCGAAGCACATGCAATAAATTAGTTCGAAAGATGCAACTTTCCCCGAACTATTTTACTGTTCGGATTCGAAAAGTGCGGCGTTTAACTCCGGATGGTTTCGAATCGAATCTCGGAGCTTCGGAAATAGTTGAAGTGTCTGTAGTTCGCGTTCAAGCGGAATCCGACTCCGTGGGAGCCGTAAAAGTTTTATTGAAACTCGAAGGAGCGATTTGTGTTCTTTCCATCATCGAGAGGGGCGAATTGATATCGATCGAAACATGACGTACCACTCTCACTGGCTCGCGCACGCCCGCCGTTGTAAAATCATTTTGTCGATGGCAATTGAAAGCTAACAGTTTGCGGGAAATTAGACGCGTTCGCCGACCGTGACAGGATAAAATATCCATCGCGTGCCGTTGTTCGACGTTCATTCGGAGAACATTCGATTACGACGCAACCGGGTAGGCCGTCAATGCAGACAGCAATTACAGAGCGATGCGATTTGGCCTGCTCCTCATCGCGAAAAACCGGCGGCTGGATGACACGTCGCGAGCAAATATTTGGCAGAAAATCCATAGGCATCGGCAAACATTTATCGGGCGTGTCCCAGGCAATGAACGGATTACCGTATAAAATTTCCTCGCGGTATAAACGATTTTTAACGCGTCGCCGAGCGGATTCGTAAATAAAGAAATCGTCGTGTAAATTGCTGGAATGTTATTGATTTACCCTCGTCGAACGCTAATTGCTCGACCCAAATACGAGTCGATAGCGCTGCCACGATTCCGCTCGAAGCTCCACTCCATTCAAGAGTGCGCGCAAATGAGCCTGTCAGTGACGGGGCTGATGTTTTGTTTACCGAAATGTTGTTTATTCATAAAGCATAACGAAACTCGTTTGTTATGTCATTTCACAATACGGATTTTGGTTTATATTCCTGTGAGGGGACACACGAAACAACCACAGTCATTAGCCGTCTACGTGAAGGGACGTATACAATATACATATAATGCTCAGAATAACGATTGTGATTATGTTTTAGTATCCTTCTAAAATATTTATTAATAACGTTCTGTGTACGTGTAAACAATTTTTGTTAGGACAAAAGGAATCCTCTTTAAAAATGGCGCTTTACTTCCACTGGAGGTGGACTCGAATAAAATAATGACGTAAAAATGGAAAGAATGAGAGGACGGTAAAGGGATTCAATTATCGTGGCGATTTATCAAAGTGGTCTCCGGGTCCAGTCCCTAGACAACGATCCGCCTTCCATATTTGGGAATGGCCTCTCTTCGGCGGCACCTGCCTTTCGGAATCAGGTGCGACCGCAACCCCGCGTAAATCAGAAGATACGGCCATCCATGGGAAACTGACCTTCGAGGAAATCAATATCCTCCCGCTGGGACGACGGCCGGAACGGCTACGTCGACGACGGCGACGACGACGATGCGACGGGGACGTTCACCGAGGACCCGCTCTCTCTCTCTCCCTCTCTCTCTCTCTCTCTCTCTCTCTCTCTCTCTCTCTCTCTCTCTCTCTCTCTCTCTCTCTCTCGTTTCACCGTCTCTGGGAGATCGTTTTACGCTTGAAATTGTTAGACGCTGGTCCGTCAAGGATAATCGAGAATAGTGCGCCGGAAACAATCCCTTCGTGTTCCGTCCGTTAGCATCTGCATTTGTACAATACATTTGATCTCCCTCAAAACTAACATTTGTCTTCTCGAGATACATCGAGCATTATCTCCGATTTTTGAAAAATTGTCGATAGGTGTCCGTCAATTTCCACACATTTGGAGCTACTGTACGTCTACTACATTTTCTTTAATAAATTTTATCATATATGTGTAGAGGAAATATTATCCCTTTTATAAATTAATCCATAGAAACTCCACAAAGAGGTAGTCTACTAACGAGTCCAGCGATGAACATTATTGCCTCCTAGAAGTTAGCTCCACACTTGTTAAATTAAATAATTTAGCAAAGTTTGTGCTACATTGTGCTCGGATATTACAGCTATAATATAAAAAATACGACTAAAAATTGAGAAAAACGATTTTCTGAGTAGTTACCCACTTTTCATTTTTTTCAATTTTCTCAATTGCGTCAAAGTTTTGGACATCTAATTAACGTTGAAGTTAGTAACAATTATCCAAACAGCATATAATCATATATCTGAGTTGTGCTTTAAAGTTCATTTGATAATACGACTGGGAATTTTACGAATCAATAACAAAAATAAAAATCATCAAAGATATACACTTGACGCAGAAAATGTTTATCTCGCATAAAGATACGCAGTTCAATAATGCTTAACTTAGATTCCACTTCTAGGGGATGAAAAATCTAAGCCCCAAAGAATACGAACGTCCAAGTTCCACACTAACATAAACCTCATTACGACACCATCGTGGAGTTGAATGGTGCGAATATGGTTTAAAGGGTTGGTATAAAACTCTGCCATTGTTTATTGTCTCTGAAAGGGTCGAGGGAGAGGTGCGGTAACGAAAATATTTGACTCGCAACCCCCGACGGCAAAGTGAAATCCTAGACAGTGACTGCAGCTACTCTATTCCCGTCGATGACACGAGGGGGGAGGTATTCCGCTGCTCGTTTCATCCCCTGCAGGGGGGATGAGGGGCCGGATGAGTTGATCTATGACTCAGTCAGGAAGTACGGCTCGACGGTGGCACACAAAGTGGCGGTGAAGTGAACCTGCCACCCCCGCGATATACCTCTTCTCCCCCCGTTCAGCTTCGGGGAAACCGATGAGCCAACCCCGCGTCTCTTTTTCTCCCCGGTATCGACTTTGTTTCTGGGAACCGGAAGCACGATCCATGGAGCCACGTGCCCTGCAACGTGGACCCGCGGAACTGAAAAACTGACTGACGCCAGGCCAGGGACGACGATCGATGGGGATGATAAGGGGAGACCCTGGAGGAGCTTCCAGCCTAGAAGAGTCGACGAAATAAAATATCCATTAAGCCTGCTTTTCCTCCAGTAACCCACGCTTGATTAAAGATAGTCCACCTCCCTCGTCGACAAGACTTTTATGGTTCGCCTTCGAATTAATTCACCTCCGGACACTCGATTCTTGAGGCAGTAAAAAACCGAAAGATTTACGAGATCCCATTGTTGAATTTTATCTGTTGTAATAACAGTATTACTTTTACTGGGTATGAGCAGAGTAGGAATATATGTATAGACTGGTTTTAATATAACACTTTAATCTGATACTTGTATATAAGACCTTCTGGTTGTGCGGTCGTACAGAGACTGTATTAGATACATTGTTCAGAGTATACACAACACGCAGTAGTACACAACAGGTGTCACTACAACTATCTGTTCAGATGATAATTGTTTGCACCTACTTTATCGACAGACTTGCCGTTATTACAATCAACACTTCCTCTTAACGGTAAGTTTGTCTAAGAGATTTATTAATTTTTTTTATTTCTATAATTACAACATAGATTGAATATTATTTCTTTTAGAAACCAAAAAATATTACTGAATTGCCTTGTCTATAGCTTTTAACATATGTAGTCACAAGAACAATAAACCAAACTGAGTAATACACATCATTGATTCATGAGCGCTGTTAATTAATGCTTGTTTCTACATAGTATATTGTAAACTATTCTTAAATTCTTTAAATTTTACATTGCTTAAGGGTTTAGTTAGTAGATCAGCTAACTGTTTTTCAGATGGACAGTATTCTATGTCAATAGTCCCTTCATTATATTTTTCGCTGATAAATTGAAATCGTACATCAATATGCTTGCTTCTTTTATGAATTATTCCGTTTTTAATTAGGCTCAAAGCGCTCTGATTGTCTATTAATAGTGTAGCCTTTACCTTTGAATTAGTTAAAGTTTCTAACACAGTTTTTAGGTATGTAAGTTCTCTACAACATTCTGCAGCAGCGATGTATTCGGATTCGGTGGTTGACAGTGCAACTATGGATTGTTTGTGGGAGCACCAGCTGATAGGTCCATTTCCATAAAATATGACAAAGCCAGTAGTACTCTTTCTTGTGGATACGTCACCAGCAAAGTCCGAATCGCTGTAGCCAATTAATTCATTTTCTCGTTGAGCGTTTTGTTTTGAAAACTGAATACCAATGTTTTTAGTTCCCTGTAAATATCTGAGAATGCGTTTTATATTACTTATATCTAGGTTTGTTGGTTTGTCTACGAATCTGCTTACGTAATTGACAGCGAACGCGATGTCCGGTCGAGTTTCCGACGTTAGATATTGTAAATTACCAACTAATTCTCTATAAGGAAAACGAGTATCTGATGTTTCATCATTTAAATTAGTATTCGTATGAATACTTACTATAGGAGTGGAAACAGCCTTTGAATTTTCCATTCCATATTCTGTTAATACTTTTTCAACAAATTTACTTTGATCTAATATTAACGAAGTATTATTTCTAGTTATATTAACACCTAAGAAATTTTCAAAAGAGCCAAAAAATTTTACCTCAAATTCTTTTGACAGTTTTTCTTTAATTTGATTCAAATATTTAGTATTTTTACTTAGTATTATTCCGTCGTCTACGTATATTGCCAATATCAAATGACCTCCCTTTGATTTGAAAATACATTGGTCTGAAGGAATCGGATCTAGCCCGTTTTGTTTTACAAATGATTTGAAACGTTGATTCCAATTTATTGGAGCTTGTTTCAGTCCGTACAAAGCTTTTTGCAACTTACAGAATTTGTTTGTGTTTCCGAATCCTTCTGGTAACTTTATATAGACTTCCTCATCTAAGTGTCCATACAGGAACGCAGTTTTTATATCAAATTTCAGAATTTTGTAATTTCCTAAAACAGATAAGGCCATTAACAGTCTGAAAAGATTTGCATGTAGCACAGGACTATAGGTTTCGTTGAAGTCAACTCCTTTTTGTTGTTCACATCCTCTGACTACTAAACGTGCCCTGTGTCTTCCATCATCCTTTATTTTGAATATCCATCTTGCACTCAAAATCTTTTTGTCTGATATGTGATTAGGATCTACCTCAATCCATGTTTTATTTTTTTTTAAGGATGTCTTTTCCTCTTCGATTGCAGCTTTCCATTTTTCTGCATCTTCTCCATAGATTGCTTCCTTGTACGTTAGATGTACATAGTACTCTCCAAGTCTTTCTGGTAGATTTCTTTGTCTTTCACTTCTTCTTGGCATTTCTTGTCGATCTTGATCAGTATTTTGTATATCTTCATCCTCATTTACAGATGTTTCGTTTTCTTCCGAGTTTTCTAATCTGTCTGTCTCTTCAGAGTTTTCTGATCTGTCTGTCTCTTCCGAGTTTTCTTCTTCTTGATTTTCTTCTGTATTCTCTGTTTGATGTTCGTCTGTTTTACTGTCTTCTATTCTAATCATTACCTTTGATATTTTACTTTCATTGTTTTCTTGTTCTTCTTTATTCTCATTGTTAAAGATTACATCTCGTGCTAGTGTTATTTTTCTATTTTGTTCATCCCATAAGCGATATCCGCAAGTGGAGTAGCCAACCATAACATATTTAGTACTCCTTTCATCTAATTTTTTTAGTCGTCCAAGCTTTTTTGCATAGGCGTTACATCCGAAGATTTGTAAATTATCCAGGTTAGGAATTGTTCCATGCCAATTTTCCGCTGGCGTTTTATCACTCGTGGTGGTAGGACTTCTGTTTAACAAATAAACTGCTGTTCTTACAGCTTCTCCCCACATCTCTTTGTTTAATCCGGAATCCAGCAAAAGAGCTCTTGCTTTTTCCATAATTGTCCGGTTCAACCTTTCGGCTTTGCCGTTTAGCTGTGGAGAATAAGGTATCGTAAAATCTAATACAGTTCCATTGTTTTTACACCATTGTTCTAGATCTTTATTTGCAAATTCTCTACCATTGTCACACCGCAGCTTTGTTACTTGTTTTCCCCATTTAGTTTTACATTGATTTAAATAGTATTTAATTGTTTCTGTTACCTCATATTTTCCTTTGATGGGAAATACAGCTGTGAAATGCGTGAAGTCATCGAGAATTGTTACAAAATATCTCATCCCGTCCCAGGTAGGTGGTTCTATCGGTCCACACACGTCGGAATGAATGATTTCCAATGGTTTTGAGGCTCTGTTTCTCTCCGTATTAAACGGTTTTCGCGTTTGTTTCGCTCTCATGCATATGTCACATGTTTCTAGGTTATTAGTAGATATAGACATTGAGTTCATACCTTTACTTAATTTTTCCAATTTCTTCATGTTTGCTCCGCTCAAATGCCCAAGTTTTCGGTGCCATAGTAAGGTCTCGTTTTGCAATGTTAGCAAACTTGTAGTTTTGTTTGTTTTATTGAAATCGATTGCATATAGTCCATTCTGTCCTCGAGATCCTTCAAGTACCGTTGTATTATTTTTTGAAATCTCTACTTTGTCCTTGGTGAACACAACCTTTCCATTGTTTTGAGTGATTGCATTTACAGACAATAAATTTTTCGTGAGTTCTGGAATCAGTATTACATTGTTTAGTGTGCAATTTTCAGTTATTACTTGCCCTGTTGCTTTGGCCTTCATAGTTACCGACTTTTTTGCAGTAGATATTTCGGACTCTACAGTTTTTACATCACTTAGAAGATTAATGTTGTTAATCATGTGGTTCGATGCACCTGAGTCAACTACCCATTTATTTTCACAGTCATTGTTTTTATTAACGTAGAAACATACCTTGTCTTGAGTACGTCTAGCAGTTGATACATTTTTATTCTTTCTAAAGTAACAGTCTCTCTCTAAGTGGTTAGATTTCTTACAGATTCCGCATCTTTGTGATGATTGGTCACTCGCCGATTCGAAAGATTTCTCCTTATATCCTCTTTCGTTGCGATTACGTTCTGTTGACCTGCAATACTTAGCCAAATGGTTAAAACCATTGCATTTGAAACACCTTCTAACAGAAGCTTTAAAGGCAACATTGTCGGGCGAATCGTCCTTTTGTTTGTTTCTGTTTTCTTCTAGCTGTAACCTTGTTATTAAATTCGTCAAGGTCCTTTCGGCCAATGGCGTCGAATCCCACGCGCTTGCGAAATGTTTGAACTGAACAGGAAGAGTAGCTAATATTTTTGTTATTAACATTGTATCGTCTATTGTTTGATCCAATGAATTTAATCGATGAGCTAAGTTTTCAAGAGTACTCACGTGAGTCGATATATCGCTTCCTTTTTCGAAAGTACAGTTAAAGAATTCTTGCAGCAATGTACATTTCATTTGTTCCGTATCTTTTCCGTATATGGCCGTTAATTTCTTGAACATTTCCATTGAGGTTTTACAATGCAGGAGATGCATTTGCGGTTTTTTCTCACTTGAAAGTATGATAACTTTTTGCGCTTTTGCATCCTTAAGTTCCCAGTCTAGCTTCTTTTGCTCGTTCCAATCGTTTGCTGGCACAATTTTCCCAGTCGCTACATCGAGTATGTTTTGCGACTTAAACAGAATCGTCACTTGGAATTTCCAGAACTGAAAGTTGGTTTCGTCCTTCAGTTTTTCTATATGATCTGCTTCATTATAACCGTTTCTGGCAGCCATTTTCACTTTTGTTTCACGACCACGTGTATTTGAATTTCGAACAGAACACTTATGGTTTAACTTGTTAGCCTTATTAATTTTTTCACTTTCCTACAGTTTTACTTATTACTGCTCTTTATTTTTTCTTACTTGATTTTAATTTTGCTTAGACTTTTCGACAGCTCTTAGTATTAGGTTAGTTTTTAGTTTTTACCTTTTTTACTTTTCTTTGGACCTGGGCCCATAACCTGTTGAATTTTATCTGTTGTAATAACAGTATTACTTTTACTGGGTATGAGCAGAGTAGGAATATATGTATAGACTGGTTTTAATATAACACTTTAATCTGATACTTGTATATAAGACCTTCTGGTTGTGCGGTCGTACAGAGACTGTATTAGATACATTGTTCAGAGTATACACAACACGCAGTAGTACACAACAGGTGTCACTACAACTATCTGTTCAGATGATAATTGTTTGCACCTACTTTATCGACAGACTTGCCGTTATTACAATCAACACCCATAAATATTAACCAAAACAGTTAGACTACGGATCTATAAATTTCTGATAAAAATCAGTCGTACAGAATCAATACAATTATTGAACGACGAAATACGTTTTATCTATCTTCCACTTTGACAATTAACTTGGGAAGTTTGTATTTTGTTAATAAATGCTGTTATTCGAAACAAAGTTCAAATTAGCGAAAACCTAAAGAAAATGTGTCAGGAACCGTGAGAAACGCCGTGGGGAAGGTTGAAGGGAGTCTTGAAGAGCAAGAAAAGTTTACGGACGAGCGAGAAGGAACAATTTTGGGAGGCTATACTCCTCTTTAATTAATCCGTATCACTTAGCGAATACCGTCCGGGGTTATCTTATCAGGTAATTGTTTCTCGCGAGTTTTCGCACGGTGAGAACGTCCAGCGGAAGCGGAAGTGGAAGCCTCGCGTGGCGTGGTCCGCGGATTTTCCGGTGGGCTCGCGTGCCGTACACTGCGAAACGATTTTCTATCTGTTCCCGGCATCTAGCGGCAAAAAACCAGCTTGAAAACGACGCGGCAGAGCAGCGTCGCGGCGCTCGAGGGCGCCGGTGACTGACGAGCGTGGCGAAGCCAATTTAACTTCTTTCAAAGGGCGAAGGAGGAGAGCACCACGGTGGTGTGGCGCGACACGCGAAACACGAGATCGCTGATAACCGTAATTGAATAACTGTCGAATGAAACTAGCGATCTTTTAAATCACGGCGACCGAAGTACCGAGCCTCTCTCTTCTAACTTCGTCCACCGGGGCTCGCAATTTATCACGGTTTACCGGAAAAGAAGCGAGCTGCTGCGCCGGGTTCGCCGTAAGAAAAGGACCAATTAAAGACCCGGCAAAACAGACTCAGACGAGAAAACACGCGCGCGGGCTGATTAATGGCGACGAGATTTTTAATATCTGCAAAGTGGCCCGGCCGACGCCGACCGTCTTGTCTCCGACGAACGCGAACCCCGCTGAAAGAAATATCGCGATAGGGGAAAAGGGTAAGGAATAGCGCCGCGATTCTTTCTCGAGCATCCCCCGTGCCACCCACGATTGCTCCGTTGCAAATCCGGGAATCGAGCGAATGTCTCGACGCGGTATCGCAGAAATAACGCGATCGGGCAAGCGTCGTGATTTATTATTAAACGATTTAAGTTATTTGCGAGGTACTAGAAGAAGTAGTTTACTGGATATTGGATAAAATTTTCGGAAAAATTGCATTTTGTTACTAAAAGACCCTTTTTACGACGTTTCACGCGTGCATTGAGCTGTTGTGAACATATTTTCCAAATTTCCGCTACAGACTCAACCGACTGCAATTTTCCCAAAATCTTTTTCACACATCCTCCAGCAAACCGAAGCTAGAAGGTTCTTGAGGAAGCCATTTGGTGCGCTTTTGAAGAGACTCCATTTTAAAGGATGTATAAGAACCCTGTCGACAGGCGTCCTTCTAACTTCAAACCGACCCAGTTCCTTTTCCCGTCGACTAAACGGTGTTCCAAACCTCTCCCGCGTTCGAACCAATAAGGATTTACGAGACGGTCGACCTTTAAAGACCATCGTCGTCGCGCTGTCTTTTAGTTCGTCGAGTTCTCTGCTCGCGAATGGTAACGACAGGCGTGTCGGTTTATAAAGTTAGCGACTGGAAAGGGAGGGGACTCTATCGAGGCCAGCTCGCCTCGCTGACATTCCGCGACGACAATCTATACGCTGATACGTTATTATCGCTTATTGCCCTTTGCAGAGAGCGGAGGGTGTTCGCTCTTCCATTGAGAGGCTAAATTGAGAAGCCGGAGCAACTGGTCGCTCGGCGACGTTGTTTAATGAAATTGCAGTCCGGCCCGGCTGCGATCGGCGCTAAATTGCGCCTGGTAATTAATTAACAGGTATAAAAACCGGGAATATTAAGTTTTAAAGCGGCTGAAGGACGTTTGAGGTGATCATTGCGATGATTGGAAGGGAGGCTCTGAAATTGCTAATAAAGAGCGCTTTGAAGTGTCCGTTGAGAATTGATGGTCTACCGTAGTGGATGAAGTATCGAGGGTGGTTAGATGATTCCTGATTGCGTCAACAAATTGGATTGCACAATTTCAACACTTTCAATTTCCGCGTCTTCTAATCCACCTCGTAACAGTTTCTCAAAGCTCATACTATCCTCCACGATAAACAACGATTCTCTTCACCATGGGGAGCCGGCACGGGGTCGTCTAATGGCCCCATGGTCCCACACGTGGTCGTGATTACCTTAGCGTGAATGCTCCGTCGAGGCGGAATTGAGAGGACGAGTTCTGGCGAGGCTTCCGCGAGCCAAGCATCATTCCTTCTGCATTAATTACCGTCCGCTTAATGACTCCCCTAATATCCGTTGACCACGCGTTATCTGGCACGGACGTAACAAGAAAAGCCCGAAACGTGATTTATTATCGGAAAAACACATATGCGCTCGGTGACAAGGCGAAAAGTTCGCGCCAGAAAATTTCCAACGGAGGGAGAGGATTCATGAGGGTCGCGACCCCAGGTTCCTCGAAATCTGCAGACGAAGAGAAGAGGAAGAAGAGAGGAGTCCCCGTGGGGGTCTGTAAACGCGACATTAAAATCAGCTTACAAATCGCTTCGACGACGTTTCCCGTCCGGATCGTGAAGCCCGCGAGTGGACGAGTGGTTCCTGGCTTCGTTTTCTCTTTACCAATCGATCCCGTGTCTTCCTGATTTCTTGGTGGGCTGCGCGACAAGAGCCCCGACCCGCTCGCTCGGGGGCCTGCCATTTTCTGCAATCGTTGCGTTTCCTCTCGCCGCGCCGCGCCGATTCGACGGCCCGAGAGCGGCAAAAGGAGCTTTTCTGCATATAATGATCCCGAGGGTGCTACCGTAGGCTTATTTCGAGATCCTGCGACTACAGCCCTTCGATTCTATACCTTACGACTGACTCCGAGTCCATTGTGTACCCGGGACAGGTATTTGCTCGATTCTTAGATTTTGTTGGACCTCGAGTACGCCCCAGGGCGGTTTGCGCGAAGGATTGCCAAGTATTTCTGCTCTTTAACCACCTGCGATGGGGGTTCGACGATGGAATCGTGCGATGGACTTGTTAGAAACAATTTCTAAAATTCACTGAATAACCAAGCTATACATAATCGATCTAACAATCTGTATACCAAGAGTCACGCAAGCACCGAGTCCTCAATGAACATCTTCGCCAGGGAAACGTCATCTGCAGAAAATCGGCTTGATTCATCTTAGGGGATGCGGAAGGCAGCTGTCCATCGTGAGCCTCTCGTCCCGATTAAAATCTTCTTAATGGTCGGCTCTTTGGCGTTCGAAGACGTTCGATTCCTGCGAATGTTTGCCAGTGGGATCGTGGCGCCGAGGAAAAGGCGGTCGAGGCGCTGAAGCGGGGGCTGGTAGAGAAGTAGGCAGAGTCTTGCCCGAGCCGTAGACCCGACAGATAAGTAACAGTACGTAATCCTCGGTTACGTGATCCCGTTGCGTTTCCCTTTCACCGGTGTGTGCGGTGGCCTTCCCTTTTATTCCAGCCTTCTGACCGGCTCTCGCAAGTTGCCAGCCGAGGTCCGAGGGGTTGCGTTTGAATACCAAAGTAACCACCCCCGTTTGGCTGGCAGAGCGGCGCGGCGCGGCGCGGCGTTCGCAAGAGGGATGATGCACCATGCCACACCGGATCGAGATACTTATCGGGAGAGAAGGTAGCCGCCGAAGACCGTCGAACGGCATTCAATCGAGCGGCGAGTCAGGAGGCTTCGGGGGGATGGTTTGCGGGGTGGAGGAGCGGATCCGCGTTTTCAAGACCGCTCTCAGCCCTGGTAAACACGCGGACTACACACAGGGAAAAAGGACATAGAGGGAGAGAGAGAGAGGCGAACGCATGCGACTCGGCAAAGCGATCTCTTGTGTTTCTTTCCTCTTTTTTCCGCCGACGCGCGTTTCAACCCTCCTTTCTCTCTCTCTCTCTCATCCCCACCGCACTCGACAGAGAGACGCGGAGTTTCTCGAGTGGTACGTGAGGAGACGCGGCCCACGTTCTGGAGAGGGGGAGGAGCCGGAGGAACCAAGGACTAGGAAAGCCGCAATCCTCTCGAGAGACGCTCACTCGAGCCGACGAGTGCGCGTCTACGAAAAAGGATCCCGGATGAACGCGCGACGTTCTTAATACGACGCGTATCAGCAAGCTTAAAAGCTCAGCCCTGAGCCAAACGACCAATCGGACGGCATTGTGGCTGCTGTCGCCCGCTGCTATTCCGTTATGGGGATAGGTGTTGGATTCCTCGCGAGCGACCATGTTACGTACAGGGATTGCCTAACGCTGCTACCATTTCCGCGGATTTTACCACGCGAGGATCCGCCGAGCGACGCTGACGATTGTTCTAAGCTGGGGGTGGGTTAGGTTTCCGTAGCGTGGATTCTATGAGTGGGATTCCAGGTGATTAGGAGCTTTGTTGCGTGATGGCGAGATTTAGAAGATTTTTAGCGAGGTAGCTACTGCTTTTATCCAGGTGAAAGGGATTTTCACGGGTTCTTTACATCTACATTCCTATATTCTACGTAACACATTACAAAACAAATACCACAGTAATCATTTTTAGATACTCTTACAACCTCCTCCCTCTTTCCAAAACATAGAATCACTCCCGTCTGCGCGTAAAACTAGAAAAATCTTTACTCTAAAGATGCGCAGCCCATAAATCACCAAGGCGACTCTCGACTTTTCCGTCTCCACGACCCAAATTGCCTCACAGTTTTGCGATCCTTTTATCAACGTTGGCACAACAAATCAAGGAGAAACGCTGTACAATTAACAATTTAATGCCATCGTGTCATAGCCATTTCTTATACACGCACACCAATTTCCTATCGCGAGTCATAAAATCCAGCTCGTCGTCAAAAATTACGTCTGATACCGGTCGCTCTTTCTCGTCGCGCGTCGTCTGCCGGTGATATCGAGATTAACCGGTGCGCAGGCGAGTGCTGATTAAATTAGAATTCGTCCAGTCGATCGGAGTCAGAGCTTGCCGGGTGATCCGGTTGAAAACCATTCCACGGTTCATTATCTCGGACGGGGCCTCGGCCCGTAGTTCGGGGCGTCGAGCGGATTATGAGAAGAAAACCGGAGGGGAGGGGGGTAACTTCCTCGAGGAGAGCGATTCGTTTCTTTCGACGTAATAAGTTAGTTTCCCCGAGGTTATCCGGGCTCGCATTTACCGGGGGAAGGAGGGTTTGAAAAGAAGAAGAAGAAGAAGAAGGTCTTTGCTCTTCGTCCCGGTCTCTCACGGTTGCTGGCGGAGGTCGACTCGAAACGAAGGCAATTACGTGGCATGGCACTCGACATTATCGCCTCTCTCGGGGGCCGCTCGATTTCCTGCGAGCAGCCCCCTTATTCTTCGTTGCTTTCGCTTTCGCGACAATCGATACAGGGACCGAACCTCTTTCTCGTTCATTAAAGTGTCAATCCAGCCTCGGAAAAGGGCTCGGGCTTCGACTAGCCCTTCTTCTCTCCCTTTTCTCCACCCTTCCGACCGTGTCACCGATCGACGGAGGAGACGGCCGTGAAATAAAGCGAAAACTCCAACCCCCAACCCCGTCGTTGAACTTTGTATCGACGTATAAGGTGCGACGGGTGCCGTCTTAATTCGCGCTTATCGCCGTCGGAATTGATGTCCTCGCCGCGGTCAGCCGACCGTGAACTCCTTCGCCAACCTCCCCGGAACGCCTAATGGCAAAGAAAATTTCTGGACAGCCTTCGAGGTGGGTGATTACCGGCCGAAAAGTTCTGGAAAAGAGGTTCTGATCGTTCTCGCATGCTCTTCGCTGGACTTCTGAAACGACAAAGGGATGCTGTAGCTGCTCGATTCTAAAAATGCTCTAGGGATTCGTCGTCAGTAGACTGCGGATCTTTATACATGTTAAGGAATTAGTATGGTCGTGAAAGGAGGTGAAATTAACGTCACTTGCAGTCTCAGTTTAGCGTCAAGAAAAGTCAAGACGTCCACTTTATTAAAACATAAGTATATAACTTATACAACTAATGAACCCGATACCAACTAAGCACTAATAGAAATAATAAAGAAAACAAAAGGAAAGAAACTAGAATGCAGTAAAACGAAAGAGAAAGCCAAAGAAGCGCAAAGGCTATGAAGTTAGAGTGGATTTATAGTGGAGCTGCGAGCATCGATAATAGCGGCGCGGTGAAAAGAAACCAACATTCGTGACAACATTTCGACACATACTAATGAAAAAGTACATATGTATTTTCTTTTTTTTTCTTTTTTTTCACCGCACAGCTCACCTCGCTGCTCCACTATAAATCCATACTTAGTCGTTTGTAAAGAGCGCAGTGTTAAATAGCTCAAGTGAAGCTGGAGTTTGAACGGTAACTTTTCGGGCAATCAGCTGTACCGAAGGAGTTCGAACGGTGGGGGGAAAGGTGACGAGGAGCCTCTATTGTCGCGAGTCCTTATTATGATTTTGGCAACCCCGTCGCCTCTCTCTCTCCTGTCCCATATTAACTCGCGTGCCACCGCGGAGCTCGCGTGATCCGAAACAATACAAAATAAAAAATGTTTGCACAAACATTTCGTTCTTCTTCTAATTATCTTATTCAGCTGGAACTAGTACACAGATCTTCATCCAGTCCTTAAATCTGTCGGATGTGTTCACTACTTTGAAGTGTACGTAACCGTTTGTGAGAAAATCCGCAATGTAGTCATTAGGCGTAGAAGTTCGGAAAGGAACTGTAGAGTCAAACGTCATCGGAAATCACACTTTCCCCAACCCTCTGCTCATTCCTCGAGCAATCGACTCGCATATACCGATCTGTGGATGGAGTGCAGGTCGGTAAAAGCGTGGCGACGAGGCCACCAAGCGTTTTGCGAGCAGCTCTCGAAAGAATAATGCTGCAAGGACCAGACTCCACCCACGCTGCTCGCTCGGTGTGTGTCTCCTGCAGCCGGTAAAAGCTTCTGGCTTGTCCGACGAATTCGTTCCTGTTTCTTCGCTAGCTCTCGAGCATCTACACTCCAGCCTCGACGAGGATGTGTTCTCCTCCAGGGCCATTTCCAACCCCCCGTGCATCACGGACGTCGCCGAAAGGGGTTGGCGAACGAACGCGCCATTAGAGCAAGTTTCCCGACGACCGCCGGTTCGACGACGATCATCGCTGTAATTATGAGTGACGTGTCACGGATTGTCCGCCTCGTTGGTTTCTACGAATCCTCCTTGCACCTCCCCTCAACCCTCTAGACGAGTATTTGTCCGGGAAACGGTCGTTCCACAGGGATCCGTTGATTCCGGCGTAGTTTCGCGGAGTTATTACGCGCGCGCGTCGGTATTGTACTTGCTCGGCCTGATTTAAGGGGCTGGAAACTCTGCCGGATCGTGTTCACTTTTGTTTGGCAATTGGACGGCCCCGGGGCCGCGAACGCGAGAACTGGCATATTTGAGAGCCAAACTCCGAGATCGGTTAACAGTTTAATCGCGGCTCAGCCGTGTTGCTACTGCTATATCCCCGTAGACAACGTTCTCCGGTCGCTTTTCTGGATATTAAAATTAGTTTCCAGCCGGCCACCGAAACTTTCGAGCCTGAACGACTTCCGCTGGACCCTGTCGTGCTTGCTCGTCCCATTTTCGCGTTTATCCCGTACTCCAGTTCCGTTTTACCATTTCTGCGAGGAAAGTCTGTTTGTATATATTCTACAGGTAAAGTAACAGCTAACTCGAATGTCAAATCAACTCGTCATCTCCACTTGAAAGGTTAATGCTAGAATTGGTTTGTACACCTCGTAGATTGCGAAGACAGAAGAAATTTGCAGCCCCGACAACTCTTCCCACGGCAAAGGCAAATTGGCTAACAAGCGCACCGCAGAAATTCGCCGAACGGCAATCATAAAGCAGAACAAAGGGTTTCATAGCGGCGAAAGTTTCCGCGAACCAAGAATCCGAGTGAACCGAGGCGGAAGCGATCTCCATAAAATCGTCGGTCATCATCACCGGCAATTGGTCCAACTAAGGTAAGCGTTTTCTCTTCGACGGTTGCGCTATCCCGTCGACACGTCTCGACGCCGAGCGTCGTCGGTTCACCGATTCAAGTCCCATAAAAATTTCATTCTTTCACCGGGGTCGTCGGTAAGCGATCGGCGTTGCAGCCAAGATTAATCGACGTCTCGTCGACGTCGTGCCGGTTTTATCGTCGCGAACTGCACCCCGACGGATCCGCCGTAACGCTTTGTCAGTCAGAACTTTCGCTGGAGACGATCCCACCCTCGGCAGCCTCTTACCAACCCCCGCCACACCGGAAATGGAATATCCCCGATTCGTGTCAGCCGAAGAACTTCCCGTACTTTTCGGGCCAACTGTTAACGATTCTCCTTCAGCTCGGGGTGCGCACCCTTCTTCATGGGGGTTGCTAGTGCCCGGGAAAACGCGCGCTCCGCGAAACTCGGAAGAATCGAATTGGAAATCGAATATTTGCTCCTCGCTCTCTCGCTGCACGTTCGAAATTATTCGACTGTACCGAACAGCTCTGCTGAAATTCGAAAGAACAAGTTACGGAGTCGTTTTGTAGACCCAGCAAAAATTGAAGTACAGGCTAACCGTGCAATAAAAATTCGTTTACAATCAGCAGCGTTTTGAAGCAGCTTTTCGAAGCGGGTTTCGAAGAACGGGGGGTGCCATAAACCAAATATTCGAAACAGATAGCTATCGAGTGCCGGGGAACACCGTGGCGCCGTCCCCCGGTGTTCAAGGGTAATAACATAACGATAACGATATTCGCCGCTACTAAAGGGGACTAATGACTTCTGTGCTCGCCGGGCCGAAGCCGGCAAATTTAAATGCAATTTGAGCGAACTACCCGGGCAGGGTCGCGGTCGTCGTCGCCGGCTGTGCAAAACCGGCTCTCGGTTCGGGGGTTGCGAAATCCACCGGCGAACGTCATATTTCCCTGCCAGAATGAACGCGTTACGGCGAAGTTTCTGGTTTGCTTTTGGTCGAAGTAACTGTCCGTGGCTCTGCGCGAGAGGGTTCGCACACCGCGGCCCGAAAATTTCTCCTCGTCGTCGCCGGGAAACTTTCGCTTTGCGTCCGTTCGGCCGAGCCGAAATCGAAGAGACAGGTGACAGAAGGGTGTGCTTGCTGCGAATCAGGCAAACACTCGTTCTCCTGTCGCGTCGCGCTGCGGAACAAGTGGAAGCGGCCCGCAATAGCCAGACATTTCGGGAAACAGACCTCTTCTACGGCTTGTACGGGCTCTGAAGCTTCGCAAGTTTAACATTTATTTCACAAACAGGCCACAGCCATCCCAGCAATAATTTTCTGTCCTCTCCCTGTTCTACGTTCCATATTTAAAACAGGGGGTAGCAAGATTTATCGAATTCAAGCTACAACGCACAGTAGCGCGAACAGGGAAAAAAATTTTTCATTGCAATTTCATTTACTAGATAGTTGGAGTATTTAAGCCATAAAAAATTTTTTATAAATATCTGTTATTTCTAGGAATAATATGACATGAAAGTTTGGAAACAGGAAACCTGCGATTTTGGCTTATAAATGCGTCTCCATATAAACGCAGCCACAAGAATCTAAAAGATTAAAACACTTGAACAATATTATAATTTGATTATGTTTATAATAGATGATTCATTTAACGTAGGAATAGTTAATGTAAGCGTCATTTATTTACCGAACACACAAATTGAAGAAAGAGGTATTTTGAGTAGTAGAATTAAAGTTTAATTTGACAGAACTTTCTTACGTCAAAAAACGTCAAGACAAAACTTGTTGCAAATTATGCAACACACTTTAAAGTACATACCTACCAGGTTTCAGCTCCAAACTCCTGCAAACTTGGCACTGAGACCATTTTTTCTAACTATAGTCACAGTCGCATGTATCCGCGTACGCCCTTTAAAACAGAATAACATTTTTAAACTTTTATCAAACGACCTGATTTTTTGTGATCAATTAGAAACATTTGTTTACTAAATAACGTGCTAAAAGTTTTTGAGAAAAATAGCAATTACATAAAAAATGGCACTTTTAAAATTTCTTTTATTTATCCCCGTATAGAAAATTTAAAATATACTGGATACTATATGATATGTACTGAAAATTTCATCGAAATCGATTAACATACACACGAAGTATAAGCGGTTAAAAGTGGTGAAAATCTTGGTATGCACAGCTGGTATGGTATGTTAGTTCCTGCTCAAAATCCACAGATTCGTACATATTTCGATGGGTGTCGTTTTTTTTCACCGTCAACCGATTTAGATGAAATATTCAGCACATGTGTAACTAACATGGATCTACAAAACGCATATTTTTAATTTTCATTACGGGCCCAAGTAAAAGAATTTAAATAAATAAATAAATATTTAATTTATTGCCACATTGTGCCTATGGCATGCTTTCCACAAATTTGCAAACAGATTTGTTGGATAGCTTGGTTTTTATCGATTATTTTCCGCTTTTTGGCCATTTCACACCACCGTGCGCCGCGCCGTCTTTTAAGACCACTTCTGGCGATTCTGATATTCAATTTCGCGTGCATAGGATCCTTTTAAAATTTCAAATTAAAACCAAGCACGAGAGCAGAAGCGTTATCACTCTCGGAGAAACCTACGAGCGCAGCGTGAGTCGCGGAATGACGCCGAGGACGGTCGCGCCATTCTTTTCCGTGGGTTTCCACTTCCTTTTTTCCCTCTGCTCGACATTCGGAATGGCTGGGAGGTTAATATTTCATGCGCTCGGCTGTTCCGGCGCTGAGAAAATGGGAAGGGCAAGGCCGCAAGGTTCGAGGCGCGGTAAAAAGGGCGGCCGGAGAAAGGGTGCGTGAAGTTATGAGGCCCCTTCCGGTCGGAACAACCAGACTACCCGTGGCGTGATTTAGCGGCCGAAAGTGTTCTTTCTCATTCAATAAAACCATCGCTTTTCCCTTGGACGGTGTGTGTCCTCCTAGATAGAGGAGAGTGTCCGTCCACTGAGCACCGGACAGGGATGAAAGAGAACCGGTAATTGCGCGAGGCGTTTCTTGGACGAGCTATTTGTCTCCGGCGAAAAGATATTTTCATAATAGGCCGTCTATCACCGCCAGATTCTATTACCATATAATGGCTCTTATTGACGCCGATTGGTAAATAATGGTTTCTTCGCGCCCTTGCACTGGGCGGACACCAGAAAGATTCATTGGGAGCTTTTGCTGCGATTTTCGACGTCTGTGGTCATTGTTTAACGCATTCGGTAGCATTCTTGTTATACTCTTGTTTCTGCACTTCGGATCATTATGCAAAATAAAAATGGTCTTCATCAATTCTAAGAAATAAGATCCGAACACTTTTCATCCCTTAAAAATTATATACGGTTGAAAATAATATAACATGCTCAAATTATTGTAATTTCTTGACTGTATGAAATTTTACCAACGCATATTTTTCATAAATGTAATAAAATCCGGTAGCCATAATAGTGGTACCTCGGAGGCGACAGCTACCCGCAAAGGGTTAAAAGTGAACAGCGAAACCACCCCATGCGTGCAAACATAAATCAACCATCCCAAAAATCCCGCAGCGATTCAAACGATTTTTTAAACCGACACGCAACGATTTTACAAAATCCTCCCTCACACTCGAGCATCATATGGCACGCAGAGTTCACGCGAGGGTTGCGATGCAAGGGTTGAGATCTCGGCGCCGCGCCGCTGCCATTCGATCCTCGTCATCCTGAAAGCGCAGGAAGTCCTTTTCACATGGCAAAGAACGTTTCTTGGCGGGTCGGCTAGACAGAGGACGAATTTCCAGCGGAAGAAGAGGGGGTGTGTCTGGCGTGAATTTTGTCGTCCGGGAATTTTCAAGCCCGAAGGACTCACCGCGGACGAGGAAAACCGTCGGCCACGGTCGGCTGGCTCGGTCAAGTTGCAATTAAATCGGCGGGGCGCCCTTCGCGAGGTGGGTTCGAGACGTCGAGGGGGTGGAAAGAGGAAGCAGAACTGCGGAAAAGCCAGGTAGCACCCTCGGGGCTCGCAAATAAGGTTAGTTAGCGGCAACGCGTGTATAATTGGGACGCCGACGCTGACGCCGACGCCGTCAAAACAACGGGGCATCGCACGTCCCACGACCAAGTTATAATGAACGGAACGCGTCGCAGCGCGTCGAGCCGTCTTCCGTGTATGCGGGGGTGGCTATCGCCCTCGAGAACAGCCGGGGAACGCGTCGTCGACGGTCGTTGCGCACGCGTCCGTCGACGTCGCGTCGGCGTTCTCCTCGCCGTCGTCGCGACGCTAGGAAGTGAATCGGATGCGGCGCTGTTAATCGGCCAACTTTATCATAGTTCAAGGGAAGTTGCACTCGAGTTGCCCGGCTCGAGAGGAAGTTGCCGCCGTAATAAGAATCAGGGGGATGAAGATACGGCCTGCCGCCATTCGGCATTGCTGCCTCGATACTTGCTATTATCGACGATAGTTACCGGAGTCTTCGTTTTTATTAGCCGGCTCCCGGAAACTCTGCTTGAACCTGATTTTATTAGCACGCCATTTCTGATTTTATGATGAGGCGTACTGTCTTCGAAATCGAAATTAGCATGGCTGGTCTTTTATTAATGCTAACTCCAGAATCTCGGTCTCTTTCAGCAATAATTTTAGAAATACTAAACCAGCGCGTTCCAAGAGCGAAACTTGGGTCAGAGGGTTATTTAAATCACAATATCGTCAACTATTTGGTTAATCGTGGATCGTACGGTACATGACCGACTCAAATGATCCACCCGCGACGATAAGACACCTCGCACCATTCATACACGAAGGAAGACGAAAAGGTAGCGCCAACAATTACGCAATAAAGCGTCCAGCATTATACGCATCCTCGAGTACACGCACGCTCCGTGACTAGAATGGTAATCCAAGCAGACCATCCTCCGCTCAATCTCTCGTTAAACTGCAGACTTCCGATTAGGCTCGATTTTTACACCGGTAAAACGCCCGGCGAGTGCGTCCGGTGCCATTTGGACGAATAAGTAGCCACGAGCCGGTGTTATTTCGCTGGCATTGTCGTGGAGAGCTAATTGTCGCTTGAGACTTCCCATGGGACTTCCCATTGTCTTGTTTGACATAATACAGATAGGCCGATCTCTGTTCTAAGAACGTATGTTTATACAATTTAGACACATTTTAAGAATATGGAAATTAGATAAATAAAGGTAATTGAGCAGTGTCAATACATTACTTTCAACCTCCCAAAATAGTGAAATCAAGAAAGAAGTTCCCGGTCTGCGCAACAGCCGCCGAAAACGTATGTATTTTGCATAAAGATTCCCAGTCCAGGGATCATTAAAGTACCCGGAAGCACGGGCACACCGCAAAAGCTCGTTGCAAAAACCGCGATCCCTTGAACGCTTTACAGAACAATAAAAGTGGCGATGGTATCAGGGACAAAGAGACTTTACAGCGGCGGGGCAACGGCTGTATTTACCATTGTCACCCTTAAAGAGGCTCTTGCGCGTCGTTCGATTCAATAACGGGGACAAAGAAGCCGGCGTTCGCGGAAACAGCGTCGTTTCAATTAAACGCGTCTCGCGGTCGAACGACGCAACGACGACAACGGGGGACCGTTTCCCCATTCCTCTACTTTCCCATCCCCTTGGTAGCGTGGCGATGCAGTCGGCATCGGGGCAGCTCGCGGCAATTTCAAAAGTCATTGTATATAAAATGAGCGGCTCTCGGCGGTCGCGATATCCGGGGATTGGTCCGGCATTAAGAAACTTGGCGATTCCGGGACGAGGCGCTTGCAATATAACGTACCTCTTCCTTCTTAAATTTAATCGAAATCTCATTCGTGGCCGTGTTTGTCTTGCCGGTACCTCTCGCGGCTTCCGTTAGTTCCACTCTGATTATGAGTTTCTTAACGTTCAAACTTCGTTCGTTCGGTCTTCCTCGGGAACAGAGCGAAAAGAGAAAAATAGGGGGTGAGTTTTATGTCTCGGAGCATAATAAACCCATTTTCCCTCAGTCCGTCTTTTTTCTCCCGGTTCCGTTTGTCGGGCGCGGCTTTCTTCCTTGAAAATTGCATGGGAAAGTTCGACTCATAGATGGAATCGTCGCTACAATGGGAACAACGTGCATCCATCAAACGTCTCCGCGGATGCTCCGCTTCCTGAAGAATCCTCGTGTCTCGGTGGCGCTTCCTTTTGACGCGGAGAGATATCCCCTCGATTGGAAATTCACGAAGCAGCCCCGCGATTCGGATGAAAGGCGGAGAAGAGCTGTCGGACGAAATAGAGCCCGGCCGACAACGGTATCGCGTTTAGTATTTATTTCCCCGAAGGCTTGCCGCGCCAGCACGCGCTTTGCATAGCTCGAGGGGCTGATTGCTGGACAGCGAACCCTTCCCGAAGGGAGTGAGACGGATGATTTTTGGGGATATTTGATTCTGCCATTCCTGGTGGAAAGCGTTGCAAGTTCGTACTATTGTTTATAAATATTATACATCTCGAACACTTTAATCCTTTGCACTACGAATTTTTATTTGAATTTCGTTATCAACAACCCAGTATCATTTTAAATGGTTTCTAAAAAAATACACATGACATATGTATAGAAAAAATGCAAAAAAATGATTTGTTCAAAGCGTACTTCAAAAGATGGTTTCATATTTAATTTACTGGAGAGATTGTCGTAAATAGAAAAAATTCTCAGTCTAAACACATTAAACAATTGGAATTGTTCATTTGGACACAATTCTAGTGGCAGCAACTCGTGCAGAATCTACCGAGTAGAATGCAACGCATAAACCAAACCCACTGCAATCGCAATACACGGTAGAACGCAGAAACTGCAGAAACCGCGTTCCGTGCCGCAGATCAGAGAGCTGCAGGGTGGAAATTAATCGGAGGTAGTGTCTGCTCATCGCGGCAAAAGTACCCATCAATCAAATTACCCACAGATCATCGCCCCCGGTTAGGCGAGGCTCTCGGTAAGTGGGTTTAAATGAAACGCAGATTGCCGGGGTTCGTGTTACTAAGACTCCGGTTTTGTCCCTGGCGAGCACAGTGTCGTCGGACGGATCGTTCGCAAATTAAACGACGATCGCGACGGGAAACGGGGCCGGGCCGAGCCGATCTCGAAATTTGCGCCTCGCAAATGAAAATATAATGCCGGGGGTGTCGGTCGCCGGGCTGCGTAGGCTGTCGCGAATTTTCGGTTAGGGGACCTTAAATCTCCCTTCTCAGCGGGAAGTCGGAGACGCAATCTCTTCCCGAGGGCCTGGATTCGTTCTCCCTCTCTCTTGCTGCCACTAGACTCTCCTCCATCTCTCTCTATACCGTCCCCTAGATAGGAACGCGTGTCTCGCGGACAAAAGATTTATTGGAAATTGCTGAGAAGAAATGGAATAGCCCCGTCTCGCACACGCAACCGTTCACCCTCTTCGTCGCCATGACGATCTGCTCGCGAGCTGCGTTTGCTAACGCGTTTATGGCTTTTTGGAAACCTTTAGTATTGCACTTTCGACTTCATCCCTATATTAATACTTGTGTAACCACTTGTGTTCTCTCTTCTTAATTAGTTTGTCTCTACAATCCCTACACCAAAAACTAAAATGATAGAATTTAAGCCGGTGCAGCGAACGAAATTCCCGGGCGCGATTGTTATAAACTCGGAAAAACTAGTCGGCGATAAATTCGTGTCGGAATTTGGTCATTTCCGGTGAAAATTGTGGGAAACGACGAACACCGCCGCGCCGCGATTATCTATTTGAATATAAATGAGAACGCAAGCTGGCCGGATTAAAAGGTGAAACGAAACTGGGTTGATCGTCGGGGCACGGGCCCGGGTTTCGAGCGAGTAATTGCGCGGCGACAGTTTTTGGCCTTCCCACCCATTGGCCCGGCCACCCCCGCGCGGTCACCGTCCCCGCTCAAATGGAACTTAAATCCAATTTCGGGCCATTGAGTCTCGTCGAATACGGCCGGTACGTATTTATAGCGAATTATTGAAATAAAATCACTTTCAGCGGCAATTTCATCAATCTGCCACGCCGCGCCGCGCCGGTTTCGCATTATCCCGTTTCGCTCGCGTTCGAATCCGCGGAAAAACTGCCGCGCGCTTCGGGGGCTGTAATTCGCGGGTATCCGTTGCTCAAACGTATCAGAATAAATCGGCGCCAGCCAGGTAATGTTAAATAAAGGACGAACGAACGAACCGGCGCGGCGCGGCGCGGCGGCGTCGAGTTTCATTTGATTTTTTCCCGGGACGCGAGCGAATCCAGGAATCGAGCCGGAAGCGATCTGTTATTCAACGCCGGCAATGATAACCGAATATTAAAAGTGACCAGGCGGGCGCGCGAGAAACGGCCAAGCAAAGAGAATGTTTTGTGTCGCCGAACAGTAACTATAGACTCCAGATGAAAGCACAGTACACCGCGGTGAAACATTAAACAAATTCCTCTCTGACTCGGGAACCTGTATAACAGTGCGCGCGAATCAAAGTCGTTTTCAGAACCGATCGGCGGAAAAGTATTAAATATATAGGAAAGCTTCAATGGACGTTGCTAACCAAAGGGAAGCGAGAGATTAAATCCGTGGTTAAACTCGTTAAATTTTTCATCTCGCCGGACTATATTTAACGGAAGAAAAGACCCGGCTGGTAATAGTTAATCCTCGGCGACGGGGATTATAAACCATTTACAAGGCGTCTCTCTAATAAGGATAATAATTTGCCCGTGTACACGCGGTGTTCTTCTTTTAGTTTAGCTGCACGGACAATGACCGAGAACGCGGGTTAGACACCTGGAAAAATGATAAAGAATTATAGTTTAGGCTTCGCGGTGTTCGCTAGCATCGCGTCGCAATAATTCTCCGAAATTTACTGTCGCCGTGGCATTGAGACCAACCCGCGCGGGCCGCGGCGGGGGCCGCGCGAAAATACAAACGACGCGGCTAATTTCATTTTATCTCCGGCCTCCGTAAATTATCTGACAACAACGGGCTCCGGGGGCCGAAGTTCACGTTCCATTTCGTTCCAACAATCGCCTCGTTCCGGCGATATATTATTTTCCGTTGGAGGCGGGGGCGGCCAGAGAAAGTAATGTTCTAATGCGAGACGCGCGTATACGCGCTGCCGCGGCCTTGGAGCGAGCGATTTTTACATTGGTCTTCGCGATTATGTTGCGTGAGAGATCCTACGATAACAATTCAGTCATTTTTGCTGTGTATTATAACTTTAGCAAAAATACTGGTTCCAGATTTATTTTTATTTTTACTACTTTTAATCAAATATAAGCTATAAATAAAATTTAACAGATAGATTATTTTCCTTCGTGTTACTTCGTTACTAGAGCGCATTCCACGATGCACAACAATAATGATTAGTTACGTACCCGTAATATACGGTGTGTCTATATATTATTCATTGTGCTATGCTCTTCGAACCTTACAATTACGTACTCGAATGTCAGCAAATTGAAAACTGTTCTACAAACTAGCGACTACATACTGTGTATGTAGATACATACCTTGCATTATGTATTATGACATAAGATGACTGTATTATGGATCGCCGACGGGGGACTATACATATACTTTGGACTATGCCCTATGTGTGCTTCGAGACGTGCATAATGCAACATGTTCTGTGCGCTAGGTATACGCAACTTGCACGGTCTATTAAGGGGACATTCCACCAATAAGATGTTGCAGGGGATCTACCACTATTGAATATGCGAGAACGCAATATCCCTCTGTACTTAACCTAGCCATTCGCTTATTTCATTGCTAGCTATCCATTTATTTCACTACAAACTATTCTGTTAGTACCACTGAATGACAAAAATTGAAAGATTCTTTGCTAGACTGCAGATCTTTAAAATTGCTGGAATATTTTGAAAATTGAAGATGTCAATATATGATTCCTCCTCTATTAAAATGATTAAGGGAAAAAAATAACATGCAAGGTGGTTCCTATTTTTTGCAATCGATGCAGACAATTTTTAATTTGGCATAAATATCCGCAGTCTATTTATTACATATAATACTTATAAAAAGCTTAAGAGTATTTGTGAATAGCACTAATTCCTTGCCGTATTTTAACGAGTCAGACTCGCGATAAAGATTTTAACAAAGTCTACTAAGATTTATTACTAGACTGCGGATCTTTCTGCATTCATAGTAAAATTGAGTAGATGAAATTAAAAATTGCTGGAATATTTTGAAAATTGAAGATGTCAATATATGATTCCTCCTCTATTGAAATGATTAAGGGAAAAAAATAGCATGCAAGTTGGTTTCTATTTTTTGCAATCGATGCAGACAATTTTTATTTTGCGTAAAGATCCTCAGTCTATTTATTACAAATGATACATATAAAAAGCTTAAGAGAATTTACGAATAGCACTAATTCCTTGCCGTATTTTAACGAGTCAGACTCGCGATAAAGATTTTAACAAAATCTACCAAGTATAAATAAATGCTATACCTTCCCTTTTGGATGAAATAAAATTTAATTCGTTTGTAAACAATATTTAAGCATTAAAATAAATATAAATTTTATTTTCTCTTCTAGGGATATTTTTAGGGATAAATACATTCTGATCACTGCAACTGTAAAGAAAATGGTACAGCAAGGGATTAAAGAACGATGAAACTTTTGTTCGAACTGAAGCACAAAATCTTCACTCGTAACAGGTTTAGCAGTCCACGAGTCGGAGACCGCGCTCGGCCCGACCCGAAGACCCCAATTCGTCTTCGACTGCAGTGGAACTGCACTCGTTGTCCGCATCAAGGATTAAGCCGCAGTGGTTGCAATCCGAAGACACGTTGCCGCAGAGGAGAGGCGAGCAGGGGTTCGCGTCGAATTACAGAGTGAACCGTACCGGAACGAAAGAGACACATAGTTTCCAGGCCGCGGAAGAAGGTAAATTAATGAAATTGCAGCGAAAGTCTACGAACGAGCGGCGGCACGACGCCCGCGTAATTACGCTAATTCTTTCCGATGCGAGGCGGAACAGCCCGCGTGCATGGCTCTCCGGGTTGTTACTCGTTTACTCCAATTAAGTTAATCGCGGCCGGCGCAGTTCGTGCGAGACCTGTCCGTGGGTAACACAGGAAGCCGCGTATTGAAATTACGGTCATTAATAGCGCGATCAGTAATTTTTCACCGTTATCCCGTCAGGTAGCCGATGGCCGGGGGTATGATTACCAATCTCACTCCGCGGCGTCGACGATAGCCGCCGAGCAGGGAATCAAAAGTGGGAGGGAGGGAGGGGGGAGACAGGGGGGGCAAAATTGATATGCCGCGATGGACGGGACTGGTAGTTATTGTCATCTATGGTCGTTAACTGTACGTGAGCTGGGAGCGGTGGCCGGTGCCGAGAAATGTCTTCATGGTCTGTCATCAAAATCTCGTGTAAATTGCTTATGGAACTCATAAAAATTCCCGCCGCGACGCCACGGAAACTTCTGTCCCGACGATCTTCCTCTCCCTTTCTTTATACAGGGTGTCCCCGTACAACCGTGGAGGGGGTGATCGTTTGACGGAAACACGCCACCAGGAAGGAAGGATTTTATTATTGTCTACGAACGACGACGTACGTTTTAACGCGCGACCGAGCGTGTAGAGATTCCCGCGTACCTGCTCTCTGGAGTTATGCCAGGAATCCGGCGATTCTAACCCTTTTTGAGGGCTCCGGGCCACGAATTTTTGGGAAGCGGACGTGACCAAGCTGAGGATCCTCCTACTACGACGAAGCAACAGTTTCTTTGCAGACTCAGTGGCTGCTTCGGAGAACGATTTTTTGATGGCCTGGGAAGTGTGGGTGAAGACAATTTAGTTTGTCGGCTAGAAGATTAGAGGGTGCATTTTAATTTCATTTTTTGGTTGTCGGATACTCTCATTCTCGTAACACGAAAAGATTTCATCTTGACAGTAGATCAGGACTGTTCGATCAGACACGAAGAGGAATCGTCACTAAAATTTTTTCTCACGTTCCTCACGATGAAAATTCATCCACTTCTTTTTACTATTCTTTTTCTGTTTCTATTGAAACCATGTGTTTCTTTGAACTGTGACTACGTATGAATAAAATAGTCACAGGAATTGTCACCGAATTCACTCGTCCCTCATCATTAAAGTGACGACGGTGAATCCACTAAAACGCGACGATAAAAGTAACGATTCGCTGTCACGTGAGAACGCGTTCGAACAGTAAACTCGACAATAACATCTCGCGCCGTGCATTCACGCTGCAACTGACTCGATATTAAAATCGATTAGGGTTCGACACGCACTTGGAATTCCGAGCGGTTCCGAAAACACGTATACCAATTTGTGTCGACAAGTGTACCGCTATTAGCTTTTAATTCGGTTTAGATATACATGCGAATCACGGATCTCCCGCATTCTACAGGTTGATACTTTCGAGCGAGCGAGATTACAGCGTTGCACAGGTTGCATAGATTACTAGCGGTGTAACAGCGTGACCAAGCAAATTCGAAATTATTGGCTGTGATGGTCATTATCCCATTGCTATCTTGGCAGGTTTTGCCGTTTCCTAATGTTTATCTGGCCAGCCGCTCATTTCATACACCTGATACTCATTTCCCCGGATGGCGTCATATAATTTCACCGTATTTGAATAATTGAGGACATTAGCGTGAGGATGGAGGGAGTCCAGATTGTAGATATTGTGTGAATCTTGCTCTAAACAATCGAATTTCTGCACCAGGGTCTTCAATTCAAAGTTGTTTATAAACACAATTTATCTTACTCGAATGGTTTCTTTAAAGTGTACCTGAAAAGACGATTCCTTGATTGGTATTGATCTCGAACAATTTATTTTAGTAATTGTTAGACCGCGGATCTTCATGCAAATTCGAAATGTCATGGCTCATTTGACAAACACTAGAACGAGGAACAAGTTCGATTTATCAACTAGAAAATTCCCGGATAAAAAAGGATCACCAACACTGATTGAAAATAACCAGAAACGTCGGTATCGAGTCACACTCGACACAAAACCGCAAGAAGTTGTGCACTCAGACACTTATCGAGATCACCTATCATTAACTCGACCGCATTTATTCAGGTATAACTTGCACAAATAATTACGCTATTCGACACGAAGATCTCGCGAGCTACAAATCTGAGATCTTGTAGGCATCATAAATACCAGCGTTTCACGTCCTCTCAAAACAGGACATGCAAGTAACTAGCTCTACGACATCCTCATCGATAAGATGTCGAGAAATCGAGTACAAATGATTAGCAACTAGAGGACAGTTCATAATGACTGGCAGCGTATCTCAAAACGAAGTAGTCGCGATTTGGGAGCGATTTCCTTGAAACCCGAAACCAACGGGGCTCGGGGAGCGATCTGAAATTATAATACTCGATCGATCAGCGTCGAGACCGGGTAGCCAGAGCGGAATGGGTGCAAATAATCGGTGGAAAAATCACGCGGAAAATACGATCCGGTCGATTAAGATTGTCCTGGCTGCGGCGAGCAACAAGAAGAGATTGTCCTGGCGAACGAGAAGAGGCTGTCGCTGCCGAGTAATATCCGGTTCATTAGACGCGACGCGCGGATCGTTGTCGTCGCCGCGCCGGGACAGGAAGCGCGCAACGAAGCGTAGAAAATTTCACAATCAGCATCGGGTTCTTTATCTGCGATCCCTCCGTCGCGGAATCTGTGATTACGGGCGTAAGTGTAGGGACGATTACCGGCGGGTTCCCCGGCAATTTCCCGGGCGAGCATTTCGCTCGTAGTATATACCCGTTTTCTCGCGCGTCCGCGTGCATTAGCGCGGCTCGCGATAATTTGCCTGGCCGTTTCCAGAATAAAAAAAAGAAACAACTGCTGCCGTGCCGGGGCACCACAGCACAAAAACTTGCCGCGCGTGAAACCCTCTGCCCTCTCTCCCTCACTCTCTCTCTTGAGGATTAAATTCCGCGCCCTAATTGGCCGGCCGATAATTGCCCCGCAAACGAGACGATCCTAGCCGCGCCGCCGGAAAATCGCTGGTTAAAGGATTACACCCATGGTGTTACTACCGGACGATGGGTTCCACCCAGCCAAGCTAGATAGCTTCATTTCTACTCGACCATTCCGGTTAACCGTGTTTTCTTCAGGCGCGAAGATGGTCGCCTTGATTTATCGGCTCCGAGGGATTGCCAGAGAGGCTTGAGTAATTGCGAGACTGATCCGCTTCTGAAATGCGCTTCGCGGCGAGCCAGTCATACGTCGTCCTGCTGATTGACTATTTTCAATATGTATTTCCGTGTAAGGTTGGTGGTGGTGGTGCTCTGGTTTTCTGTTGCAAGACGCAGGATTAAAACAATTTATCTATGTACATTGATTTATATCGATTAATGGAATCTTGACCAAACCACGGCGATTCCTCCAGAATTTCCGGCGGCCGCAGCCAGAGGAGCACCATTGCAAATTTCAGTATTCCGCAAGCGACGCCGGGCGTACTTGTAACGGGCGCACTTGGCCGGTCGAAGTTTCCTTATCGGTGGCGAACTTCCGTCCCATTGTCGCGAGGTAACCGTGCTCGTTTGCTCGCGTATCGAAACTTTGTCTCCGACGTGCACAAAGACACCATACATATAACGATAGAGCGAGAGAGGAGGGACCGGAAAAGGAAGAGAGAGAGAGAGAGAGAGAGAGAATGCGAACCTACATATACATACATTTGCTCGGCGTCTCGCGTGCACCCGAGGCGAATCGGCGAGACGCGTGCACCGGCTGCGAGAAAAGGCGTTCTCGCGGCACGCAAATTGGTACAATTTGTCCCAGTCACGTAGAGGACGCGTGGGCCACGGGGACACACACCAGGGACACACTTACGGCCGGGGCACGGGGCGCTGGTGGCGCCGCCCCTGGCGCGCCTTTCACCCGCGAGAATCTCTCCTCGACCCTCTCGAAAAAGCCGTCGACGAGCTCCAATGCGATTTGACGCAAATTAGTCCTAATGGCCGTGGAGAGAGTCCCGTGGCTCGGGAGAGACGACTTTTTTCTTGCGAGCCCTGCGCCCCCCGTTACGGCTCGCTCCCTCTCTACCATCCCATTCCTAGCGATCGGCCCCCTGGGGCCCCGAAAATCCCCGCGTTCCACCGCGTCTGGCGATTACGAAAGAATCTCGAGGATCCGACCGACACGACTTAATAGGTGGCCCCGGGGTGTCCCGTAAATCGCATCCTCCTGGCCCGAACTCGGCTCTTAATTCGTTTTAATTGAGCATCTTTTAACGGGCCAACTCCTCCAGACCATGCTCTCTTATTTTTGACCCTCTGCGGTTGAAGCATCTCGAAGTAAAACATATTATCATTACGTACGCCGTACCACGAAGCCTTTATCGTTATTCGACTGTTTAGTCAGTCTTGTTATTGCTCTAGTTTAGTTTGTTATTTTAGGGGCTGCATGCGTGAGACTGTCTTCGATATGACGACGTTCGTCTTCTATGTTCGAGCAGTAACGGGTTATATCTCCAGACTGTGTGAAACTCCTATAATTTGTTTCTCTAGAGAAGAGCTGCAAAGTACACAGTCGTAATTATTAGCTTGTCCCGCGAGCTTGTTCGAATGCGAATGCAGAATGGTTCCGTGAGCTAGCAGATGGCGCTGTTAACCCTCAGACAACTCATCCTAAGTCCGTTTTAGTGTAAACTCATAAACTTACAGTATATTTATGTTTTAATAGTCTAGTAACCCATTGTAGAAGTGGATTAAAAAGAGAAGAAAAATTTTAATCTAATCCTTGCGAGGATTAAATTAGTAAAACCTCTGAAATAATGAAATACTAATAAAGGGATAGATACAATGTACGATAAAAGAATTGCTCACGTTGATCCATTTATTGCTCGTTCGAAAAATTAATTTTCTGGTACTGATAAGATTGACGTGTAAAGCGTACGATGTAGCATGTGGAAGGAATATGAGGGAAATAATTATACCGTAGAACCGTTCACCGATGTTTCCTTTCACCAGCAGGTTACGCAGTCGATTTTCCTAATTAGCCGCACAGCGAAATGAGCGAGGCCCGAAAATCTCCAGCTCGAAAAACATCGGACGGACACCACCCACGCGTTTTCACCCTGCCGTTGGCTCGGCGCGGCGAGTCCAGACTCGATGTTTCGGGGGCGATTAATCACAGCCGCGAACTATTTGGCAGACCGTTTATGATAAATCGCCCGTGGATAACCGCTGGACACCTTAACGCGCCAACATATCCTTATTCGGTAGATTAACGTCGAGACTTTAGCGGTTCCGATGCGTGCGATATATCGCCCCGGCGAGTTCATACACGTAAGCGACCCTAATGCCTCACGGGACTGTCGGCACACGTTGACTTCGGCTTATCGCGATTGAGCAGAATTAATGGTGATACCTGCGCTAATGTCTGCGTTCCATTTCGGCCGTGTGCATTTCCTCGATTCGCACGGGTATTAAATCCATAACGTCGAGTCAGCGACGAGCGCCGGCGACCCGGCTTAATTAAAACTCGTTTTCCCCCAGGTTGCAACACCGAAACTGACCTGCATACACCTGGCAACCAAAAAAGCAAATAACTGCACCACCGATCTCTCGCGCGCTACGCGTTTGTTATTTGACGAGCAGAATGCGAGCGACATTTGAACACCTTTCACCGGGTACGTCGTGCACTGTTATTCGCCAGTTGGTAGAAATTATGCAAATTTTTTGCGACTCGACTTGTTCAACTGTTCAATTGTTTTTTGTGCGGTGCATGTTGCGCAGAACGTATTATGTACTGTGCACTACGTATTTGCAATCCAGAATCGGGCTCGTAATTCACAACTATTTGCTCAAGATAATAGCTGTCTTGTCGCGATAGTGGCGCTGTTAGTCATGTTGGTGAGTTAATGGTGGTAGATAAAAGTAGTTGCACTGCCAAAAATTGTTAGTCCACCTGTAGACCCTTCCTCCCTCTCCCGGACCTGTTCTCCCTTCTCCATACTCTATTAACACTGAACCTACCATTGCCGGTCAAGTGACCGGTCTTATATTTTCAATTTTATAATTATTGAAATTATGACGTTGCTTACATGGAAAATGATTCGATAAATTTCTTGATCCAAGCACATATTGCAATAAAAATTGCACGGAATCTAAATAAATAGAGCCTTGTCATTGCTATCAGCTAAAACATTTTACTCGCTTTCAGTGCTCTGTAGTTTTAGTGTTAACAAGTTAAACTACTCTAACTGATCCCCATCATCAAGATCAAGTAGTAGCCAACCAGTTTCAACCAGTACATACCCCACCCGAAAGCAGCAAAGAGCACGCTCTCAATATCCAACCCCCAAAAAAGCATGTAATCCACGAGCAGAGATCTTGTAAACCAGCCGCCCAGTGTGTCGCGCGAAAACCATACCATTTTTCCACGTCCCAGCCCGCCCGTAAATCAGCCCCGGGCGCAGAGGGAGGCCCGCTGTGCTTCTTCTCCCGTTTTCTGGGAAACGTCCCGGAAAAAAGGCAGCAGCCGGTTCATTAAAAATCCATAGGGCGCATAGTTCCGGAACGTGCCGAGCATGGGCCATACTAGACGCATTCTATCGGCGAATAACGTTCGCGTCGGAAGGAGCGATAGCCATAAAATCTCCGCGAGGCAAACGCCGCGCCGCGTCCATCGGATTGGTACTTCGGCGACGACGTTTTCCCCGGTCCAAGACACGCTGGGAATAATTCAGGAAGCCCCCATCGAGGGCTTCATTCGTCCCACCATGGTTCTTCGCCTGCGGTGACCAGCATTCGCGATGCACTATTCATGGGGGCCGCGAGTTTCGGTTACGAATTTTTCATTTGCGACGTTATCGCGACGTCCATCGGCCAACGGGAAAACCAGGATTGTTTACCAGCCACCGAAACTTTCGATCTCTCGCAAGCTCCGGCTCCGGGGAGGCGGAAAAAAACTTGAGTCCTTCGAACCAGCCGACTATGAATCACGTGCTCCTGCAGAAAGAACGGTGAAAGTTCGCCGAGTTCCTGGGGGATGAAGGATGAAGACCGAGGGTGGGAAGGAAACCTGAAGAACCAAGGTGCTCCTGATGGTGTTTGCTCGATGCTCGGTTCATCAGCCTGCTTATCTAAACAAATTCCCTGAGAGGAGACCCAGATTTTGGTGGATCTTGTTGGAGATAAGAAATGGACGTCTCTCGAGAACGACAGAGACGAATCTCCCGGAAGGTATATAACAATCCAACATTGTCCCCACCACTACTTAAACCACACCCAAATTCTTCTAGTCTTTCCAGTTTTGTAATCGATCTATTCATTTCTGTCATAAACGTATTAAATCCGAATCGCCGACTTCGTAACACAAATTACGGAAGATCATGGATGCCTTTAATCGACGAATAGCACGGATGGTCACCGAACTTTTTTCATTATTTACGCCGGCCGGTTATGGAACAGCCAGTACACTTTGAACGTCGAACGCCGAAGGTTCCGTCACAAAAGAAAACCTCGGAGACCTCTCGTTGACGAAAGTTTCCGCCTTAAGATCTCTCTGGCAGCCTCTCCCCTCGCTCCCCCGCCGCTTTGTCGAAGTTAAACAATGGCAGTTTTGTCACCGGTCGCGAAGCCCCGCGTTATTGCAGATGGAAGTTTCCCATCGGTCGTTCTTGCAGTCTCCGCGGAACTTCGGGAATCGGCCGTTGATTTCCGGGTTAATGAGTTCACCCGGGATCTCATCGGGGCGAGCCCGGAGTTTCCTCGAGGACGCTCCCTCTCCCCCTCTCACTTAAGGGGGTGGGTCTCTTTCGCCGAATGAGAATACGTTCGAGAGCGGGTATTCGGGCCCCGGGAACTTCGCGAATTAATGCTCTTACGCGAAACTCTCCGGTTATGGATCCCTGCCTCCCGTGGAGCCCCGTGACTTTCGAGTGCTGCACCGTGGTTGGTCACCTGCGATCTTCTTTCGACTCGCTGGGGAATCACGGAGATGCCATCTTTTATTTTCATTGTGAACTTTGATGGTCTTTCCTCGTTTCGCTCCTGAATATTCTTTGGAACTTGGATGGGGCTTACAAGCCGACTCTGGAAATGCAACAATCCAATATTAACCGTCGGCACTCGAGTGACGACTCTGAGGTGCCACTAAATATTGTTGTATCATTATCCGAAGTATTACGTACATTATTGAATTTTTGTAATTAATAAATTAGTAAACATGTAAGTGTCGTATGCGATATTGTATCAGTTCCATATCTATAAATTGAAAAAAATCATATAAAATACATCGACACTCTTGAATTTTTCTAATCTATTATATTTAATTACAAACATGTAATTTATTTTACATGCTTGAATGTTGAACATGTTCGGAATTGCTTTCACAAATTGCGGTACATCATCGCGTACTTTCATTTGCATCGCAGCAGTCATTTGTCAAATTCCGCTTTTAAAATATGAATTTAACAAATCTCTGCGCGCTCTCTCGAAACTCTGTAACACTGTTATCAGCAGCGTCGACAACCGAGTGTCGCAATGTGATTGGCAGGGTGGTCATTACGAGTTCCGATTCGCCGTGGCATAATGTCCGCGAGAATCTCGCCGAAAATTGAATCATCGCGTGAACGACGTCGATCCACTCGATAAGAAGAGCTCTCGGGTTTTACGAGGCATCCGGTCCGCGAAATAAAAACTGGCGCTGGTCCGCCACTGCCATAAAAGACTCTTTAAGAAAACATGGTCGACATTCGTCGCGCGGGATTCGACAGGCCGTGAACGAAGGATGCGGGGGTGGACAGGATAGAGATAGAGAGAAAGACTGGCAGGACACGAACTCGTTCCCGGTCGACGATGACAGCTAGAAGGGAGGCGTTTCTTTGTCCGGATGGCACGTTACATTTATCTCCGTTCGAAATTTTTACAGGTCTCGGCCCGGCGAATCCATTCATAACGCATAAAAGACAATGGCGGCCCGTAAAAGTCGATGCCCGTTACCGAGCGATCGTTTACCGGAGCAGAAACAGGACTCGAGCGACGAAACTTCAACCAGGCGAAATGGAGTGTGCAAGGATAGTCGTCCGACTAGGGGACATGGAAGAGGGTGGGGGGAACAGGGGAGGGACAAGCCTCTAATTTTATAGCCGCCATTATCCGCGGAGACACCGAAGAGATGTGTAGTGTACTCGGCATATTGATCCCCGGCGTAATACATTATCGATCAGCATTACACCGGCGGCGCTCGTTGCACAATGTTATACTGTACCCGGTATACCTACCTATGCCCCGAGAACCTCGAGACACACGCTGCACCGCAGTGCAACGCGGCGGAGGTGGGCACGCGTTGCTCGATGAATTTCAATTTGCGCGGACAAAGCCGCTTTTAATGTTGTCGCCCCGGCGAAAGTTGCTCGAGCCGTTGCTGTTTCGGAACTCGATAAGTAGCCGGCTAAGGCGACACGCTTCCGGCACGCGTCGTAAATTTTTGCCCAACGGGAAATTCGAGCGTGTCGCGACCGAGCTTCGAGCACGGCTCGACACGTTGCGAAACTGTCTACACAACACCTCATTCCGCTTTTATTAGATACCGGGAGACGGCGTTTAATTAGCCGAGCTACGAGAATTTACCGCCGCATTTCTCCTCTCTACTCGGTTCTTTAACCACCGTCTAGGCTGATGCTTTTGACGATTTTATAGCGGTTTTGGGTATAGCCATTCTTAGTATACTTTTGCATCCACTTTTTTCTTTGTCTAGAAATGAACGAATTGTATTGACACATAAATAAAACCATCCATAGAAAGACGAGGGAGGGTTTGCAGTTGGTTGTGGGAACGATGGAAGAATTTCAGAATTAACATAAGTATCGTGGCGCTAGAACAGTGCAGTGAGGTGATTCCTGTCTGGTTCCCGTCAGAAGCGTACATTTAATGACTTTCACTTTCATGAGAACGATACGCGACCAGGCCGAGGTAGATACACGCTACCGATCGCGTCACGAAAGCCCACGCGTTATCACGTCACGCGGAACAAATCCAGTGTAGCTATTTGTATGTTTGCTCCTATAAAGCCACGTGACGCGTACAGTAGGTCATGCCTCGTGTGTACCTCGACACCCCCGCGCTCCCCTGACCCGATATCTTGTATCGAGATACAGCATAGTGGTTCTTGACGCGTTGACCGTCATGTCATCCACCGATCGCTGAGCCAACCCATTCCCCAGAAATTAATTTCAATCTGATTAGTACACAAATCCGAACATGCTCTGAATATTATCCTGTACGAAATTAATTTGGCTATCTCCAAGTAAACTGTGAGGTTATAGACGTCACATGTCTGCGGTGATGGTAGGAAATGTGCTAAATTTTGAACCTAGTGGAATAATAATGTATTGACTGCGAGGATATTCCGGTTTCGACATGAAGAGAACCGAGACGACAAGAAACTAATTTCAGGCTGATCAATACTTAAGTTTAGAAATTCAATAGACAGCAGTTTGACTTCATTTTGCCCTAAAAAAGCTGGCAGTATAATTAAATTATTCGTGAAATATGCAAGAGAGCTCCGAATAGCCCGCTGTGTTCGAAACATGTTCCAACCCAAAGAGCACCAGGTTGATCGAATCTGCTCAGAATACAATATGCCCAGTTCAGAAGAAGAAACCGAGCGTTTCTATAACAGCTCTCTGAACGAGTGATCCTCGAAAAGCTCGGCCGCTCGAACGGTCTATAGATGGCTAAGGAGGTCAACTGCCGAGGCGTTGAATATTTAACTGAAAAAGGGGGAATAAATCGGAAGAAAGATACAATTATCTGCAGGCCGCTCCATTTCCATATTTGCGATTGCAGAGCTCGTCGAGCGCTCGCGATTCCGCTTCCTTCCCACGGCGCGCGGCGCGCGGGCGATCCAACGGGCCAGACCGGAATCTCTTATTCATGCAATATCGAGCTATTATTATTTTATCATCGGCTCGAATTAATTCCAGGAAAATTTCATTTATAACCGGTCGGCTGCATTATGCCCGCCGCGATCGCGGACAGAGATAGAGGGACCGGGGGTTTTGAACGGAGATAACGGGCCGCGCCGAAAATCGGATTCTAATTTTGCACACACCATTATTCCAGCGGAATTATACGGACCAACCGAGATAGCCGTTCATATCGAGCGGCCCGATGTTAATGCATCATTGAACGACATTACACCGATTTCTGCGGACGCGACTCTGCCGTCCCCTCTCATCTGTCCGTCCTCTCTCTGTTCTGGCAAAACTCTATTTCTATTTCCAGGTGGCCTGAATTAATTATCCCGGACTTCTGTATAGGTTCTCCCTTGCCAGTCACCAGTGCCCATCGATTATTCAACGAAGTTTCTCGTCGAAGTCCCCCGACACCCGCTCTCGTTGCACCGATGATACCAGAAATGCGATCCTGCTACGCTCGGCCTCCAGAGGATACGGTTTAGATCCGACGAAAACACCTCAGCGCTTCTGCTTTCGCCTGTCGATAAGGGAACCGACGTTATTCAATTATCTCGCCGGATTTCTGGCGAATTCGACGTCGACCCGTCTCACCGAAACGAAACGTTCGGCGAACGATCATCTTCGCTTTCATTCCGACCGCGATTTTTCAGATTTTCGTTATCAGAAACATCGGAGCAATTTTCGTAGCAATTTTTCTGCCCGCTTCCGTTAGTGCTCTAACCGTGTAGTCGAGTTTTCCGACGTTGGGGAAATAGGTGTTATTACGTAAAACAAATCGTGTTCTTCTTCTTTACATTTTATACTTTCCGGATTCTTTTACTACAGAAGTTTTAGCAATATTCTCGAATCTTTTAACATGGATAAAATCATAATTGTATTTATTGTACGCAATCAAAAACAACTGTAAAGAATACTAGTACAGGAAATTAAATCTTCGATTTTATTTTCTTTTCAAAATCACGAATGGTACTTTCGCTGTAACGTCAGCACAACTCATAGCCACACAGCATAAAAATAAAAATCGCATCCGCACAAGTAATATAAGGTGGAGTGGGGTAAGTGCGCACTACTTTTTCCAAAGTTGGACTTTAAACTGATGCACTTTCAGTCTGGTATGTAAAAACTTAACGCTCTTGGTATCAAACTCTTACCACAGTTATTATGTACTGATGAATTAATATTATGTAGGATTCCAATTTTCGTTGAAAATTATCATTTTGATAGGATATTGTCAACTACTACGCACTTGCCCCATTTTCTGAGAGTTAAAAATGCTTTCGAACCTTGTTTCAAATGCTACGGGACAAGAAAAGAATGATTAACAAGTCTGCTATAAAATGCTTCTTATTGCATTCAATATATTGTTTACTTTTATAGTTACCCATACTTTCCCCGTGCAGTAATATTTACGGGGCAAGATCATCTTAGTGGTTTCCTCAATAAATTTTAAAAAATACAATAAAAACGGTTTATTTAATGTAAAACTACATAACTATTTACTGTACTTACCTAAAATAACAACACAGAATATATTAATAACTTGTAAACTATTGCACGTTCAGGATAACCTCAAAGTTGTACGTGTACCTCGCATGGAACTATTTGGTATTGGATGATTTAAGCGACAAAAACACCTTTATTCTTGGGCAACATCTACATCTACATGTATATAGAATAGTTCATACTAACTTATAATACATTAATAAATACAAGCTAGAGAAATTCATATTATAATAAAAATAACCATATAACGGACTCGCCACACTCCACCTTAATTAAAATTTTGTTCCGCGTACCAACGGTCTAAGAATACCTACGATGTGATTAGATGATTGACATTAAACATTAAAAGACACAATGCGAGGAATGGCGAATGAATAACGAAACACGAGCGACGACCACCAAAGAACCGAGCCCGATTCATATTTTACGCGACACCCGTTGAAAAAGAAATGGCACCGATGCGACGGTACCATTTGAAGCGTTTTTGTTAGTTTAACGGAGGTGAGCGGTTTGTTATGTAAATGTGATGGACTTGCTTGAATAATGGATCGCGTCAAGGAAGTTCTCTGGAAGTAAAGTGTTGGTTTGTTTCTATAGAATTCAGCCGCGAAGCGTGAAATGTGAACTGTGACTGATGTGAATGGGCAACGCGTGCCGCAGAGAGCTGCCCTTGTCGTACCAGTTCTGTGAGATCCTGGCATTTTGATAAGCGATTACCGTTGACCGAAGCTTTTGCATGAATTACACTCTCCATTAATTATATTGCCCGGCCGCATTATACTCCTCCATCGCCGTGAAACAGAATGCGCAACCTAGCATTTCGACGATGAGTCTACATAACTGCTATAACGTTCCGTTTCCTTCTTCTTAATTGCCAGCTTAAATGCCAGATGAAAATCAACTGTACGTGTTCTACATAAAAAATTAAATTACAGATAAATCGAAATTGTGCAATAGACCAATTATCTACGCTTGAACTTTCAGCAGAGTGAAGACATTTTTATCGTTACACGAGAAGTCAACACGACTCTTTCTAACCTTTGATTCATTGATTTATTTAGGCTTATGTTACTCATTAGGATGTTGGAATAGTTGTAGGGTAAGTTTGCTCAAGTCGTACCCCTCAAGAAAAAAACCGTATATAAAACTTGGGATTTATCAGATAAATAATAAATTGTGTTAATATTGTTGTTATTTATTGTAACGAAATTAGAAAATCTATATGCTCTCACGTAAAATAAACTAACTCTTTAAAAACTTACATCGGTACGGCTAAAGGAACCGGTTTCCTAAGTCGTGCCACCTATCGCCTAAGTCGTACCTAAGAATTCAATTAAGCAACAATAATAATTAAAACGTAGTTTTCATTAATCTGTTTACATGACACATAGGTATTCAGTTAGTAGAAACATCACATACACATGTTTTTGTTCTTTTGTCAACTCCAGCACATACATCGTGCGCTCATGATTCCCTTACACTTCAACTTACACAAACAAAATCTAGACAGAATTTTTCAAGTCGGGCATTTTGTGTAAAGTAAGTGCGTTTTGGATCTTTTCCACCAAGAAAATCAAATTTACATGAACTTTTACGTGAGCACTGCTCGAGAGTTGTCGTCGCTGCATGATTTTCCCTTTGCAAAACGAAAGTGGAGTATTTTTGAACGATTTGCCTGAGAAGTAGAGTTACCGCCGCGCGACAGCATTCGTCATGGCAGCGATTCGAACCGGGGCTTATCGGAATCGAATCGGCCGATCGTATTTCACCGTTCCGCTTCTTTTCGCGTGGCATGGCGGCCGCGCCGACGCGATCATGCCACTCCCGTCGTAATGGGTAAGTAATCGGCCGGGTAATTTGGCACGGAGGACGCACCACCCGCGTTCCTGACGCTTTTTCCCGGGCAGCCAGAATCTAATCGGTCCCCGATAAATGATTGTTTCTTCGGCGACCAATCCGTGCGAGCAGCACCCACGTTTTTTTCCGGTTCAATTATCCGGTCCGTGAAAGAAATATGGACGTCGCCATTGCAGTTTCCGGAGAACGCGGTGCCAGTGTGGATACGGTACCATAAAATAAATGTAAATGTTTGATAACATGGGAGAAAAGAAATGCAATAAAACGTGAATGTAAAAAGAGAATGAGATCCACTTAACAATTATACAGTAAACCGCTAGAATACCAGTTAAAGAAGAGGTAAACATGAACAACAACAGAAATGAATGATAAAATATGAAATGTAAACATCGAGAAAACGAGAGGTAGGATATAGAAGAACAAAATAGCAGTATAAAAATAATAAACGATCATGCACCGTATCAAATAACAAAGTAAAACGAATTACAAAAACAGATGATCGAAATGTAATAAAATCTCGGAAGCAGTTCGGTCAGAATGTAAAAACGAACTATTGGAATAACGAAGAGGAGGCAATGGAATGTAAATGTTGTGGAAACGAGGGGAGAACGAATAATAAAATGGGAGTGTAAAAATTATAACCAGTCCTGTACTGTGTCAGAAATAAATTACACGAAAAGAATATTGAAGAAACAAAAGGAATGAGATCAAATATTAAGAAAAGCAAGGTAGAAAATGTGCAAAATCCGAATGCAGAGGTAACGTGCGATTGAAGTTCCAAGAGCCGAGTGTGGCTAGGAGATCCGCGGCAACATTATTGTTCTCCGGCGCCATGGCGCGCAGTGGTAATTCGAAGAAAGACGCGTTTAGAGGGAACAAGATCCGACACGCGGTAGAAAGCGAAAACGTTGATTCTTCCTTTGGAGGAGTGCGGATTCTGCGGCTGTATCGCGAGGGTAACGACGAGCGAACGGATTTCGTCGATCGGCTTAACCTGAGCCACCGTGAGCTACGTCGCAGCTGTCGTCCGGAATCCCAGCCACGGCAGCAACGTTTCTGTTGCGACGACGTCATTACTTATGCAAGCCCCACTTACAGCTCGTCCTAAAAGCCGCCCCGCCTCCGTCAAAGAATACTGGTACCCCGGCATTGAACCCTTTTCCGGGGAACGGTTAACGCCGGTTCCCTCCTCCGCTCTCCTTTTCACGGATTCGACGGGAAACCGGTCCGTATAAATCGATACCGTTCCAACAACGATTCCCATTCGCTCTCCTACAACGTGAATTTCAACCGATGCTTGGAAAATGAAAGCTCTCTCGCTCTGGAAAAACTGGGGCTGAAACAAGAGCAAAAACGAGATTGCACTTTCGCGGAAAATCCTGTGATGTGTCCATTGGTCACGGGGATTTTAGATGTAAATGTTATCAGTACGGATCTTCATGAATCCCAACAAACTGGAGTGAAATAAAAATTTATTTTCTTTCGTAATATGCTTACTGTTCTAAATTAAATCCGATTGCCGATCACGTCACATATTCCGCGAGAAGTCCATCTTGAGAATTGAAATTCTCGCGCCGAAGAAATTTGCATGGGACTTCGGAAATCTGGCAATACGTGGTAGGTTCGATGGCCGGCCAGAGGGAATGTGAAATCCATCGGTCCTCGAAACTGGATCAAATGATACGTGCCAGTTAATGGGCTGCTTCGAAATTCGTCTCTAGTTCCAATTTGCGGGCAAATCCGATTACTCCACGCCACCGCCGTGGCGGGCTTGGAAAATTCGAAGTGTCAAATGGAATACGAAAGTGCAGGACTGTTGCGGATTCTCCGGAGCCTATGGAATGGCGGAAGAGAGTAACCCGATCGTCGTGCCCGTCGGATCGACACGGAAATCGAGATTTTATGAAAGCCCCGCGCGAAATGGGACCTCCTTTTCCAGGACATTAGATACCGCATTTATCACCGCTCCACTATGGATTAATCAAATATTCATACGAATCGGATCTTGTTATCGGAAGATCGACTAAATAGACCCGAATCGTTCCGATACTACCTGGCGAACGACTGAATCGCCGAATCTCGGCTTCTGAATAATTCCCGGAGGATTAAACTAGATTGAATGGACGGATTCGGATAACAGGACACCGCACGGTAAATGTATAGAGCTATAAAATGTGAGGACCGAGTACAATTTCTTTTAATTTTTCATGTGCTCCATTTTCTTTCTGTGAGATCTGATTCTAATTTCTGCCTTGTCACTGTCAGGTTTATTCGTAAAACAATCAGGTCGTTTCTATTTCTATTGCAGTCCAATTTGTGTCAATTTCGGTAGAAAATGTTTATTTTGCACGAACATTCGCTGTCCGATTATCATCAACTTATTAAAGTCGTTAGAATAAGAAACGAATATTTATTCGGTTCCAGTACCGATAAATTGATTAACGATTGCAACTCCGGCTCAAATTCGGTCTCCAACTATTATATTTCGTAGAGAAGGGTATTGGAAAGCGAGCAGAACGCGATCGGCGGTTTTTCGAGAGTGTTTTCGACGAGTCACGCGATCGCGAAGCGCCGTGCTCGCGGGGGACGAGTCGCGGCGGCCACTAAATCATCGGAGCTCGTCATTAATCACGGAAAGCGAGCGGCGCGGACTCGAGTCCGGCCACGGCGATACGACGCGACGCGGCCGTTACAAATTGTGTTACGCGAGATGCGCGAGAGATAATCGCGAAACGAGCGCCGATTGCAGAGCCCGAGCCCTGAACCCGGTTCCGAGGGCTGCTATATGACGCGTCGTTTCGACGGTTTCCGGTGTCGCGTCGCTTCGACGGGGCCCGGCCGCCGATTTTTCTCTCTTCCCCACTCCCTCCACCCTTTTATTTTTAATTCGTCGCGATGATTTTTCTTCGTTTCGCGCTGGCGACGGAAATTTATTTGCGGGCCGACGACGGATCGACCGGATGAATATTTTCGGCCATCCTCGGGCCGCGCGTACCGCTGCGGAGTTTAATGGCGTGCCGTGCTCATTTCTGCCATTCTCTTTTTTAATCCGAAATTATTCTGAAACACCGGTTTGGCGTACAGCCTTGTTTACCCGAAATAAATGTACATTATATTTTCGACAATGTTTTAATAACCGGAGCTTTGTAATCTCGTCAAAAAATTAGAATACATTTTTCCTCGAAAATCACACACATTGAAATGTCTCTGAAAACATTAAAAAATTATGTTTGTGACTGACAATGATTCGACCATACTTCTCCTTTACAGCGACGTCTTAAATTTTGATATACGATTTTTTTAGCCGCTTCATGCAAACGAAATGAAAAGCAGTTGTGCAAAACTTTTATATCATCGTAAAGTTGGCAGTACACTTTTCATGCAAAGCTTAATAAAACCGCTCGAAAATAATCGTACATCAAGTTTTAAGAGAGCCATGTAAGGGAGAAGCTTTAGTCTTCAAATCTGTGAGAGATCCAGTCCCAAGAAATTTTCAAATTATGAAGCATTACTGTGCTTCTCTCACATATAATTTCGGAGCATGTTCTTCTTAATTCCCCAATCTAAACCTCGATGCAGCTAGAAGAAGAGTTAGCAAAGAAGAGGATTGGTCGTTTCCCTCTCCGGGAAAATATGATTCCCTTCCGTCTGCGGACGTTGATCGAGAGTTCCTCGATTAGGAGGGCTTTCTCTTATTTCCCCGGGCCGCGGCCGTTTTCCCGGCGCAGATTGGCGGAACGATCTCGCGCAAGAACGCAGAAAAATGTGCTTGCATCGTAGTCGTCAAGGAAACTACAACCCGTCGACCCTTGTCGAGATATTTATGAATATGCATCGGACGGTTTCGATCCGCGTTTCCTCGGTTGTCGTGGCGCGGACGCGGCTGAGATATTTCGCCGGCGAATTAATTGGACGGAAGAACGAAGTCAGTGGTGGATCCAGTTAGTCGTCGGACGGTTTTTGCGATTCAAATCGCCGCTGGAAGAAGACGCCGCGGCTTTTAATGGGAGCGTTATTAACGATCACGCCGGTTATGAATATTCCGGGCATTCGCGGGTAGACCGCTGATACGCCGAGTAGAAAACCGCGGAGCGGTTACGCGAGCGTGATACGCCGAGAGGAATTATAGCCTCGGCGGAATTAATTTCGAAAGTTTACGAGCACCGGCCCGCGTATAATAAAGATGTTTATCGGTGATTTCGACGCGTGGAATGCGATGATCTCTGCGCGAAAAATCCGCGAGCGGAGATTGCCCGGTATTCCGAGCATGTTCAAGTGGAAGTGGATGCGCCCGGTTTCGAGAATTAATGCGTTCAGCTGCTTTGTTCTCGTAGGCGAAAGCAATTTCGCAAATTCCCCGGGCCCGTTTAATTACGGGACCGTTTTTCTGTCGACGCATCGCCGCTAATAACTCGTCTGTTCTGCGGCGAACACCTTCACCGAACCGAAAAGGACCACGCGATAAAAAAGATTCTGTTCGTTCGTGAAGAGGGACGGGCGAGGTGGAAGGGCAAACCCGGGGATGGGAAAGAAGGAGCTGTCGTCCTGGTTCGGGTTCCCACCGCGCCGCGAAATTGCAAGGATGACCCCGGAGGTCGCAGGACTAATGTATGCGGACGTACGTTCTTTACGTGCACCGTTCCCTTCTTCTGGCTTCTCCACCGCCGCGCAGGCCCCCGGTACGGCTCTCGCTCTTTTTAACCCTTTACCCTCGTCCTCGTGTTCCATGCTCGCGCTGGTCTTTACGTAATCGAAGGCTCACCTGAAACCCGGGGAGAAACAGAACCGATACCAAAAAGGAAGCGGGAATGGCGAGTCGCGAGCGAATCCGTGCGCGCCAATGCTCGAACACAATCGGCACTGTCGCTTTTACGCGGACACCGGTGACTCTCGACGAACTTTGTGGTCGTCGATCGTCGTACTGAGAATCCTTTTGCAAATTCGTGTTTTTAAATTGTTCGCCGAGACGTGGGGATAGCGGACATTTCGGTTTCGCCGATTAAAAATTGTTGATGCAGGAAATGGAGTAGAAACACCGTAATTTATGGATTACATACGTGTTCTCCAGAAGTTTTATGAATTCACGATCCACAGCTTACATACCGAAGCTAATTGGATGACGTACTATTTATGTGTACAGTGTACTGAGAAAACAGTTTTATTTTATGAAAGGATGTGAATAAGCAATCACTATCCTACGGATTTTATGCATTTCTGACAAACATGAGTTGGTGAAACACAAGAATTTGATTCTATTATTTGTGGATTATTAAAATTGTTAAGACAGGAGATAAATATCTCCGCTGTCGTTTTCTGCCGATCCTCCGTCCCCCAACCCCTGTTTCGCGATGTCAGTCGTGTCTCCAGGACCAGCGGGGCGTTTCGCGTCGTTTTCGAGCGTTTTTGCTGCGATTTTCTTGCGGCGAACCCGCCGCCGGTGATTGTCGTCGAGGTCCTCGGGATTGATAACGCTGGAGAACCCGGTATCCGCCCGTCGATTATTGCCGAGGACAAATCCGCACAGCTGAGGGGTGAGTTCCGAGGGCAGGGCGAACCGGAAAAACGCTCGCGGCGAGACGCCAACGATTATTTATCCGGCAGATTCGTCGGGGGGGATACGCGTAATCGACAGATTTTTGCGGAGAGAAACGCTCCCCGCGTCGTCGTCGCTTTCTTGCGGATAACAGATGACGAAGAGCTTCGAACGATCGTCGAGGTGCTCCAGTACCAAGGGCGGAGGAAGAAGCATCGTCGGGAAATATGACAGGACGTAATAATAGAGGATAGTAAAGCTGAACCGTAAACTGTAGCTCCAGGACCGTCTCGAAGTTTTAGGAATTTTCTGAACTGCTTTAGAAGTTGTTTGAGCAGAATGTACTGAGATATTTCTGAGTGGCGTGACAGTGACAGTCTTCGTTCACTGGCGAGGTTAGTACCTCATTACTTTTCAAGCATTCCTCAGCTAGAGTTCTGTCCAAGTTAGATCTTATTATGATTTTGTGCAGTACACCTGTAGTATGTGTCCATCACTTGGATCTTTTCCCTATAAATTGTGTAGTTGTATGACTGAATTGTCCTTTGTCTTGAACATACTCTGGTGGTTGTCAAAATTCTACAGTCCTAAACCAGTCTTCCTTCTCCTAATCATTTATGTCAATTCAAAGTAACGTATCGATGCTTTACAATCCGTTTAGCGTTTCAAATTGCAACTGCTCATGTTTGTTATAAACTCATAAAATCGACCATGATCATAACTAGGGTTGCCAGATCTTCTATATTTGATATGAATCTTCTATATTTGAACTTGATCACCTATATCATATTTGAATCTTCAAAACTCTTTGTTTGAATAAAAAAGTTTAAAATGTGCTGTGTACCTCTTTTACTTGAACTCCTATATTTTGAGCCTATCTCACATATACATAATTGCAGTTTTCACTACATCTTCTATATTTGGATAAAACATTTCTGGCAACGCTAGTCACAACCGTGAACTCCCGGTGCCATCGAAATGTGCACAGTCCGAGTACAATTCCGCTTTCTCAAAAATGTAGCTTACGACATACCAGAAAATAAGAATGAAAGTATCCGTGCCGTCACGAATTTCACACACCACCGAGCAGCACGTGTCGTTCCCTGTGGTCCCGTGCAAGAAGCGGTCGGCGAAGAATAAAGGATCGTCCCATCCGGAAGAAGAAGAAGATGACGAAGAAGAAGACGAGGAGGACTACGAAGAGGAGTATCCGAAGAGGAAGGAGCATCGGCAGCATCAGCAGCCGCAGCAGGAGCAGTCGCAGCAGAAGCAGAAAGAAGGTATAAAACGAAAAAAGAAGCGAAGGAGGCAGAGGGTACACCGACCGAAAAGATTCCTGGGGGCACGATGACGAGGACTGGGAGTCACGAGCAGGCTGGATTAAAAGTTCGCCGAACATCGTCGAGCCCGATCGCCATGGTCGAGAGCTAATTAATTGCAGAACCCGGGACAGAGTGCAAGCAGCCGGAGAGAGGCCCTGGCTGTGCTGGGACGGCGGAAAGAGCCGACCTACGGCTATCGAAAAGAGAAAGAGGACGAGTAAGCGGAGGAGAGGGAAGGAGAACGAGAAACCGGTGAATGCTGAAGTTAGTCAATAGGACTAGGTAGTCCCGGTAGTCGGTTTACTTTTTGCCTGGACCTTCGCGATGCGACGTTGCCTCTCTCGTATTCCTTCTGGTTGTCCCTTCGGCCCTCCTCCTTGTTCTCCTCTTTCGCCGGTGGCTCCGAAGACAGCCCGCCACCCCAGACTCCGTGGCTCCGACAATGGAGAGCTCGCATTGTCTTCGTGGTTTATCGCTTCCTTCGATTGCCAAGTACACGCCGCCCGACTTGGTTCCCCGGGATTCCCCCGTCTTCCAGCTCCCCAAGCTTTTCTCTCCCGGACCCCTCTTTTCCCGTTCGTGTCCTCTGGAATGGTCCTGCTCGCCTTGCGCGAGCTCTCCCTCCCTACCGTCGCGTCGCGGTAGCTACGGTGGTCCTTGCTCGTGATCGGTACCCGCACAACAGTCTGCTGGCTGCACGGTCTCGGGCTTTTTCGACGTTCTCGGTCTTCCGACAGACCCCTCCTCCCCCTACCCGTCGCTGTACCCAAACAAAAACAACAGGGATCGAGCACCAGGATCGACGTGACACGCCGCCGTTCCCCTTCGACAGAGATCCGGCATCAGAGTAATTGAATGATACGGACTTAATGCGACGTTTTTGCGGTCCGCAGCGGTCACCTGTCGTTCGACGAAATGTTTATGCGGGAGCTAGCTCTTGGAGACCGTTGCTGGAACCGCCTGACAATCTTCTTTTACATGCTTGTTTCAGAAATAATTAGAGAATTATTGGTGTCGAATCGGTGGTACATGATTGATGCATTCATTGAAATAAATAGGACAAATTCACTCGTTGAAGTTCTACACATCTTTTCTTCTTCGACTTCCGGTGCTCATTAATTTTTCTGTCCGCTTTTCGTCCGACCTGTTGAGTTCAACGAAGTTCCTGCAACCCAAGGATCGGCATGCCGGTTTCACGACAGTCCCACGCAATTTTCGTAGTCGGTGACATGTGCGCCGCTCGATTCCGGGATTTCTAGAATCGGCAACGCGTTTTTTCCGGCGCCTGGCGAAACGCTCGATCCGCGCGCGAATCTGGATGGCAGCCACACGCGGCTGGAGGCTCGCTTTTTCGACGGATTTCGGCCCCCCCTGGTAAAAACGGAGAACGTCTGCACGACGATCGTCTCCCTCGTTCCCTCGCGAAAAAGCTAAGCGTACAACAATGTCGGCTTCGTCAGATTTCGCCATTCGTCTTCGCGTTCGGCGAAGCGAGAATTGCGGTTCCCCGTAAGAATCATACGAAACAAAAGCTACTTATTTAATAACAGAAAAATAGAAAAAATAAGATTAATCATAACGGTACTTTTCGTAACATTTTCGTAAAAATTGAGTAAATTATTATTGTAGTGAAAAGTGCACGCACACCAACGAAAACAATTCCAAAAACAATGTGAAAAAAGAGCACCGTACAAAGTAGAATCCGTACTTGAAACTCGACTTCGTTATACCAAGTACAATTGCCAGAAGGCCCCGGTGTCTTTCTTTAGCCAATTACCATAGCTAAAGGCCTAACACCGCCGAGCCCGCCTAATTCAAGCCTCAAAGGAAACTCTCAACTCGTCGCCGACATTTCGCGATTTCCAAAAAGAAATTCCTCGCGCGATACAAACAGCAGACTGCCATAACTATTCCGTTGAAGTTAGCAGCCTCTATCCTGTGCAACGAGAGCACGATGGTCCAAGAGGTCCACGGTGAAGTCCTCCAGCATAACTCGTCGCGACTCGTCTCCGCGGAAGTCGTGCGATTAATTGAAACGGGGGTGGACTTTGCGAGTGTTTGTCGTTCGCATAACCGGAAACGAGACGCGGCGGGGTGCGTGGGCGACGCGGTTTCCGAAAGTCGTTAACGAGAGACTTGAATCCAATGTCTCTCGCTCTCAGTGCGTCTCTATCTTTCTCCCACTCTCTCTTGTTACGTCTTGCTCCGTCTTTGTCAGGGTTTCTGTCTGTCTTTGGAGTCGTCCGCTTAATGAACCGTGTACGCTCGTACAGAGCGTCGTCCGTGGGACCGATCTTTTATTTCGGACGGTTTTCGCGGGGTGTTCGACGACGGGGTCGTTTTTGCGATAACCGGAGATAGGCGCTGCACGACGCCTCGCCCGTCGCAATTTGTATTTTCGGCGTCGTAAACACGTCCGTCGCGTATCGCGAGGCGGCGCGCACCGCGTATTTCAGGCCCCGTATATAAATCCGTTATTCAACACGCCATTAAGTGCTCGGCCCGTTGGAAACGACGCAGAGAGAGAGAGAGAGAGAGAGAGAGAGAGAGAGAGAGAGAGAGAGAGAGAGAGAGAGAGAGAGAGAGAGAGAGAGAGAGAGAGAAGGAGCCCTGGCGAGGGGGTGGCCGAGAGAGGAGAGGAGAGCAGCAGAAAACGAGAGAGGACCGCAGTCGTAAATCGCAATTACGAAGCGGCGCGCTTGAGAATTTGTCGCGCGGGATCTAAGCGTTCGCCGGAGAAACTGGGAGAAACGGCACAAAGAAAGAGAAGGAGAGAGAGGGATCTCTTCTCGTGCGACCGTCAGCCTCCAACAGCAAACGTGGACGTCCTGGACCACCGTCGAGAGGACGCTGGCACCGAGCGTTTTTGCGACTGGCGGCCGACGCACGCGCCTGCTTTGCGATCCTCCTCCCGGAAAGATCAAATTTCTTCGACATGATTACTTACTACTATGTCTCCGCGCGGACCCGCACACACAAATCTCGAAATAAGCTATTTTAATCCGTCCGTCCTCCCGGGATTCACGCCACCCACCCCCAGGGGGGCTGAATGCTTTATGGACACAATAGTTAAGGCCTCGCGGTCGTGCTGTCTCGTTAGACATTTTTGCTTCGAGCCCTATTTAGTGAGGGGCAATTTAGGATTGTTCTCGGTGAATTTAGTGGCATCGGTGAATTTCAATCAGTTTTTCAATTTATTATATTAACACAGTTTAAATCGCGTTTACTGAAAGACACTGAAATATCGTGTATGTTAAATTTAATGTTACCAATGCATTTCGATAAATGTTTCTGTAACAATATACGAGAATGTACTTCTTAAAACCAATTCGGCGTTTCGCATATTGATTCTTACCACAAATGGCAAAAATGTTTTATTAAATCCTGAACTTCTCAGACCAAAAATACGATCGGACCTCAGAAATCGAGGCTTCCAGTCACCCTAACTTGTTCGCGCGTGGGAGGACGCACTTCAGAAGCAGAAAAGCGTAAAGACGAAGAAAGAGAGTCATAGTACGTGTTCGGGAGGGTCTCTCGTTGCTTTTCAAGGACCCACATGTAGAGAAACGCCGACCATAATCCAGCTTAACCGATCGCAGTCGCGGCTCGCGTTGGCACGTGCACCAAGGGGATGTTTGTCATTGCTCGTCGACCTCGCGTAATTGATTTTGCGCCACAGGGTCCGTCTGGCAGTCACCGAGCGCGGCGGAACAGAACGAGTCGAGACACACTCGTCTCCTTTCGAATTATACCCCGTTCGCAAAACGGATACTGTGTGGTCCTTTGCTTCTTGAGCAAGCGACGCCGCGTGACAGCGGGACGGGAACGAGTCGCCGGATAACGGTCGACAATTATTCCTTGTAATTATGCAGCGCGCGCCGCGGAAAGGGGCTTGATTTTTTCCTTTGATGGGCCAGACGGGTCATGCAGAATTTCCTGTGATGCGTGGACCGAGACAAAGTACTTTGTTCAAGTAGAATTATTAATGGCAGAGACATTAATTTGCTTTAGGACCCTTGCTGGGTAGCCTCGTTAATTAACTGCGGATTTTTATTGCAAAATAAAAAATTCTCCAAGTCAATTCTAAGAAATTGAAGTTAAATGTATTTTCTCTTTTAATCATTCCAAAAACTGGAAAATGACATCAGAGAGGAGTTAGTTTCTTCTACTTGCAATGTCCAACTGAAAAATTGATGCCTCTACAGTAGCTATACACATAATCTCGTGCAGCAAAGGAGGTTTACCCACTAATCTTCTTTTCTCTTGCAGTCATCGTATTCCACTGCAATTTCGAATGCATGCTTTGAGATGTTTCTCTCATCCGTGTCTCGATGACAGAGCGGGACAATATGTCATCCGTTGAAAACGCAGATTAGTGGGGAACGCAAACCCGGCACTATCGATGATATACTATTCGCAACACCGGGATTACAGAAACAAACCTCCGCTAATCGACCGACAGACGGCGCGCACAAAGAGAATACATTAAGTGGCGCGGGTCGTGCAACGTCTACAGCTAGAATAAGGGATCCCTCGTGTCTATCATCCGCCTAGACGTTCTCACCGGTGCGCCGTTGCTCGACAAGCGCATTCCGCCACCGTCTCGCAGCCTGCAATTTACTCGGCTGAGTCTTTGTATCCCTCCGAGTAGAAACATTCTTCGAGCACAAAGTCTGCGGGACGAAGCTTGTTGGGCTAGTTGTCCTGTGAGAGCACGCTGCCTCCCTTCGTTCCTTCTTTAGCCTCTGTCTTTTGATCAATGAACGGTCTGAGAGGAACGTTTGCGGGGAACGGAGAACGAAACGCCGTTGTTTCTTTATTATCCATCGGATGAAGTAAAATATATTCACTTGGTCCATCGACTTCTTTATTTCCTGTCATGTCGTTTTGCTGGGACTGGCCACCTTGCAGGAATTGGATCAGAACTACTTCCTTTTACTTCTCTTGCACTTCTTCATTTGAATGGGAATTGTAGATCGCGTTTCCAGAGGAATAATTATCTGGTTCTTTATGTATTTTCTTCTTTTTATGGACGAATTAGAAGTTCTTCTTTATTATTTGTTCTTGAATGAATGAGAATTGTAGATGGCGTTCTTGAAGGAAAAGAGAAGATAGAGTTAGTAACTATCAGTGTTAGTTACCACAGCAACTAATTAATGGCTGTTTCGGGACACATTGCTCCAATTTATCAAGTTCTCCGTCAATAGACGAAGTTTCTGAATCCGATCCAAAGCAGTTCTGTAGACAAAAAGAGAGGTTGCTGTTAGGGCTCGCTATCTTGGGAGAATACCCTATTCTTCGCCCTTCATCGTTTGATGAATGAAAACTTTAGGGAGTGTTTCCAAAGAAAAGAAAATGATAGATGATGTTCCCTTCTCTTTGATTTGTTGAACTCGGTTGTTAGGATGTAACCAGTAGCTACATCAAAATTCCTCAGTATTTTCATTTATTGTTGGAGCTTCTGACGTCTACATGGAAACGAGTTCAGTAAAAGAAAGAGTTCTTCTTCATCACCTATCGTTTGATGAATTTTGGAGGGTGTTCCTAAGGGGGAAGAACGTAAGGCAGATGTTTGTGTCTCTTATTTTTCTATCAGCGCTACAACTCAACCGGTGTCACCCTTGCAACACGTATCCTCGATTCATCAGGCTCTTTATTTATAGCCAAAACCGCAGCACACACACGCGAACGAGTTCAGAAGAGAAGACTCTCGCCAGCTCTCTGTGATCTAAATGTAACCCAAGAAGACAGTGCTTAGCACAGTGCTCATCACTTGGCGCCATCCTTTGAACCGCGTGTCAGGCGTCCTCTGTTTCATCGCGGAACCTGCGGGACACACTGTATCGTTTAGGGAACAGAATCGATCAGTAACTTTCTCACCGAAGGAACCAAGCCATCTATGATCTACCAACTAGATGGGGAAAAATACTACAAAATGATGGCGAATTCATTTGCACACCTAACACAATGAAACTTCTTTGCGTCCCAGAACTGATGAAAAAGCGGTCGCCGAGTGACCCGGAGAAAAAGTCACTATAATCTGCGACAGTTTGTGGCATCGAGCAGGTTCGGCGAGCAATAATCCGGTCGGGGCGAAAACGAGAGCGGAAAAGCGATTTGCGGCGTCAGCCCGCTTGTCCCCTCGCGGAGGGATCGCAGTCCTTGCAAATAATAACCGCGAGGAAATACGACGCAATCGGGGAAGGCGCGTTGAAAGAACCACCACCCCGGCTCCTCGCCGGGCATTGTTGTAGCTCCGGGAGCCGTTCTTTCAAACGAGAAATCTATCCTGGCGCGCGATAATCGATCGGGATGGAAGTAATTCCGCGAACAAAAAGGTTCGTTCAATTATTTATTACGGACAAACAACGGGCCGGGTATACACGCACACCAGAATTTTCTTCCTCTGGCCAAACACGGGGCAGACTATAATGCTATTCATGCGACTACGAAAAAGTTCCCCTCTTCGGAACACGGGCTACACCCGGCAATTTGAAACGTCGCGATCTGTAATTTTCTATGATTCTCTTCCTCTCTTTCGAGAGAGAGAGAGAGGATGGTGGTTAGAGGCCGTTTTTCTCAGGATTCCGCGGTGATTTCTATGTCCACCGGATAGAGAGGAGAGGAGAGGCTAGAAGAGAAGACAGATGGACCTGGCGAGAGGCTCGGTGGATTCGACGAACCAGAGCTCCGACCCACCTTATCGATTCTGGAAGCCGACTCGCGGGTGGTCCTCCACCGGCGCGTCTCCACACGATCCTCTTCCCATTCCAGTTTCATTTGCTCGAGAGGCGGCACGAAAATACACGGGCACTGGCCCGCGAACTGCCCCCCAGGGGCGGACCCTTCCACGTGGGTGGCTCTCGCGTGCCGGGCCCTAATACGTTTCTAATTGAAATGTTTATCGTGCCCCGCCGCGGATCCCGACTGATAGATCTCTCCGATACGAAGGCCGATTTATCGCCAAGACCTCGATCACCGTTCCTGAAACAACGACACCTCGGACTGGGCCGCTTCCACCAGAAAGTTGCAGATTATTCATCATTGGACTGCGGATCCTTGTGCAGAATTAAATGGAACGATAGAAATTCCTTTTTGTCGATCGTAGCTTACTGAATAAACTTTTCAATAATGTTTTCGGCGCATGGGTTCGATCAAATTTTAACTAACAAGCAATTTTGCAAATTTTTTAAATCATTCTCAACGTTTCCATCCGGATATGGATCCTTTTCAAGAGAACTTGCGTCTGTAAAAAACCGTATATTATAATGTATTTTTAACTGAATAAGGTAATAGCTATTATACCAAAGAAATTCCGTACTTGTTGTGTGAAAACAATTTCTTTATATTAATTATTGAAATTTAGAAATAATCAAACTGAATGGCTTGTTAGTTAAAATTTCATCGAACCCATGCGCCGAAAACATTATTGAAAAGTTTATGAATGATGGGCAAAAATAAATATTGAAAAGGAAGAAATTCAAGAGTGTAATTTCAGACACAATTGATCCAGGTTGCAGACAGGGGTTAAAATCATAAAACATAATATGTACAGTATCGAAGTTCATGACTGAGCAAATACATGATATACAATAAAACATTTGAACGATGAAAATAAGCTGCAAAATCGATGATGGTGGCGAACGTGTTGATAAATGAGAAGTATATTGGAAATATAGCCGAACGTATTTATGTGTCGACCCAATACATGGATGCTGTTCAATTCTTTTAACCACCGTCTCATATTACAACTAATTCTGGCGACATTCGCATAAAACCGCCGGTCTAGTAACGAAACAAGTCTCCATCAGAAGAAGAGGGTTCACTGGTAGCATCGATGGCGGAAGAGGCGCAGAAGTACGAAATAAACGGTGAAACGGTATTTTTCTGCAGCGTGAACGAGCGCAAACGGCGGAACGGGCTCGGATACCGCAGTTTGGCGGTCGTTGGCACGGCTTCTGAAAACTTTGCTGCGCCGCTAACTCTCCCGTGTCAAGTCGAATCTCGCGGATATTACATTGACGCTGCAGATTACCGGGCCGAGCCGCCGTTTGCTCAGTACATATTACGAGCCGCCCCTCGGCTCCCTCTCTCTCTCTCTCTCTCTCTCTCGGTATGTCAAATATTTAACCGAGTTTCAACGCGGAATATCAAATGGAACGATCGATAGGAGTCACCGGCTTCAGTCGGACGCGAGTTACATAGTGCACACATAGATCAACCGTTTTCCCCCGTGCACCCCCTTTTCACCCCTTTGCAAACGGTGTTCCGGTCCACCCCAACCTCCCCCTTTGACTTCCCTCCTTGTAGCCAAACAAGACCCCTTGTTCGTCCTTTCTTTCCTTTCGGATTCTCGCTTCTTCGCCGATATACCGCGAGCCCGCGTGTGCAAACACATTCTTTCATGGGTTTCGTACGCTCCTGCTCGTGAAACGGCTTTGCCGCTCTTTCTCTCTCTCTCTCTCTCTCTCTGTTGGTCGTTCTCTCTCCTCGTTTTTAAATTAACAACGCCGCGTGGGGAATGGAGTGGAATAATTGCCGGCGGAGTGCCGGGAGACAGACGAGCGACATAGCGGGAACCAGCCCAAGGACGGCAGGATTTTTGAGGATTTTCTCGTTGAACCTCTCACTGATCCCGGACTGTCATTACTCTCAATGGAAACCACGAGTGTCATTGCCAAAAAGATCCAAAAGGTCGTTTACACTGCAGAAATTATTTTAATCTGTATATGGTTCAAGAACAGATATTTGTTTTAAAAAAGGTGACGCGCAGACAAATAATTTGAGTCCAGTGAGTTGATTAAAATTCAATATAACTCATACTAATATTATATGTACTTATACAGGGTGAGTCAAATATCTTTGTTGTTTCTAAAGCCTAAGTATGAAGTCTACAAATAAAGGGCTTCGAAAATTAGTGAATGATTAACGAGTAGACTGCGAATTTTTAATGGTTAATGCAAAATAATAATGTTCTGTGTCTGTTATATCGACTAGGAGCTACTTAGAAAGTTTATACGTGCATGGGTAATTATAGTCACTGAATTCCTAATGAAAGGGAGTATCATTGTAGGTGTTTAAAAAAGGGTGCTTCCATTTTAAAAAATGAAGGTGACCTTGATATCTCTAAAAAAATCATATAAAAACAAAAATATTTTTGGTATCATGTGAGCCCCACTGAGCCATTCAACTTTGTCCTTCAGATATTGGACGTGTCTTTAAAAACAACAGAGATATTTGAGGTGTCAACGTTAGGTGACTCAGCCTGTATAATGAAATTCATTCAGTTATTTTTAATTCAGCTTTTATGAAACAGGAATGTCAGATCTCGTGGGTATCATAATTGATAAGATCCGCGACTCTTCACAGAGAGAAAACAACGAAGTGCAAAAAGTGAAATGCGTTTCAATATTATGTTTCAGCAATTATCGATCGTGTCAGCTGGGACAAATGCTGAGTTCGTTAGAACTCGTTAATTATAATATTGTATTAATGAGTGTTGATCATAATATGGAATGATAATATTAGTACAATTTTCCAGCCCGTCTGTCATAGGTCCACATATTCCTGCATCTGTTGACACATTATAATTGCACGTTGGCAAACATCATTTGCATATTTTCGCATGCATTGCCGACACGAACCCCCGGCGTCTATTTACGAAGAACTAGGGTATGCGTTCTATCTTTTTCCGCTGGAAATGGAGCGATGCTCTCGCGGACCATTTTCGCGATCGTTGATCTACATTGAACGCCGAAAGCCAATTACGAGATCAATCGCGTGATCGAGTTGCATCCGCTTTTAACGAGTTTTTTTAATTTCGGGGATCGGGTGAAAAGGATTACCGAGCGCGGATACAGGTTGAAAGTTTGCGAAAGAATTTTTATGGTGAGCTTTTAATTTATTTTGCAAGTAGAGCCGTGCATCAGGAGGGAACTGGTGTAAACCGAGCGTAAACATTTTACACGAATCTCGACTTTTACGAGCGGGTTTATGTCTCGCGATCAAATATTTCGCTGGTCGGCTGCAGCCCGCCGATGCACACGCATGTGTACACACGCGCAGATAGTTGGCGACCCCGTAATATACGATTATTATAATTTATAAATTACTCGCTGGGAATCGTGTCTACGATGGGGGTTGACTCGTATTTCATCGGATCTGTGCTGAAATTCTGTCGGACTTGTCGCGACCGTGGCAATTAACGCGTGAAATATACTTTCACGGGTCGGTGTCGTTAATTGGGCCTCGATACTGCGCGAAATATTTGCCCGGGGATTCGGAACGTGATAAATAAATTGAAAAGCTGGAAAAGTGGGCTCAGTAATCCGTACTTCAATGAATACGGCCAATGAGAATTGAAAAGGGGTGGGCTCTATGCGTAACCCCAAGTGAAACGTTTGTTGTGTACACTGATTAACGTATTTGACGATTGATCGGCCAAGAATCAAGTGATTCTATCATACATATTCAAACGGTTATGCGCATTTTCATTCTTTGGATCAGTCAAATTGAAGCTGCTGCAGCGCAGAGTCGCCCTCTGCATCATTCAATATTTCCATATTTTTATTCTTTTATTCCTAAGCTTCGTTGATCCTATCTTGCTTTACATTATTTCAAATCTTAAAAATTGAACCATGAAAACATTAGCCCATGAATAGAAACTTGAATGCAGAATGGATGAGGAACAGCCAAAGACCTTTCACGTAGCTACTTCCGAGGATTATAATCCTTGACATCCCGTCCCTAGATACAGCGACCTTTACGTAAATATCTAACGTATTCGTTTAAAGCATGAATCCGTGATTAAAATCCTGAATGAAGAAGTAAAAGATAGAAGTGGATGCAGAACAGTCAAGTACCTTTCGTATAACCACTTCCGAGGATCTGTATTCCCTATGTTCTGGCTACAGTCTCCTTTATGACCCCATTTGCGGTATTTAATACACGAATTCGCGATTAAAAGCTGGGAACGAACAAGCATGAAGAACACAGTCGAGAATGTTTTATGCAACTATTTCCGAGGAGCGCGGTTTAAAGATTGCCAGGGAAAAATGTGGCCCGTGCCACCGGCGAAAGGTAGCAAATTGCAAGAAAATATGCTGGGCCACCGTATCGGTTAATATGTGGCCGGGGTAACAAGTCACCATGATCCCCCTCTCGTCGAGTACTGAAAGTACCCCGGTTGTTTTCAGCGTTTCAAAGGGATCCCGCAAAGATACGAGGCCGGATTCAGAGTTTCCACGGAATATTGCGCCGTTGAGCCGCGGCGGTCGAGGATCCCGCCGCAGGTATATTCATAAGCGGCGGGTATAAACCTCATAAGCAATGCAATACACTTCGGGGTGTAGCCGGGGCGACGGCCGTGTATTTCAGTCGACGAAGACGACGCTTTACAATGACGCCGCGGCGTGAATTAACAAACACCCTTCCACCGCGCACGTCCTGCCCTCACGAGAAGTTAAGTGCGCCACTAGTGATACACCGGCACTCGTAATCCCCTTTGCGCGCGACATAATTCGCGTTTACGCCCTCTTCCGCGTACACATGTCTCTGTTACCGTCGTCTTGCGTCTACAGCGCTTGGCCGTCGCGTTTGCCGAGGAGTGACGAGCCCTCGTCCGTCCCGTGAAATAAAAACGGAAGGCCTCGTCCCCGGCTGGCTGATTAGAAAAACGCCTTCCCCGACCGTCTACACTGGTTCCTCATTTCCGCAAAATCTACCCCTTTTGTCGACACTTCTGCTTTCGGCTTCTTCGTTTGTTCCGCAGAAGCTGTAGAACGCGTTTTGTTCTCAGATGTGGCGTTTCAGGTTGTTTCTCTACCTCCACGTCGAAATTCTGAGGTTCCCAGTAACGTGGAGAACGTTTGGTAGTTTTACACGACGTACTTTGTCTGCAATTTTCTGCAACTCTTCGCCGTAGAACTTTTGTGATCGCTGCATACTTGCCTCTTATTCAAAATATTTAATTTTGTATGAAAGAGATTAGCATTAAACGAAGTAATATCCACAGTAAATTTTATTTACTAATGGAGCCCACATGATGTTTTGCAAACGGAGAATAATTTCCCAGGGCGATTAAGGATCATCGTGGCAGGATAGCGTTTCGGGTGCGCACACGCGGCGAAGAATCGAAGGTCGAGGACTGGAGGAGAGCACGGCACACGTTTGCGTACTCCTCTCTTCAGGTGTGTACGGTTTCCTGCAAATATTTGCCGAGTCTTCCCGCACTATTTATTTATCTGACCTGGGCCGAGGGATTGCGAGCGACGTCGGCCGTGTGTGTATGTGTGAATGGCTCCGATGTTTGTGAACGCGAGGAAAAGAGAGACAAAGAGGACGAAGAGCAATCTAACCGCAGGCAGAAAATCAGCTTTTGAGGGAATACTCGAGCCTAACCCCCTGAAACAACAAAGACTCGGCACTTTGCGAAGAAGCCGACTGTCCGCCTGAAAACCTCTCCAACCCCCTCTATCGCGTCTCTCAGCAATGTTTGTCCTGAAAAATGACTTTTGATTAAACGTCTCTTTATTCCTCCCTCTCTCTCTCTCTGCTCTTCTTTCGTCGTTTTCCACTCATAACGGGGTGTACAATTTTAGAAGAGCCGCGAGGAGGACGACGGCGGTTGTTGAAAAGGTAACGAGGCTAGAGGAAGATCTCTAATTGCACTGTCTCCGCCGCGACTTAATTCTATTGAATTTAACCCCGGATTAACTCGGACCTGTTCAAACCACAGTGGACTACGCCGTCTCTAATTGCTGTACCTGTACTTGAGTTTAACGAGACAGAGTGTAAGGCAAACTTAACCGAGGTGAGATGGAGCCTAATGCAAACTTAACTAGCCTTAAGTCAGATGGAACCGAGACGTAACCTCAGCGGGACGAGACCTTGCTGTTCCAGCTCGGTTTCCACTTAACAATAAGGCGGACTACGACGTCATTTAAATCACAATATCGCCAGCCCCTTGCTTTGCAATCCATTTCCAGATAGTAGGATCCGCTCATAACATTGCATTTTTCTTATTGTTCATTTTATGAAGCAGTGGTTCACCCTCCGCACTCGGAGACTCTTCTCAGATCACACAGAAACTCTCTTATTCACTCAGAGATCACACAGAAATGCTCTTATTTATTTATTATCTGGAGAATACGCAATCTAAGAGGCGACACGGACCCGAGCGTTTTTTTTTAGATCAAGGCTTTACAGTACATCAAATGCTGAACAGTGAAAGTATTTAAGAAAACCAAAAATACTGGTAAGGTGGAGTGGGGTAAGTCTGTCTACGGGGCATATAGATGTCGTCCAAGAATAAAGGTGTTTTTCTCGCTTAAATCAACCAATGCCAAACATTCACGTGCGAGGTACACGTACAACTTTGAGGTTATCCTGAACGTGTAATAGTTTACAAGTTATTAATATATTCTGTGTTGTTATTTTAGGTAAGTACAACGAATATTGATGTAGGTTCACATTAAATAAATCGTTTTTATTGTATTTTTTAAAATTTATTGAGGAAAACACTAAGATGATCTTGCCCCGTAAATATTACTACACGTGGCAAGTCCGTATTATCACGGTGGGGTAAGTGCGTACTGTATGGGTAACTATTAAACTAAAGAATATATTTAATGCAATAAGAAGCATTTTGTAGCAGGCTTGATAATAATTCTTTCCTTGCCCCGTCGCACTTGAAACAAAGTTCGAAAGCATTTTTAAACTTTGTTTTAATATCACTGTATCCCCTTTCATATTTCAGCATAGAAGTACATGTTTGTTTAAAAATGGATAACTATGAAACTAAAGAATATAATTTAATGCAATAAGAAGCATTTTAAAGCAGGCTTGTTAATCATTCTTTCCTTGCCCCGTAGCACTTGAAACAAGGTTCGAAAGCATTTTTAACTCTCAGAGACGGACTTGCCCCATTTCCGGGTCCTACTAGTGCGTCCTACTTTGTACAATATCCTATCAAAATGATAATTTTCAAGCAATATTAGAATCCTACATAATACTAATTCATCAGTAATAACTGTGGCAAGAGTTTGATGCCAAGAACGTTAAGTTTTTACATACCAGACTGGAAATACATCAGTTTAAAGTCCAACTTTACAAAAACTAGGGCGGACTTACCCCACTCCACCTTATATTATTTCTGACTCACTAACATGATTGAATAAAGAAATGACAATTCTCATTTTGCGTAATCCGCAGACGAGCTGTATTCGACATTTCAGTAGAAGAGGTTGGTTTCGGTAAGACAGCTCGGACCCAAGGTAAGCTGTTACGTTCCGGCATTTTAATCGCATCGTGTTTCCGGTGCCACCAACGACTCTCAACTTTATACAGTGACATAATGAAACGACTGTAGCCCTCGAACATCGAAATTCCTTTCTACAGTGCGGCTTCGTGTTATTTCGAATATACTGTCTCGCAGGTGGCCGCCGAGGGTCACATTTGTTAGGCTGCTCGGGAGCAGAGCCTGCCGTTTGGAACACTGGCCGAATAGTTCAAGTATTACAGTTCCCAACTATTTCCGTTAAATTCCGATTGGTTCGGTAACCTTATACGCGGCTTCTGCTGCCTGGTATTACATAACTGCGAAAATAACTCGCATTTTAAAGCAGTCGAGTACCTGACCGAAGTACCTCAGCTTCTTCCGCAACAGGCGCTGTCGGAAATAACTGACGCTGAATTTTTTTATACAGACCGACCCTTTAAATTGTGCCATCTCTGTCCAATCGTAGTTCTGAAATTTTTTGAACACTATGATTGGACACACAGTGCTTTCCAATAAATGTGTTGTACAAAATCGCCAAAAAAAAATTGTACACCAAATTTTTGTATGTCATTGTAAAGAGGAGGCCTCGATCTCTCTTGAAGTCCATGGTAGTTTCAATCTCGGAATTAAATTTCCATCAATTTTACAATCAACCAAATCAATACAAAATATTTCACAAGAAAATGACCGACCAATTACTCAAGTAGAGCATTGAAACGAGACTAGCATAATCCTTCAAGAATCGTCGATTCTCCGTTCTCATTCTTTCAGAAACCACCTCCGCGCGATCCCAACACGATTTACTGTCATCACTCACCAAACCCCTACATTGTGGCCCGAATATTTTCGTCCTCGAATCGCTCAGTGCGTCATTCCGCGTTTCTCAAAATCATAACACTTTCTCCGGCATCTCCGGACGGGGGTAGACAGAAAAACCGAAGACCAAGAATAATGAGAAAAAGAAAAGAGAGGGAAGGAAAGAGCGAGCGTCGATGGCAGAGTCCCAAGAAGCTACGCCCTCAGCGAAAGACAAGCTCGGTCGGCCGAGCAAAAACGAAGGGAACATCGGTGAGCTTCCATGGCATCCGGATCTCGTGCACACACATCGCTCGGCGTAGCAGTAACTCTTTGCGCGGGTGGTATTTGACTTGCTCCGGTATCCCATGGGTTCGGTGGTTCCTGCTGGCGCCTACGGCGAATCGGAATTATCCTCGGATAATCCCAGCGCGCTGGCGAACGAAAAGGCTCGCCAAAAGGAGAGAGAGAAAGAGCAGAGGCGCACAGTGAGTTTCGCGTGTATGTGGGCGCCAAAACAGTTCGACGCCGAATGATCCGTAAAAATGTAGTCACCCTTTTCGCGGGCCATGGCTGCCAACACCGCCCGACACCGTTGCTGGCCGCTAGACAAGTATTTGATCACTGGTACGTCGGCCCCTCTAATGAAGACCCACCCCCATTGTTGCCTCGGTATCTCCATTATTTTTGCGGCGTTATTAAAAATCCACCGTAGACGGCCGTAGACCGGGACAAAGAATTCGACAGCCATTGTCCCCTCGTCGTCCGCGCTTTTTGTTCGCCCGGCTAAATGTCAATGAATCTCTCTCTCCTCTCGCCCCGTACCCCGTACCCACCGCTCTAGCCCCTTTCGCTCTCGTTTTCGTTCCCTTCGCCGTTTCCGCTCCTCCTGGCTCTGCCTTCCTAAGTTCGCCAACGTTCCACCACGGGAAAACCGTTCTGCATTCGGCCGGCAGAAATCAATCGACATCGGGGGAAGGGGTGCGCCACCCACGTTGGTCACGTTGACTTTTCCAACTGGGGAATCTCGTTCAATATGTGTCTACGAAGCCGCGGCTGTTTCGGTTGCTGAGTTTCGTTTCGGGGCTTTTGGCTGCGAGAGCTGCTCGGGCTCGGGGTTTGGGCTGGGCATGTGTTTAGGGACGCGTTAGGCATTTTATCATCACTTCGCAAGGATGATCCCTTGTTAGACATTTTGTGATCGATATAATGTTACTGAAGGGTTGTCGCAATTTTTAGCAAACAGTTAGCAAAGTCCGTCATCCCACCGGCGAACAGGACCCTAACGTCGGCTTATCGTGCGGGTGGTTATGGTAACCAGTGTCCTATTCGACGGGGTTGTCGCGTAGATTGCGCGAGGGTTGATTTGTCGGTTCTTTGTTTTTTCGCTCGTCAAATAATTGATACGTCACCGTGGGATTGCGTTTAGGGTGGAGATTGCGGCGGGCACTGTTGAGTTGCGAGACCGGAGCCCTCCCGGTTGTCCACTCTGTGCAAATAATTCTCTGTTGGCCACGCATCATCCGACACATGTCGCGCTAAAAGAGAGGCGCCACTCCGCGTCACAATTGTGTATCGGTCACCGCAAAAGCCGGTGTACGCTGTGCTGCTCCGCGGCGGAAAATTCGGAAAACCATAGTAGCGGGTGTCCGCGCGCGAAAGGGGGCGGTCCAGGGGCGGCGACGGGGGCCACTTTTAATCCCGGCGGGGGCGGGTGGCGCGGCGCGACGCGTCGCGACTCGTACCGGCAGAGATCAAGTGATAACGAATTTAATTTTAGCACGCGGATCGAAATTCTATACGCGACGGGGCCAGAGCGTCGGAATTTCCCGATAAATTTCGCATGAAATTTCAAACTGCCGTTAAAACGATTACACGTCGCCTGCTGCTAGGGTTTCGGTAACGGGGTAAACGCGCGAACGCACGAGCGGGGTGGCCGGCGAGTTACAAAAGCCCGAATGGATCTGTACAATGGAGAAACCGATCGATCCCCCTCTCCCTCGATCGTCGCTGACTTTTGTCTCCGAAAATGGTGTCGCGACCGATTATTAAATCTAGCCGCGCGCGCGGCGTTATCTGGACGGGGTGCAAAATCGAACGAGCAAACACAGAGAAAGGGTGGTTCGCGGGGGTTCGTTGAAGGGGGTAGGGGAAGACGACGAAGCGAGAGAAAGAAGAGGGAAACACACCGACGGGGGTTGGGAGAGGGAAACGGGAGAAAGCGGGACCAGCAGGATTGCTCTATGGGGGTGGTTTCGGGGCATGGATACCAGTCTCTACGGCCACGGTAATGGTTATAGCACCATCGCGTGCAATCCCATTAGCACCGATGCAATTTACCCGATCTATCACACCCTATTAAGCGGTGCGCTTTCCACCAACTCCCCACCGCCCCTCCCTCCACCACCCTCAACCGCCCACTAGCCGCCCACTCACCCCCCGTACGACCGCCGCCAGCCCCCCACTCAACCCCCTGCCCCCTTAACCCCCGCCCCTTTCAGTTCCCGTTCCCGCGGACGCTCGATCGCTTAACGCTCGTTTTAATCGAGTTTGCGCAACCGTGGCTGGGGTCCTGCGCTTTCGGTGGCGGACAATGTTTTCCAGAGGAAGGCCAACGACGACGTCCGGTCGCCTCTGGCCGGACGCCGATGAAAGAGCACGCAGAGTCAGCGAAACCGACTGGTTTCCGATAATTAAACGACCCGGCCACCCCATGAGCCACTAGACTTCTACGATTTTTACGCGCTCGACGCGTATCGCCATTTTTCTCAAACTTCCGTGACGGGGAGTCACTCTGACACTCGACTGATGCGAATCTGAGGAGAAGATGAGTCGAACAAAATTTCCAGTGAATCGACTTGACCTGCGAAGAACAGTATTATTCCACAGGAATTTCATTTCACAAATAGACCTGCAATCTAATCAGTAGAGAAGAATCCAATTTTGTTCCAGTTTGGGTGATTTCGGCACAACTCGAAGAAGCGGGAATTGGCGTCGGCGAATCCGGGTGTCTCAGTGGAATTTTGGTTTCGCAATTTCGTCGATTTCGTCGTCGGTCTGGTGAACGGGTGCGTCGCGTATCCGGGATCCCGCGAACTTTCCGATGATAACCAACGACGCGGCAGTCGAATCTTTGTTTCGCAGGGACAATCGCGAATTCCTCGGTTAGCTGCCTCGGAACTTGATCCGCTAATGTACAATGCCGGGCGTCCTATTGCTGGAAGCGTTATCGTTCGGGCACCCCCGGGGAGATACTCGCAATTACGGAATGGAAGCTCATCGATGTATGGAATCGTCGGGCTCGAAAGCTCTCGAGCGATGCTCGCGGAACGGCTCTTTGCCGCGTGATACGAGATTAACTCTATGGGCGCGCAAGATTAAAGAGACGATAGACTCGACGCGGTAGCCTGTTCGACATGAAACGACGGCGAGCTGGGCCCTTTCAGATCGCGTTAATTTCACTGTTCACCTCTCATACCTTTACACCTTTACTTGATATCAATCTTTATCGATCAGTTTTATCAAAAAGTTTAATGGAAAAGACTGGTGCGTAAACTTCAAGAATCACTATATTTTCCCAGAAAAATGGTTCCGTTCACCTTGTTGCGCTAGAAGAATCGGGACAACGTACGATTAAGCAAGTAGAACAGGATGGAAAAATCTTATTGATTTTTAAGCTTTTCCAAGTTTATATTCAAAGATCGTGGGACGATCATTTCAGGCTCAAAAACAAGAATAAAAAATTGAAGAGTGCGCTTCACTCAAAAAATCACAGTATCAAACAACCTCTATCGGTAATTCGTAGTTGACCCCACGCGATCCCATTTCGAGCTTTAAAAAGCAGCTGCCACGAGTACCCCGTTCAACTCTGTTTGACCTCCGACGCGATAGAAAAGTGTACACACTTTCTCGCTTCTGGGAGCGTAGTACAAAAGGGGTAGTTTCTCATAAATCCCGTGGCGAAAGCGGCCGATACATTTTATCGAAAGCTTCCCGATTCCGCCGACATTGATCCACCATTCTGCGCCCGTTGGTGAAATCGACTCTCCCGGAGCTGCTTGTCGATAAATCGACGCAGTTTCCCACGGATTACGGTAGCCTGACGGATTTCAGTCACGTTCTACGCGAGGCGAAGGGGTCAAGGGACGTCAAGGACATCGGCTGTCGCGGAAATTCGAGAATAAAACGAAGAACACCGCTCTCGGACAGCAACAGCTGGCGCGAACGAGATAGAGATCCCTCCAACGACGGAGGGTTCCCTCCGGTTGGGTCCTTCCAGTTCCAGCAAAATCGACGGGAGAGACCTCCGTTGCCGGGATCCTCTCGCAACTCACTCAGGGACCAGCTGACGTTACGACCCTAACCGAAGGAGGATACACCACCCTCTAATACATACCTCCGAAACGCGGGGCGAGGGCCTACCCTCGTCTTCCAGATTCGTGCAGCCGGTGGCGCAAAGTGCCGAAAGACTGTTTTTCGAACAACATCCTGCGACTTCGATCCGACTCGTAACTTGCTCGCGAACTGAGCTCGGGCCCTGAACGCTCACGCAATTTACATGCGAAATGAACGGAACCGAGCATTACTCGCTGCAGATTGTTGCCTTCAATTTGCTCTTCCTAATTTCTATTCAACTAAAAAAATTCAGTGCAAAATCGTATATTACCTTATTTTTTATTTTTTTTTTTTAATTCTAGGTTCGAGGAGAGCCTTAGATAAGTATTCCTAGGGTTAATCGATGAGGACCGCAGCAGTCCTTTTTTCCAGCGTTCGCATCTCCGAATCAAGTCTTCCCACGAAACCGAGTCTCTCGTAAAACAGCACAATTTCGTGAAGTGCAGGAGGGACACCCTATATTTCCATCACGCCGGTGCCTGCGAAATCCTCACCCCCGGCGGCCAGACGGAGCGCCGCGCGATAAAAATAAGAGAGATCCTCAAGCAAGGAGGGAAAGGAGGAGCGATATCCAGGAAAATTTCTCGGCAGCAGAAGCCACGGAAGTCGAACGAGAGAGGGAGAGAGAGAGAGAGAACGTGTCCCGGTTTCCCAGGGCACGTCGGACGCGAGACACATCCTCGGGACAAATACCTCTGAGGGGGTTAGGTCTGGGGGGGGGTGGCGTGGCGTGGCCTGGTGGTAGCTGTTCGTATCCTCCGTTTACGAGGGCGACAGTGTTCGCGGAGACATCGAGGAGCCGGCCGCGTACGTCGCCGGAATACGAATGCTCATCCGGCAGGACAAATCCCGCACGACCTCAACGTTTACGCGACCACTTAAACCGAGACACGAAGAGGATCCGTTTGCGGGGCGCGGCCTCGAATCACGAGCAAGGTATTTTCTCGTGTTGGGGCGGCCGACTGATCCTTGGGATTCCGAAAGCAGCCCGACGACGCCTGTAATCATCTCGTTACAGCCGCATTGTACTCCCCCGTAAAACCTACCCTACAACCCTGGTGTACCACCCCCTCTCTCTCTCTCTCTCTCTCTCTCTCGCTCTCTCTTTGTACCCTGCGCAACCCCCCTCCCCCGGTAGAAGGGGGTTGGTAGATAGCAACCCTTCGCTTCGGTGATGCTGGCCGCCTGGAGCTGCGCCGATGATTACATGGGACGCAGATGAGACCGCGGCAGGCATAGAGTCCTAATCAGCCGGCGCATTGTGAGCTCGCGAAATTACAGGAGACGCGCGCCGGAGCTCCACGATGACGACTACGACGACGACGACGATGACGATGAACGGGCACCCGGCCACACACCGTAATTAGCAACGACGCCTGTCGCACACCCTGCAATCCGTGCAACGATACCCGACAACGACAGGTGTCCCGATATCCGACACACACCGAAGACAACCGAAGACTACTTTCCCCTGATGGACGCAAGAGGAGCGAAACGTCCGACGGTATCGATGCGTGATTTATCATTCAACGTCCCCGGTGCGCGGAGATCCCTGCTCTTGATAACCAGCTACAAAACGGATCTGGGGTTTGTTCGGCTGACAGAGTTGCGCAGCAGTGGTTCTTCTCGGAGTATGCTGCTGGTTGTATAAATGATTTGTCGATATTCATTGTGTGTATTAATTTTCGAAATGCAAGAGAAAATGTTGCGGCATGAGCTAGGTTTCTTTAGGACATGTTTGGAACAGAGTCGCAGTTGATCTTCGACGATCTTGAATGATATGAGTCGTAGGTCACGGTTCGCGTCTTAAAACGCCTTATTGGATAGTACATAGAAATGTATATTTAAAAATATCAATATATGAAAGCTTTTAACATGACGAACGCTCGGTAACTTAACTGTACAGCTTCCTCGAGCCATTGCACCGACCCAGGACTAAAAGATTCTTCAAACCGGAGGATCGTAGGAGGAATCCCGACCCCTATAGCTACAAAGTCGAATCGGAGGCAATCAATTCGCCCCGCGTAACACGCAATAGGATTCATGATCGTCCGAAGAAGACGATTCCCTAGGCGATGCGTCGGTGCCCACTGCGGAATGGTCGAACGATTAACTCTGGTAATCCCTCTATCTAGGGGTCGCGCTGGGTACGATTGAAATAAAAAGACCGGCTGTGCTCCCGGTTGGCTGGTTGGTTGCGAGTCTATCTCGCAACAATCGGCTCCATTCTTCCCTGCGGGGGCGAGCCGATCCAAGGATGAAAGGAGAGACGCGCCAACGTTCGAATCGGGGTTCGCGCTGATCAACGTGGTGCGTAAGCCATGCTATTAAGGGCGGCAAGTGGGTTGCATCTGTCTGGGCAAACCTGGGCTTAGTTCCAAAATCCGACTGCAAACAGATCCCGGTTACTCAGTGCCTCTCGCCGGCAGCGAACCGGTCTTCGTCTTTCCATGCCGAAAGCCCTAACTCGCTGCCTAAGGTTTCCTGCACATATCATGGTGAACGATCCAATCGCAGGATTTCGTATGCTACGGTCGTTTAACAAAGATTTCCCAAAAAGTCTACAGTACTACCAGAACTCGTTACTTAGAATTGTTTCAGAGAAAATAGGTTTTTGCAACATCAGTTGGCTGTTTGTTCGCGTTTCCAGCGAACTTCGAAGTCGAGAACCGGATCTCTCGGAGATCGGCGTCCGTCGATAGCGAGGACCAGGCTTCAGGCTCCGATTTTTTTCAAGCCGCCGGTGATCCGTTGCTGGAAACGGACTCACATGTTTTCGTGATAATAATCGTGGGGCTAGATGGCGAACGGTGCGCCCTGATAACCAGCGCAGATATGCCCCGACTGTGAGACGATGACGATGACGTCCAGGCAGAGGGAAACTCACGATCTGATTCCGGATAACGTCCAGTCCCCGATAAGCGCACAGGGAACGCCGAGGACTTGTCGCGACCACGTTTATCGTCGCAACAGCCACGGACCAGGCCTCTGAAGGACGGCTTGCGACCGGTTGATACATTGTGGCCGCTAATTAGGCGATAGCGGCCGACGGGGAAGTTTATTGAAACATTGCGATTCGGCTGACTGATCGTAACTCAAAGATACCTGCGGTCGAAGCCTTAGAAAAGAATCCAAATGGTCCGCTGAATATATTAGCCGGGCCAAACAGCCTTATCGTTCTCTCCTGACTGACGTGTTTGTGTTATGATACGGGTGCAAATAGAAAGTTCTGCTGCAAAAGGGGTAATTGGATGGTTGACGATGATGGAGTTCTGCGGAGATGTCCGCAACATGGTCAAGCAAGGTGGATTTTTGTTTAGATTAGATCGAGCGTGTCAACGAACGTAGTACGACGAAGTGCAACAGAAGTATTAGGCTAATAAAATGGGCGGTAGACTGTAATAGTATTACTTGATCAAAACGCTTTATAGCATGATCGAAACGGTTTTTACTCGGGGTGTATTCGTAAAGGGTTGCATGGAGCGAAGAGACAATCTCGTTATCAAGTTGATGGCAACAAGATAACATGGCGGCGTTGGCTTAACAGAAAGTAAGGTTGCAGGGGATGGAGGTGAAAGGGAAACATTAAGCTCACGTGTTTCGAACTCTAAAGCGGTTTCCTCCCCCGTTGTCTTCCTCCTGGGTAGGATGGGGCGCAAAGATGTTATTCTTCTTCCTCAACTCATACATATTTCCCGGCGAAGACGTCCCCTCTGCGCCACGAATTACAAATCACCTTGTACGATAATGCAAGGGGATTCCCCCCTCTGTTCGTAGGAAACCATAAGCCCCGCGGATCCAACCGAGTCAAGTATACAGCTGTTGTACGCCACCGAGCTCTCGGAACTTAAAATTACGAAATCCTCGTTCGGTCTGGCGAGAGAAAGATAGATAGATAAATACATAGAGAGAGAGAGAGAGAGAGAGAGAGAGAGAGAGAGAGAGAGAGAGAGAGAGAGAGAGAGAGAGAAGGCCGGTGCGCCGCCTGTCGTAAATTTCTCGGCTCTGCGGTTCGACCCGTGTTTGTACAAGCTAATCATTGACATTAATGCGAAATTGTTAGCCTCTGGCTTTGCGAAACTCCCCCACAGGCTGCCGCGAGACCAGATGAAAAATTTAGATGGGATCCTCCGACGCGGCTCTGCCAACTTTATCAAGGGCTGCTTGCGTCCAGTTACTGTCACTTTATTTTTTCAACTGATTATTTCACTTCGCAATATTTGCACACCGCGCCTAGCTTCACTCTTCCTTTCCTTCCTCTCAGGTTTTTTAAAGTAGCATCACCTTCTTGATGAGGGACGAAACCGGATTTGTGGCAGTTCATCGACAAGTAGGGAGGTCCCAGCTTTCGACCAGTATTTGCCAGATGTCCTGCTCGGGCCAGGTCGAATTAATCGGCAAAAATTCGTGTAGGACCAAGGCAAAGGTGCACCTCTTTCTAGCTCCCTGCCACCCTTTCGCTGGCCCGCCTGTGTTAGGTTCCCCGTGTGTCCTGTCGGCCGTGTGTCTGCCAAGTAAGTAGTACCCGGACTACACGTAGAGTCTTGTCACCGAGCCCGGGGACTGGTTAGAGGAGGCGCTTATCGCAGCCAAGGATCTCACTGACAGCCGCCAATTAAAACATGCTAACGAGCTGCTGATCTCGCGATATCTCCGACCGGGGCCTAATTAAACTCCCGCGAGAGGGGGCGGCCGGGGAAACAGCCGGCCACGGTTAAGGGAACAACAGGGCTCTCTCTCACTCTCTCTCTCTCCCTCTCTCTCTTTCGAGTTTCCGAGAGGAGGAGAACCCGAGAGACAGCGGAGAGAACGACAAGACAGAATCTACGAGATCTCGCTCTGCTCCTAGACTTTATCGTCCCACCGGTCTTAAGAAAGATCTCGCCAGCTACCGGTGAACTTTAACAAACCTATTTCCTGGGGAGTTCCTCCAATTATCGGTACACGGTTACCATTCTACCCGGGAGGTTAAAGGGCCCTCTAGCACGGAACGACGGTAAATGAGGGGTTAGTCAAATCGGATTCGTGGAATTATTTGTCGACGGTCCTTTATCTCGGATCGATCCCGATGGAGGCGAACAAGCGAGCAACCGAGAGGAAAAGTCTCCCGGAGCTGTGAATTTAACGCGTTCTGACAGAATTAAGAGCCAGACACTTCATGATCGTGGATTTTTACGTCTTGGACAGGATTCGAGTTTCATTCCGTTCGGGAGAAAATTGTAAAGAAAATTCATTCATTCGTATATTAACACATTCATACATTCTCAAATAAACAAAATTACAAACCTGTTTTCTGAATGTTCCTCGAGATTTTACTTAATTTCTGTAATGGTCGAGTGATAGTTCAAGAGTAGCAGCTCACCAATTTTCTGCGGCTTTCCTCGGATTATTGCGAAGTATGTGGGTCTCGGGAAAAGTAAACTACACCAGAGACCTCTTTTGTACGAGTGGTCGGGGTCAAAGCGATTGCATTCGTTGGCCGAGGGGTTAGGTGTCCCCCGGCCTCATTGCTCCGCCATTGATCCACCACCGTGAACCTGTACTTTTTAACGAGGCCTGCGTAATGACGCTCCCGGTGAGTACACACGTGTCGAATGATGAGACTTCTGACCTCCCTTCAGCGTCTTTCAGTCCGTAGCCTAGATTATTATGGACACTCGGTGATACCGTTTCTTGGTTCATGCACTGGGTCGTTTTTTAAGAGCTCTCGGAGATCGAGGATGCTGCTAGCTACAGTCATAAGCTCGGGCCACAGTGCTCGCCGGGAAACCAGACAGCCCCGAAACCGTAGTTTCACTCGGGATCGAGCGGGGAAATTTATGGTTAGCTGCGGAGCGAGAGAGAGTTTGATCGATAATTTAGGCGGTTTAAATCATCCGCAGCGCGGTGCACGCCGGGCTATAAAGTGTTCGGGGGCTCGTGTATCCGGAGATCGCGGGATGTTTAGACGTCCGATGCTCGGAGTGATATATTCGGAGGGAGGGACTGGATATGTTTATCGCGGATCTCAACCTGATAGATCTACGAGCGTGCTCGATCGAGAGTCACTGAATAAAAGGATCTCCTCCCACCTCCCACCATCATCGCGAAAATCGTTATTTTTCCGCGAATATTAATGATGCTCATCGACGCCCCGATAATACCCTATAAATATTGAGTGCAGACATTTTCCGAATTTCGATGCAAATTCTCAAGATCGATACTCGATTTTACGCGGACGGAAGCTTTTGCTTGAATATTAATCGCCTCGAAATGCAATTAAACGCCGACAGGCCCGCTGTGGGTCACGCTGTATATTAGGTCGTTGCAGAAGTAATTGCAAGCTTAAACTGACCACTTTTGAAACAGTACTTATGTTTCGGTTAAAATATTGTACATTTTCTATATGTAAGAATCATTCTTCAGAAATTTTCCAAGTTGTTTCTAGATGCTTTTCGATTTATTCTTTTATAAAAATCTGCTTTGTACGAGTGCGTCAATTATGATATTATACTGAACCCAATTTTTTTGTGTGCACATTCAATACAATTTTTCAAACACGAATTTTTATTATTATTATATAGCAATGTGTTAAAACGAACACTGTTACGTATTTTTCAGTTGAAAGATTTATTTGGTGATCCACTTGCGTTGTTTATTTTCTTCATTCAATGATCGGGGGTTGTCGCGGCGTTTTATCATCGTCAACAGCTGCTCATCCGGCGATTTTTCAGTTCGTGACGGGCGAACGTTAATTCTCGGCCGTTATAAATATGCATTCGCGTTTTCCGGTTGTCCAAACGCTTTTATGCTAGCGATCCTCGCATCTCGGCGACAAGTTCCGCGGTGTTTAGCACGGTTGTTCGGCCTTAAGCCCCGGGACGTGACACGGAGTATTTGCGCGCGCGTTACGACTTACCGCGCGTGATCAGATTACCCGCCGCGCGGATTTTACAATCGGCGTGTGCCGCTCGCGAAAACGCTCGCCATAATCGACTAATTAGCGATGCGCTTGCGTCGCCGGTCTTATTGTTGGTCGCCGACGAGTTTCACGAAGCTCTGGCTACCCTGCGTGTTCCCTGTGGCATTTCCTGGAGGTTTTCATTCTATCATTACGAAGAGGACGAGCAATGATCTGATTAAAAGAGCGAGGCATGAACAATTTGTATAATGATAACCATACTTTCGAGAAAACACTGTTTACCACATGTAATAAAGTCGATACCCGAGGATCCAACAGGGTCCAGAAGTTCTAAATACATCTAGAAGCGTGGAGGAAAACATAAACACCAATTGCGAAGCGGAAATGAATATTATGCAAACGAACCGGTTGAAAACAACCAGCTCTCTTCAGCCGGGGAATATGAGGGCAGGGTACGAAAAGCGAGGCTTTAGCGTTTCGTTAGCGTGGTTTCGCGGGGCTGCAACGAATGAAACTGCAACGAACGAAACTGCAACGGCGCGGCGTTCACGGGTCATAACCGCGGCGAGAGGGTCCTCGGCGTAAAATATTTCCTTGTCTAGGCTCGGCTGACCCAGTGCAGCCGCCGCGGCGCAGATGTCACGATGCATTTTCTCATGCATATTCCATCGCTGGAATGGAAATGTCGCCTTAACCCGTACTAATTTCGCGCGCTGTATGTCAGTATTACAATAAACATGTTCGTTGCGCGAGCCTGCGCGCCCGCGCGCTCGGCCCTCATGCATATGCATGGCCCGTTCGCCTACCCTTAATAAAATTCGAGCGACGGCTATCCCCCTAACGCGCGCGATCGTTAAAACCGCCTCGAGCACGCTCCGCGTCGCATGCACCGACCGCACCACGCTTTTCGTTAAGGTTACTCCTTCCTCCAACCGTAAATTATGTCAACCAGCTGGTCAGACCTTTTTGCACGGCACTGCCTCCGACCTTTTTTTCCAACGGAGCCATGATTGTTTCAATCCAGAGAACTCCTCACGCTGTGATCCGTTAAACAGTCTCCCACTGTTTCCCCGATGCATCTCGGGATTATTCGAGAATGTAGGCTATTTTGTTTAGGATTTTACTTTTCTTTTAGACTGTTACCAGTTTTTTCTTATATGCTAACATCCCTTTGACCGACATACTGGCCAACGAGATTGTTTCCAGGGCACAAATTGAATTTCAAATAACTTTTGGCCGTGCCTAAAATAAAGTAGATCTGCAAACCCGCTTAAATATGCACGATTACGTTCAGCACGCCGCTCTCAATGAAGGAAAAGCCGCATTCGAGACAAAGTGAGCGTCTGAGGAACCGGTTCCCAGCAGGCCTCTCGGATTCTCCCAGCGGCTAATAAAGCGAGCCCGGGACACGGTTTTCGCAACAGTGTTTCTTAATTGCAGATTGCATTCGTCGGCGACTGACTCGGTTCTCTCTCGATTTCCAGCACGGTGGCCGTTTTCCAGCGCGATAACTCTTCTCGCCGAAGCAGCTCTCTCGTTGCGCCATTGTTGCGACGAACCTAACCCGGCCAGTGAAAATAAACGTTAACAGTTTCGTTTCCATCGAGCCGTTTTCCTCGCCACGATTTTCCCCCGCGCCGCAGTGTCCGGGCACCGAAACGTCCGTTTTCGTGGAAACGATGGAAGGAAAAGCAACCGAGAGGTCCGCGATCGTTACCTGTGCTGCGAGCCTCCCTTATTATTTTCCCCGGTCGTTTCTCACGAATTCCTTTATCACAGCCGTTGCCGAACGCGAGACGAACAATCGCCGATACGAAATAAAACCGGGGATATTTCGAGCGGAAAGGAAACCCGGCAGCGTTGCATGCTTGTTAGCGATCAAGAAACCCGGTGCTGGTTCCCTTGCTACTTTTTCCTCGTCCCTTTCTCGCTCTCGCGCCCTCTCTCACCCGTTGCCTCTCGATATTTTTCTTTCTCTCTTTCTTCTTTTCACAGTTGCGCAACCCCTTCCCATCGATCGGACCGGTGACGCAATTGCTCGTTTTCCCGGGGGCCAAAGGGAAAGCTCGTCCACCGAACCTCGATCCAGCAAGCTCGGGGGAAACAGAGAAACGAAACAGCTAAGAAAAAGTCCAAACAAATCGCCACTGCGCCGCTAATTGTTTGCGACACGGTCGGGATTCGTACCGTCACATTCGTTCGTGTAAGTTTGTAATGTTTATATAATATTACTCGATAGAATGAACAGCGAGTGAAATTCTATTTAAAGTCTGTCAAAAAGTCTCAATAATGAAATGGGTGCAACATGCGAGGACTGAAATATGCTTCAACACAATGCGGACAGTCTGCCAGCCCACTCGCAGACTTGACGATCATCGAGGCTTGTTTTTCTCGTGTTCCACAAGCAACTCACCATGCGTCGTCAGGGTTCGTGTCGCCTCATCTGGTTCGTAGACGGTTATCTGGCCGCCGAGTGGTTATAATTAAAGCACCACTAACGAGAATCCGTTCGCCGCGAGATAACGAGGTCTTCGATTTAAAAGAGACCTCGGGGGCCGAAGAAGATGGAGATTCCGACTACCGAAGCTGCAAAAGAGGAGGATCGGCCGGGGGGGGGGGAGGAGATCCGAAGGTAACTAAAAGACGCGTGTGCGTGTCGCACAGACGGTACCGACGCTAATGAAAAAAGAAGAGAACCGTGGTGGAAATAAAAAGAAGGAGGAGGTCTCATCCGTGAAAACAGACAGAGTCGAGGGCGGCTCGCGTGCTCCTACCCCCGCCACGGTCGCGCGCGCGCCCGCCTCGATTGCTCGGTTAATATTTTATTCAAGGCGGAGTCGGATTTGCATACGAAGTGGGCACACCGAGTGGGCCCCCATTTCTGCCCCCCTCTGTCCCTCTCCTCTGTCTTCTCTTCTTGTTTTCTCTCTGCCCAGGTTCGCATCTGTGAGAGATGCCGAGATACCGGCCGCGACCGAGAAGCGGACTCTCGTCGTTTCATCCCCCATCCTATCCATTTTGCTCTTCGATTCGATAAACAGTCGCTCACCCGACTTAGAAGGGTAGATCTTGATTTTCCAGTGGTCCGTCGAGGACTCGGAGAACGTCAACACCTGCGCCACCCTGGGATCCCGCGTCTGAATAAAAGATGGGCTACCTGTGCAACGTCGAACAGGAATTTCGTCCATTGGTAACTCCATGGGGTCTTTGTCTCGGCTCCTCATGGGGTATGTGGGAACGATTCTATGATTTGTTTCACATTTTTTGGGGGGCTATCTTTCCTGATCTGGCGTCTCTCTATCGTTCCTGGATGCTGGTTGTCTGAATATGGTTTTGCGGAGGTAGTTGGATTAAATCAAACCGAAGAAATTATAATTTAAACAATAAATAGTACCTTCGGTTATGCGTCGAATTTCATTCATACGTCATGCAGTTAATATTCCTGATTGAAGTGTCTACATCCTCTGTCTCCAAGTCTCTGTCACTACTGCTCCTAATTGATTGATACTCAGGTGTAGAGCAGACTACTAGCAACGATACAAGATAGTTGACTTATCCATCGAGTACCGAGAAACTGTCCTCTAATGAGATTAATTTCAAACTTGAACGCATTTGTCTGTACACGATATAGGTGACACGAAGAACTAAGTAGGAGTGTAACCTGCAGATGATCCTCGTATTTCCCGTTTCTTGATACGCTTCCGTTGAAGATGAGGCATTAAAAGCAAGGTATGTCGGAGGAAAAGAATAAAGATGTCGGCGCCAATGGCAGGTAAAGGGACAGTGGCACACCGGATCCACGAAACGACGGTTCCAGGACGGGCAGGAGGATCCCTGTTTAGCCAGCCGCGAAATTACGTAGTTTCGTGGTCGGGGAGGAACAGAACGATGGTGCGGCTTCTGTTCTGTTCGGAAAACGAAATCCTGGGTGTCGCGAGAGAATTCTAACGAGCGACTCCGGACACGGCTGCTCGCACGAGCAAAAAAGCTAGAGGACCTCGTTAGGGGAGAGAGAATCTCGCTGGTCGACGTCGTTATTTCGATTAATTATTAGGCGAGCGTTTGTTGGCCGGCCATATTGTTCGCGGTCCAACGACTTTGATCGCGTCCTCCGGGGAAAATGTCTGCTCTACGAGACACGGCCGGGGAAACCCGCTCTTGTTCCCTCTTTTTCTACAATTAGCGAGAATTAATGCGATCCGGGACGACGTGATTTCGATTCCGCTGACAATTCGAGACCTCATTATATTGGGCTCCCATTCAATGCGTCTCGTACATCCCACGGTTCTGAAACAAACGAACACTCGGAATGTATAGATTGCAATGTCCGAGTTGCAGTGTCTTCTCGGCGAGATTTAATTACTGGCCGGGCTGCAATGAATTTTAGGTTCAGTCATGAACGGGTCTGTTCCTGGAAATTAATTGTAGTGATGCAGTCACATGATTTGCTTGATAAACATCTTGATCACCTTGAATATTTCACTTGGCAATGTCATTTCTTTTGAGGTATATCAAGGTCATTAATGTGTTTAAAATGGTACGAAATGTCAGGTGTGGCGCAATGTAATAAATTTCAATAATATATTCTACACGAGTGTCTCTAGATAAAGGATAACATTGAGAATCTGGTTTGAATGATTTCAGCTTGTCCGACAAGAGCGCTGAACGAATTACTGCCGAAAAGTACGAAATATCCTTGGGACATAATAGTGATCAAAATCTCGAGCTCAGCTTGTAAAACGACGGTAACAAGAGACGATCGCGTGTCGATGACAAGAGCACCGGTATTAATCGCGTCGGAACAATGAGAGGCGGCCTCTCGGATAAGACCACGGGTAGAATCTAAACCGGCAATTAATCGGGTCCCGATAAGTGAATCGACGCTGGCTCGGAACAAGTGTTCCCGTGGTTTCCGCTCGTCATTGTATGGTAACCACGCGAGTGGGAGTCAGCCGATTAGCATGGCGTACGTATAATTTCCCGCGCAATTAAGTCGTCCCGATGTTAAACAGCCGGTGATTACAATCCTGACGAGGGCCATTAGGGGGGCCTTTTTCGCGGGGACTTCATACAAGTCTAATCGTAATAACGATTAATCGGACGAGCTGTAATTAAAGAGCGAGCGGAGCCGAGCCACGGTTCGATAGCATCTGTGTACGATCACGGTCTAATGACGAACGATCCCCTGAACGATCCGTCCGCGAAACTGGACGGTGTCTATGTGCACTATACCGACTACGGTCGAAAAGATAATCCGGCCTGCAAACGAGAACGAAAAGAAATTGCCGTCCCGAACGACTACGCGACGGTTCTTAAAAGGAAACAGTTTCCTCCCTGCGAAAAAAAGACAGATAGAAGTATAGCGAACGCGCAGGGGATGGACCCGCAATCGTTTCCGGTGCCCTCGGGACCGATGACGGAGGCAAATTCCGGGCGAGATTTCCGAGGAACGAACCTAATCCTCCCGGACTCCTCGCACAGTGAATTGGATAGCACCGGAAGGGGTGAATTAGCGTAAAACTAGCGAGATACGGAACCCGCTTACGCCCCCTAATAAAAAGCGCCGGAGATGTTTCGAATTTTTTTGCGATTCGGTTTTACCCTAACGAAACTGCAATCTTCAGTACTCTTTTTCCTTTTTGCAGGACACGTAAACCTCTTCTAGCTTTTTCTAAATGGATGAAGCTCATGTTTTGCGAACTTCCGCTGGATTTTCTAATGGACGCTCCTTGTTCTTTGTAATGCGAGTTTAAAGCAGTTTAATGGCGGATTTGCTGAACTAGTGAATAAAAAATAGAACTACACGATCTAAGAAATAACGCGGACCCTGAGGGTTTTTCTTAGATGAAGACTTTACTGTATTAATATCAATTGTTAGTTATTTGACGATCAAGTTAATCTCGTTGCAATAATACAATCTCGTTAGCAATAATAAATTAATATTCAGTGGTATCATTTGTATTGCAATAATTTTTAATTGCATATCGTCGGTCACCGATGACTCCCGTGGCGTTCAAGGTGCTAATGAGGACAATTTTTATTGTAAAGATCCAAAGGCCAGTAATGAAACTCGTTAGTCGAAGAATTATGGATATCTCCGTTCATTGAAAAGCCCGAACAGCAAAGTTGCGGAGGATGATGCAGCCGTGGCGATCGTGTGCGTGCGTCCGGAATTGAATACAAATCGTGGGAAACAGGCTCGGCGAGGAATTCGCGGACGTCCCGTAGTCGAAAAGAGGGATTTTTCGCGTGACCGATCCCGCAAAGATGGCGAAGGATGAGACGTGTTGCTCGGCTCACGCGCTGCGTTTCCGTGGCAGGCAGCGCGGCGGCGCGGCGCGCGGCTGCCGGTCGGATGGGCCTTCGATAAATATTTATAGTCGCGATCACCGCGTCCATAAATATTTATTCGAACATCGAGTTACTATAAATATTTATCATAGTGTCCGATACACGGCCTATGAAAACGGGATATAATTTATGACCGCGATGGAAACACGCTGGGAGGGACCGCACCGCGCGTCTCGCCAGAAAGATAGAGAGTTTTCTTTGGTCGCCGGAGTCGCGTGTAAATTGGTGCCCCGACGCGATGGCCGTGAGCCGATTCGTTATTGAAAGGAGTACCTTTATTTTTTTTATTTTAACGCGCCGTTGCGTGCCGCTGATTGGGCGAAATTGCGCTGTCCGTTCGAACCCCGACCACTCGTAGATCTGCCGTGATCGAGCGGCCAATTATTCGAGGGTGCGAACTCCACGTGGATACGCACCGTGATCGGTTCATTTCTGGAATGAAGACGTGGCCCCTAATATTTTCGCGTGCCTTCGTTGCACTTGTGAAATTTAATCTGAAGTTCACAGACAAAGCAAATACTCCGTATTCGTACTTTAGGCACGCAGTCTTCTTCACTCTTCTACCGATGTCTTCTTCCATTTTCCTTATCCGTAGCACATCATTTGAGGCACGCGGTTTGGTTTTTACTTGTAACTTGTACTCTTTTATACCCGTACTTAATTTTTCGATTAATCAAAGGTAAGGTTACGAGATATAAGAAAATATTCTATGGACGCAAGAAGGTGTTACACGTTGGATGCAAACAAATATCCCCTTCACTTAGCCGCTTCATTGGCGCGTGTAAGCACAATTTCTAACGGTATGTGTAGTTGCGATCAAAGTGACGAAACTTTAAACCACGTCATATGACAGTGCGAAAAATATGACGTCGCAAGGGAAAATCTTTATATTTGTTTGCCTATTCTTATGTTTTGGTCAGTCGCACAGTTGGATTTGACAAGCTGTACATCGTAGTTTAATTTATGTTCGGCACTTATTATTCACAATAATGTTGACATTATTAAATATGTTGGTATCTAATCAATTTATTCTAGGTCGGAAGAAATGTTTAATTTTCGAGTTAAAATAGCTCCGACTGCAAAGGGTTAATGAAACCGATGAAAATGTAAATTTTATATCTGGACCACAGTGCGTAAGGGACGTCCTGCGATCTCCTGCGGCGAAGGATCGCGAGGACGATCGAATTTTTGCTCGGAGTTCCTGTCGTGTCGCACGAGACGGTAGGAAGCCGGCATAGGAATTACTGTCGACGCCGGTGTAATAATATCCAGTGGTCGTGTCTGGTCGAGGGCACACGCGCGGTCTACTTTTCTTCTTCTTTTTTTTTCTTTGCACGGCAGGCTCGTTTAACGAGGGAGTCACGCGATCTACGTGGCTGAATCACGGCTGAATCGAAGCGCCGCACACTGTGACGAATCACCGATCCAGCTGGAGAAAAAGCATTCTTTGCAAAATTATTACCTCTGACTGATGGCTGACAAATGGCGAGGTCCAATCTACACTTCAGTTAAATCAACGTTGATTTTAGATTCAATATAGGTAACTGATAATTTGAACTCGTTGCTAAAAAGGAATAAATAAAAAAAACTTTAAAATCCACGCTTATATTAAAATGCACTAAAAAGGAGAAAATAATTTGTTTAGACACATTAGTGACTATAAATAAAAGCGTGGAGCGCTAAACTATATTGACGTAATCTTCGTGGGCGCTTCACACTTTTATTTATAGTCACTAATGTCTAAAAAAATTGTTTTTCCTTTTTGGTGCATTTTAATATAAGCGTGGTTTTTAAAAAGTTTTTTTCAAGCACAGTTTCTTTAAATTTGTTTTTCAATATTGCGTTGTCATCCAGTTCTGAGCTATGTTTAAAGTTTCAAGTCTCTAGCTCATCGGGATGTGGTTTAAAATTCGATTACAAGATTTGACACATACAACAACAACGACAACTCGGCAAGCTAATATAATCGTGGTAAAAAATTATGATTTATATGGAACGACTTGGTAAAACTTGGTAAAAATGGACTAGATACAGTAAATAATACTGCATTATTTTAGCTCTGGATAATTAAACTTCCGTAAGAATGGCGATCGGAATCCTTAATTGGGGGCCAAGAGATCTTAATTTCTCCGAATCAATATTCGTTTGGACCTTCTTTTTGCGAAGAGACGGCCTCGACATTTTTACAGTTTCGTTCCCCACTCTTTCACCTGGTCGCTACATCCAGCCTTGATTAATTACGGACCGGATCGGGCTGAATGTAAATCGCGACACCGACGGGGGATTTTTACGCTTGCGGATCCACGGGCGCGTAAGAGATCTATGGCGCCGAATCACGGAACGTTCACGTGCGCTACATGACAGACGCGCAATCGACACGGTGTATTAGTACTTGTTAATGCGTCGGGCCGCGTCGCTATTTATTGCTACCGGTGCTGCTACTATATCGCGTGGAACACACAACGTGGGCGGCGAGCGGCCCGCCTTTGACGCAGCTGGACCCTGCCGGTCCTTCGTTAGTTTTTTCTAATTGCATTCAGCCCTACCACCCGAACCGGACGATAAAAACGTCCGGCGCCCCGTCGGATCGAATGTAAACATCGACGAAGCGAGATTTTGTTTCGAATGGGAGGGAAACAGATTTTCTTTCGGATGAGGGTGGAGACAGGGAGACAATCGCTGCTGGATTAATCGTCGCCCTTGTCTTACGACCTGGTGACAGCACTGGGTGATTGAGTGTAATGGACGGTGGGTCTGGACGTATGGTTGCCGTGTTACTTGCGGACTTATAGCTGCAGGACTAGTAGATTTAAGTGTAAAACTGATATGCAGCGTTTAAGAGAAGTATTTAGAAAGTTGTACATTTCTTGTTAAATTATTTCATTTTTCTGTGATATATTCATGAAACAGTTTAATCAATATTTTCGTGTGTACTGTGTCTTTGCCAGTACCATTTTTTAAGAAACTACTCCAGCCGCCCCATTAGACCTCGGTACGGCTCCGAGAAAGAAGAACGCGCACCATCAACCAGCGCCGACCCAAAACATCCAATCTTTGAGAAGTGTTCCAGGTATTTCGCGCCTTTTACCTCTCGAGGAGCAGCGCCATCAGCGAGCTCGCAGGGAGCAAGTCGTACGACCGCACTCCGTGGAGCCCATTAATACCGGAAGTGACGTTATTTGCATGGAAACGACATCACGGAGGCGGGCGCACGGAAGAGTGTCGATTCAATATCCATCGAACGTGCTGATGGGGTCGGGGATGGCAGGTAAAACGAGCTTCCCCCGAAGAATTTCGAGCGTATTCGAAGGAACGAGACCGTAGGGTTGGTTCCGGCTAGAAAAAGGCTGGCTCATTTCGCAGTGACGACGAAATCTGCTGCGATTATCTCCCTTGTTAATCCTCGGAGCCGACTGGTGTGGTTCGACGACAACATAGAAAATAAATAATTTTATCTATTAAAAAATCTGGTTGGAATCTGGTGCGACTACTGCTCCCCCATTGGTTCTAGAAGTGGACGGAGGGGGTAGTTGGACGAAAACGGGGTTGGTCGGGGGTACTATTGAAAAGCTATAAAACAGCGTAATTCGGTCGGAGCCGCAGTCCATTGCAGTTTAGCCGGAAACGCAATTTAAACAAATTGCCGGGTGGCGCCACCGTTTCTCCAACCCCGGTACCCCTTCCGCGCGTCCATCTCTGCCCGTTACGTCTCTATCTGTTCATCCATCTTCGTGTCCGTCCTCCTCCCGTGCCGGATGCCTTGCTCGATTAATCGAAATCGAAACGAGCGCGCCTCTAGAACGGATGTTTATCGGCCGTAGGGCAATAATTCGATTTTCGGTTACCGTTGCGAGCCGACATACAATTTCTCTCTTTCTCTCTCTCTCTCTCTCTCCCTCTCGGTCCGTTGCTCATCCGCGACACGACAAAACTACGATCCTACCGGAGTTCGCACACGGTTTATGGATTTTCACTTGGCCCGACGCCACGCCGATGGAATTAAAAACTCGGCGACGCTGCACTATCCGGTGTCAAAACGTTCTTCGCGCGATTCGGTTAACGGGCTCGACGAGATTTGCGGGACTGCTGCCATCTCATGCGTCGAAATCCTCGTGCATGATGCGAGGAAGCCTGCGGAACATTGATACATTTTTATGGTTCCCATATAAAAAAAAAATGGAAGTGTGCATTTCGCGTTGGGTTACAATTTAGGGGTACCACTGTAAAAAGTTAATGTTGTAATTTTGAACCACCATGGACCATAACCTGGCCACCAATTTTATTCGATCAACTTTCCAGTGTTTTTACAATCTTTCTGTTGATTTTATCGATTCTGATGCCTCGTATTATAATTTCGGTCGATTTTCGACCGCAATTCACCTACTTACAATAATTACAATGACTGCTGCATTATTCAAGGATCTCATGCCAATTTTGTTTTACACACTCGCATATGTCGCGGATGCAAAAATCCCTGCAGCAACACACGTTGCATATTTTACCTTATTACCGACTACGCACGGTAGTTTGCAATTCAAATTACAATAATTTTCAATGGTTTTCATTCGATCCAGTAAAGAGCGGGCAAGAAAGATCGAGTTCCTCCCGCTGTAATTTTTATCGAGTCAATGAACCAGAATGTAGCTCTAAATACAGAGACCGCGCTTTGACAATCTGAAGTGCCGTTTAAAATTACCATACTACGATCCAGGATAACTTTTCCATGATTAAACTCGTTTGTATTTAATTGATTAAATGGGGAGAACCTAGAAATTAAATACTGAGCAGTGGCTACACATTGAATAATTATTAGCATAAATTTGAGTGGGACCGATAGTATTACTCAAAGATGAACAAGTCCACTATTTTCCAATTCATAAAACACCGATGTTAATCAAATTCAATAATTTGCTATTTTCCCCACGCCTACACTAATTCTCGAAAAGAATTTATGAAAAATATATTGCTGCGAAAATAAGCTGCAACCTGCAAACATCGCTCGAGGGAACAATCCGCGGCGTCGAATATTAGTGAATTTTCTGGCGAACTCCGGGCTAACTAATTTTGCAGGGTTTGCTAATTAACGGGATCGGGTTATAGCCCGACCCGTCCCGGAAAGAAAGTTACGGACACGTACGGGCATTAAAGGCGATTAATGCGGAAACATGCTGGCCGTGGAACTCGATTATCAACGGTTAGCGAAATTAATTTTGGGGAAAGGGGAGGGGGATGGCTAGAGGAGGGCACGGAGCGAGGACCCGGAGAAATCTCATTTGAGACGTAACGAGGTCCAGTGGTGAACCGGAAGAATTCGATTTTCCTCGCGGCGGAATCATTCGATGTCTCGTTGTAATAGGGCGAAACAGGCTGCCGGGGCAGAGCTGTCCAATCAGCGACACGGCAACAAGCCAGTTACGGATAGCCGTACGGCCGTAGCAATTACATACGTCGGGTTGCAGGCACAATGGATATTCGCCAGACTGTTTGAAATTCGAATTACCGCACGCCTATCTTGACGCGGGGCAGTTCTAGGACGTAAACGGGCCCCGATTGCCCGAGTGTGATTCGCCGATGAATTTTTGAATCGTTCGCGCCCGACCTGCAACTCCGAAACACCCCCAAAGATTACGGTACCATCGTGCGAAATAAGAGTTGTCTGTGTCAATTATACTGTGATAATGAAACTGAAAATTCCTCTAAAGTCAAGTTTAAAATTAAATTATTATAAAAATTTCTGTAAATTAAATTAGTATAAAAATTCTTCTAAAACTACTTCGATCTTGGAAATGCCTCTAAAATTAGAAGGTAAATAAAAATTGGTCATCCTTCGTAGTAATTTTCATGTGTCCAAAATACGACGTTTAAATTACCGACACGACGGAAACCGTAGGTCGCCGAAAGGGAAAAAGCAGTTGCTGAAGTTTCTTCAATGGAGTGCACGTCGAACGAACGGCTACATTGTCTCCGCCGTTTAATCACGTTTTTCGCGTTTTACGCAACCAGCGAGGGCGGCTTCATCCCCGGGCGAATAAACTTTGTTTCTTGGGAAGGGGATCCCTGAAAAAGGAGAAGGAACGAAAAGGGACGATGACGACAACGGAGGCGACGAAAAAATCGTCGGGACCAGGAAGAAAACTCGAAGGGGTAGTAATCGCGACGACGACGTGGCTCTCGAACTTCCAAACGAGAGACACGCTGGTTCCTTCCGCCGACGCAATTTTTCTCGAGCAGCCTCGCGAAACTTTCCTCGCCGACACCACACACTCGAAATCGACCGAAATGCTGGTGTTTGCGTGTCGAACCAGGAATTGGAAAAATGTCTTGGGACAACTTGATATGAATGTTGCAGAGAAAATCATTTTAATCCTCTGCTATATTTCTGCGATTTTATATTTACCTGTTTATAAAATAATAAATCCAGTAGCAGATGGATCACTTTACAAGTATCGTCGATTCGGATAATAGAGATTCCAGTAAATCGTGTGTTAAACTCACAAGAGTAATTCAAACCGTATCGTGTTTGGTCTCATTTTAATCAGGAAAATGCGACGCGTACGTTAATCCAACATTCATAAAAGAACAAGATGCACCCTAGAAGAGGGAAAAAGATTTCCGAAAGGGAAAAATGAGTAACGAGTGGCTAGCAAGAAGCGAAATGAGGAAGGACCCGAAAGAGGCAGGGCTCGCGCGGCAGACATCGACCTTTCCGCGGATTCTGCAGCTCTTTCCGGATGTTCTTGTCGCCGGTTCCCACGGGATCTCTCCGGGAGACGTTGGCACGCCCGTACAATGTATCCAAAGAGGCGCTCTTCAAGTCGAACCGGTTACGAGGCGGGTCGGAGGTCGCGCGGAGTTCGCTTTCTTGCTTCTCGTTCGAAGCATCGCGTCGGATCGGATCGGGCTGCTCAAGTGGGTCGGACTCGGGCCTATCATTGCCTGGGACTTTACGAGTATTTATTGCGGGCGGGCCGCAGCGATCGTGTACCACCGCTCGATCTTGAAATATCAATTTCGTGCGGTTTATTAGGCCCCGATGCCTCGCGGACCGTGATAGTTCGCCAAGCAGAACCGGCCACACACGTCGACGAGGATTTGCTTCCCCTTTGCTCGTTTCCCCGTCGCTATTTGTCGCTCGTTCGACCGGGCAACGTAGTACAGACATTCCGTGACGTATTTTATTCCATTGAATGTACACCTCTCTCATCCTAGCATCATTTACTTATACTCCTTTCGTAAACCGCAACCGTCTCATAAACATGGTTGCCACCCCACTTCCATTCGATATTTTTTAACGAAAATTTAGTAATTTGTAGGCGAAAGTGTGACACAAATTGTGTACTAAATGTTTTTTTAATGTAACAACTTGCTGGAATAAAAAGAAATTGTCAAAATCGAACTCACTCTTTGACCTCCTAACCCCCTTATAATGAGAACGAGGAGGTGAAATACAGGGTGAGTCACCTAACGTTGCCACCTCAAATATCTTTGTTGTTTTTAAAGCCTAAGTATGAAGTCTACAAATAAGGGGCTTCGAAAATTAGTGAGTGATTAACGAGTAGACTGCGAATTTTTAATGGTTACCGCAAAATAATAATGTTCTGAAAGGGACTATCATTGTAGGTGTTTAAGAAAATGGAGGTGACCTTGATATCTCCAACAAAAAACACATAAAAACAAAAATATTTTTGGTATCATGTGAGCCCCACTGAACCATTCAACTTCGTCCTTCAGACATTTGACGTATCTTTAAAAGCAACAAATGATATTTGAGGTGGCAACGTTAGGTGACTCACCCTGTATATAATATTGGAATGTGTTCTGTAAAACGAAAAGATCTTTTTGGAGAGTTTAATACTAAATTCTGGAGAACATAGACACGGAAACAAATCGTCACGGTCTCGAGGCAGAGTCTAACAAAATTCCAACTCAATCTAATCCCGTGCTAGCTGGTTCCGCAGGAGTATCAATTTTCCAAGGAAGGCGTCGACTTCGGCGAGCAGGGCTGTTTCGGGTCGACAATTAACAAAGGACAGCATCGAGCTCAAACACCCTGACAGGAGCAACGGGGTAGATTAATTTTCCAAGCAGATGGGACATGGAGGACCGATCCTCCGAGTCACGGATATATACATACATATATGTATATATGTGTATGTATCGATTTTCCGTGACTCGGAAAGGGTTGGGCATCCTCGGTGTTTTGCGCGCGGGGGGCGGGAAACAATTAATAGGCACGCCGTATCCGGCGCACTTGTAAGCGAGCCGGGATATACCAGGTATACACGACACATGGCCCATTACGAATTAATGTAGCATTTCACGGCGAATTAATTACACGAGGCAGGGCTTCTCCCTCTGCCACCCCCTACCCCTCTCTCTCTCTCTCACTCTTTCATTCTTTCTCTCTCCGTTCTCTCTTTCGAGTGGCTCTCGAGAACGAAAAGAACCCGACGGAGCCCCGTAGCTGACTCACCGCGCTGCACTCGAGTACCAAATCGTTTTAATGGAACAACTGTTACCCGTTCAGCCCCGGCTCTACCTTCGGCGAACTAAAAGCGCCGCGTACCAGTGCGCGCTCCGTCGACTATTTTAAAACCGAGGAGCCACGCGGCACGCCCGCCTCTCGAGTGCCGTCGAATATTGAAAAAGAAGATTGTCGAACGGCCCGGTAAAGGAAGTGCACTTAATACGATTTAATCTCCGCCTTGCATCCTCCGCCGAGCTGCATCCGTTCGGAAAATAAAAATCAGGCCGAACGGATCGCCCGGGAGAACACCCGGCGAGTTTCATCAACTCTGACTGACGAATCGTGGATACTCTCGCGAAACTGTGATCGTAGCGATTATTAGTAGATTTGGGATTTTCTGCGTCTATGATGGTAATCGGTGGATAGAATGCCTTCTTCTTTTGTTTTTTAGATCACGTCCCTTGTGATTAATAGGCAGCGAACCTTTAAGCTGAATTGCAACAATCTGGTGTGAAATAGACATTTATTTTCTTTCTTCGAAACCATTCGGTCTATTCGTTATTGTTCATTCGATCAATTTCGGGTTGTTTGAAATCTGTTACACAATCCATCCAATCCTTCGCGTTCTTAAATTATGCACTGCATTGTGCGATGCGAAATGCCCAAATCATTTATAAATTATTAGGTGTTATCACGAGTACGTTCGTTCGTGTGCAAGTATAAATGTATTCCAGTTGTGTGAATTTAATTGCGGGTCATTGCAAGAACAATGACCGTATTGGAAAACCATCGTGAGGAATAATGAAAATTATGCATGAAGCGTGGAATAGAATAATTGGAGTGAAACGTTGGTACGATCCAATATCAACGACCATTATTTTCGACAAAAATACAAAAGAAGTCTGGCGACGTGCACTCAAAATTATGTAAATAATTATTTGAGCACATTTTCAAGGTCCACTTAAGGGTTGAGAAATTTCCGCTCGATTGCAACCGGTTGATGATATCTGTCGCGGTACAGCACAAATTGCGCGCCTCCTCGAAAACGCGCGAGACAGGGGCGGAATCGCGGCGTATCCGGCGGTGATTCGAACGTAAAACGGTCGACGGCCACGGTAATGAAAATATGCTCGGCAAATGGGCTGAGGAAGAATTCAGGCAGGATGCCGGTAACGATGCCGGATGCGCCATTTGCTCGAGTTAGAGATATTCCTCGCGAGATTCGGCTCCCCGCGTGCCAGGCAGCGCGCCGAGCCGGCGAGAGAACGCTTAACGATTGATGCGCCGGATGAGTCGTCGCGAAATTTTATCAGGTCTTAAAGCCCCGGTCTTAAAACGCAGACCCGGCTGCCTGCGGACTCTCTCCACCGCGGCCGATGTCTATGGCAACGCGGCTGGAGATCCGCTATTTCGTAGACAATTCTTTCCTCGTCATTTCCTTGAAAAACTGCCGCGCAATGAAAGAGGGGGAAGCAGACGATGTAGCATGATATTGTACACGCGCATCATACCGACATCGTAAAAGTAAACTTCGAATCACTATATTTAGATTTATCAAGTCGGTAAACTGTACAGTCTTGGTTGAAAGCGCTGAGCAGATGGAATTCTTCGAGAATATTCTTTTGTGTTAGACAGGAATCGAATGAATTGAATTAATTATTAAATGTATTCAATCATTTTATTGTAATAGTTGTACAGAGATTACACATCGCAATTAGCATTCAGATGCGAGAACTTTTTCCACATTTTTTAATCTCTCGCATTCAATGCCGAACGATCGGTCCAAAATCCATGACAACATAAATTGAACCGGCTGTACGTTCAAAAAATAGAAAATACAAAAAATCCAACGACAGTCAAAAGCGACCTTGGGGGATGGGTGCGAGAGAGTTACACCCTCGCGGACGTTTCGCATCGCGGAAAAAATGTTTGCGAGACGGGGACGGGAGGGGGGCAGTAGTGGGGTGAAAAAAGCGGCGGAACGCGACCGCTAAATTTCGGCAAAACGAAATCTCGTAGGTTGTGTAACGCGCGGCGCAACCCTCGCCCCGTTCCTCGTTCGATTTATGACGCAATCAGATACCATGGCGCACGGAACTGACCATAAAACATGGGAAACTACGTTGTCACCCAGTGGCCGTACAGTCCCGTGCAGAAATCGCTTTTTACCAGGCATCCCGCCGTCGTTGGGACAAATCGAAGCGAGAAAGACGCATTGCCGGGACGAAGACGCAGAGCAGAAGTTATTAATCGCGACTAAACGCGGCGAATGGATAATGCCGTGATAAAACGGAACGAAAAGAAATATCGCTGCGAATATCCGATCGAATAACTTCGACGAACCGGCAGTAGGGGTGCGTTCTAGAAGAATCCCGATGAGTGGCCGTGAAACGCGATTCATATTCAATTTAAACTATCACGTTCAATAATAAAATGAACGTAAAAAATATATAAAAAAGGATCGAGGTTGAGGAATTTGAATTGAAACTAGGCTGCATTCTCAAACAAAATGGAGGATCTTTTGGAGGCGGCACTGAATTTGAAATTCCGTTCGCGATTCGTGCGAATCAATGGCGGTAGCCGACTCGCCCAATTCGCTTGCCGGCTGCCATAATCGCGGAGGCGCATTGAGCGTGAGACACCTCGGATTCAGCGGTTCAGAAGGATGACTCGTCGAGCGTGTCGGAGATTTGATCGTCGAAAGTCGAGAAATCCGAAATTATCGCGACGATTTACGAATCCAGCCGTCTATTGTCTGTCCGTCGCGCGTGAACGCTCGGCGCTCGATCGGGTGCTCGGTCGACGCTTTCGCCGGCGAATTACTCGAAATTTTCGCCCGGGACAGATTTCACGGTCTGCCTGAGACGTTCGAAAGTTTCGAGACACCGAAGCGAAGGCAGCAGATACGGCGCTGAGCGGCGGCGCTGCCGAACCTCGAAGCTGACAGAGAAGCTGCGAGCGTGGTGGGATCCTCCCGGATGCCCTTGCACTTACTGCGGCGGCTGGCTGCGAGAGGGCTGGAAATCGCGGGGGTGAAAGTTTCCCTTAATAACTATGCCGCGTAGCCTGGCAATCGAGGCGTGAACGCGAGATACGGATTAAAGGGGAGAACTTCGCGTCTCGCTTCTACTGCGAACAAATTCCGAAGCTTGTTTTTCGACGGCCGAAGGTTGAAGGGCGGAAAACTGGGATTGGCAAGCGACGTCTCGAACTTGGTCACCCCGGCGACGCGAATTTTTCCAGAGACCCCTCCACCCTTCACCACCCTGCTTTCTTCACCCTCTGTTTCGTTCATCCTAGTCACTTCTTCCCTCTAATTCTTCGAAAACTTCCAGACCGAAATGTCACTTATATTGCGTGGGACTTCTCTGGGACCCTCTAATAACGAACCGAAAAGAACAGAGAGACTACGCCTATAGTACGATAGACTGTGTTAGTTCGGGTAATCGAGGTTCTACCAAAGCGTCAATTTAACGAAGAAATATGCTACGAGTTATGCCACGCTTAGTCTCATTTCAATCAGAAAAATGTTCCAGATACGAGAGCAAATGTTTCACCGGAAAACAATTAACAACAAAAAAATTCTGTCAGTTGTCAAACCATCTCCATTCTAAAACATTGTCGCGAATATTCCAGTTCGACAGACATGATACGCTCGCCGTTGGCTCTCCTGGTGATCGAATACTCGAGTGAGCTGCAATAAAAATCATCAGAGCTGAAATGGATCTAGCGAAGTGTCCGCGCGAATACGAAACGCCATACGTTCGGGATTCATAAGGAAACTAGACCTTGAACGCATATTCCCGTATCGCTCGATTTGTCAAGCTCCAATATCTGTCTCGTATCGAGCGCAGCGTTTTTCCCTCCTCGGCGACCAGTTAAAAATCGTTCGTCGTCGCTTCGGGAACCGGGGCCAGACTTTTACGCGCACTAAAACGCCGCGAAAGACGGCGGTAAAGCTCGAGCCGTCGTATCGCAGATTGCCCTAAACGAAAACCGATCCGTGGCCGAGCCGGCTTTACGAGGAGATTACGCTTTTTACGGGGTTGCGTGTCGCGGGGGCCCGAGTCTGCTCTCTCGCACCCCCATTGTCGATGGCTCATCATTGGATATGCAAAATTAAAACTTTCTGCGCTCGTTTCGAGACATACATAGAAGCCACATTTAATTGTTCTTTCCACCCGCATTAATCCTAACCTGATTCTAAGAGTGTCAAAGCAGACTGAATATTGTATTTTGCATAAAAGCGCGTGCTGTAACAGCGATTATATTAAAATAGGAACTTCAAAAAGTAGTAAGTATAAGTAGTAGGAGTAGAACAGCCAAAACATTAGTCGTAAATATAATCTTGTCTTACAATTAGTACGATTTTCATCGTTCTTTGAACGACGTTCGATTGAACGTCATGGTGTTGGTACTCGTTGAACTGGTCTTGATGTGCATTAACGAAATCAATGTTAATGAGCGAGAAAATGTTAACCTTGAAAAACGTCGTGGCTCACAATATTCGTCTTTATCTTGAAACAATCATTCTGTATTGGCAAAAATAACGGAGATGTTATGGAGTGGAGGATAAAAGAGACGTCCTGTGCATCAATATGAGACTTCAAAATTGTAAGAAGCTGTGAAGGATGGTAAAGAATTGCAACCTTCGCAAAATAGCGTTCGAATTCGACTCTATCGAGGTGCTTTAGAGCCTGCTCGCAATGTAGTCGATTCCATCGCTAGTTATGAAGTCTGGTGAACGTAATACGGTATGGTGAATGTAAAAGGCGTCGCGATTGGCGCAATAAAATAGCGAATGGAGGGTGCCGCGCGATTTTCGTCGCGTTCCTGGCGCCCGGCCGGATGTGTCGCTGTTTATATCGGCAATTAACAAGTTGCCGTGCGCCCACGCTCCCCTCGTTCGCGGCGCGCTAACGATCGCGAGGGGGTTGCGATTTACGAAATTTCGCGAAAGTCACCGCGGCGACAATGGAACCTCCTCCTCCTACTGTCTCTCTCTTTCTCTCTTTTGCTTTGCGCACGATAAAACTCGCGGGACCCATGGCAGCCCCCGGTTTTAATGAACGAGACCTCTAATTTATCGTCCGAGCAAACCCTCGAATTAAACGAGCTTCAAAAAAGCTCGGGGAAAGGGCGCAAGAACGGAAGTAACAAACGGTCGACACACGCGACAGAACCTTGTGTAGCGGCGACGCATAAAGAGCCATCGGAAATAATACGTTTCGACAAAAGGAGAGAGATGAGAGAGCCGGAGGAGCCGCGGATTTCGTCGACTGAACGACTCTCTTTCTCTCACGTAATTGGAGTACGCCACTTTCGTCTATTTCCGTCGCCGGATCCTCGAGACTCTTCTTCCGGGATCCACTCGTCCTGCTATGAGGTAATTAGCCAGACATTGTTAGCGATCTAGTTGAGCATTCTGGAGTCAATAGCTCCTTACGTCCGCCCGCGAGCGTCTTCTTTGTCGCTCCCTCTGACGTTTCGCTGCTTTATGACGAAGAAAGTGCTCGTTGTATTGTGGTTGCACATGCTGCATGATTCTCAGAGTTTCTTACGGTTATTTAATCCTCCCTTGTATTGTGGTGAGTCTGACTGGCGACGAGGTTCTCCGACGGAGTCTACAAAATGTGAACTCCTTTAAGTCGACGTAACAGTGTAACAGCATTTAAATAACCTTCAAATAAGGTACTCGTTAATCTTTATGTCAATAACCAACATTTCTCACGATATTTTATTGTAGGATGTGGAGCGCGGGGTCGACGACCCCCAAACTGTATGTTGCGCGTTGCGTGACGTACGAGCGACAACGAAAAGCCTATCACCGAGCGTCGCGAAGCAGTCGTCGTCGGCCGTGGCGGAGGCAAAAAACGCCGCGCGACGCGTAACCGACATCAGTCTATGATAGAGAATTGTATAGAGTAGACGAGAGAGCGAGAAAGTACCGAGTTGCGGGAGCTGTAAAATTGTCAACGTGCCTTACCGTTAATCGTAATAAATTGTCCGTTTATTGTTCGTGTAGTCGAGTTAATTTGCCTCGTCCAAAGTCAACGCAAACCGTTGATTCATTTTTATTCAATATTTTTATCCCTTAAATATTACTTAAAAATCCACAATCATTTTGTTATTTATTGACAAGAATATTAAAGAAAAAGTATTATTGACATAACGGTTAAAAAGCAGTTCGTTCATTCTTCCGGAAAAAGTTCCTAAAAATCTGGTCTATTCGAAATGTAAAGAGATCGAGAAGAAAGGGATCGGAAAATGTCTCGAGCGTCCCCGGCGTTATGAAAAATATTCGGCACGTAGATTCGCGGGGCGATTCTCCCACGGGCGATTACCGGCGGCGCTCAAAGAAGATCGTAGGCAGCAATTAACTCCAATTCAGCAGGATCCCGGTGAACGGAGACGCGTCTCGCGCGGAACGTTATCTGCAACGTGACAAAAAGCAGAAGAAGAAGAAGAGGAGAAGAGATCGCCCAGCCGGGTCGAGTCGGGCCGGGCCGGGTCGGGCCGATTAAGAGAAGTGCCGACTGCCGCGCACGCGGTGCTGTCCTTCGCCGGCAGCCTCCCGGGAACGAACTTAATCCAGTAATCTACTTTCCGGGAAAATCACATTCGCAATCAGGGCCGGGCGAGCATATCAAAAAGGTTCGCGCGTGAACGACTCGCCGAGCAATTATATTTCCCGTCCGCCCTCATTTTTCCGCCGACACGGCCGACCGGCTCTCTCCACTCTTATCCCCGCAATTTCCACGGTTTTTCCCGCTTTTCCCCGCCGACGATCATCAAGCATTACCGCGCGAGTCAGCCGAAATATAACGCGACCACGCTGGAAAAACAGCCCGTTCTTCAAGGCCCAGTTTACGCTCGGATACGCGTCATCTAGCCAACCCTGGGCGCTATAGTGGACGTGGACGCAAAAAGCCGTGGAGGTAGCAAGAAGATACTGCTTTTTCGGTGGACGTAGTGTACTCGTTAGGGACGCCATTCTAGATATACTTGCAACCTCAATTTTCACACCCCCATACTCTGCGTTTCTTGTATTCGTGTGTTACGAAGCAATGATTATGTACATTGTAAATGTAAATGTACTCTTAACTTAGGTAATCGGTAAGGAAGCAGTCCATTAAGTCTCTTTCGGAAAAATTCCTGAATGTCGCGTCTTTTACATGAACTTTCGATTTCAGACATTCTCCAAAATGTTTCAGTGCAAAAAATATTACAGTCAGTTCAAAATACGTACTTTTAAATGAGGTAATCGTTAAAGAAGCAGGTCCATTAATTCTTCCCGCAAAAAATTCGTGAAAATCGCGTCTCTCGCGAACGTTTGACCGGACCTTAACGACGCCAACTATTCTTTTTTCCAGCGGCGTTTCTCTGTCTCTGCGAAGTGGGAACAGGCTTGTCACCGTCCCTTTCGCGTCGAACGAGGAAGTCGTCCTTCGATTTCCATGACAACGGGACGCGGGCTTGAATGCACGTCGTTTAGGGGCGATCGACAGGCCTCTGGCCTCTCCATATTCAACGAGCGAAATTCCCGGCCTCTTCGTCACCGTGCCGATCCATCGCCGACTCCTTAACGTCGATCCCGTGGAACCCGTGGCTGCTGGGCTTTGTCGCCGGCGACAATGGCCTCCCAGGATTTCCAAGTTCGTTCCTGTTCCGCGAATTATACCGTCCCGCACCATCCTCGACAGATATTTGCTTTCCGGAACGATCGGACGATCGATCCCGGAATTCAATAATGAACCGCGAAACTTCTTTCGTTTCGTCGGCCAACGTTCGAACGTTACCGTCTGAGCCGGCCGATCGAAGATCTTACTGTTATCGGCTCAGGCGAGTAAACGGACTCGAAGCATTTAATACTCTTCCGGTGCTGGAATTAAGAGGATCGCGGTATAGAAAGATTGTTGACGGAGAAGAAGGAATCGCAGTCGAGGAATCGCAGTCGAGGAATCACAGTCTGCTGAGGAATTTATGCTTCGTCACATTATTGGCTTTGATAAAGTCCATTTGGCACTCTGTAGACTGTAATGAAATACAAATAACGATATAGCCGAGCCTGATGAAGGTGTAGATCGAAGAACAAAAGTGGAGGTCTGGATTGTTGAGCGGGAAGAGGATATTGAAGTCGAGAGAGTGCACTCGGTGGCGGAATTTGTGCACCGTCATTTATTGGCCTCGGTAGAGGCTTGATTGCTTTGTAGATGTCGGCTGTAATGAAACACAAATAGCAATTTGCTACGAAAAATTACTACAGGTTCTCCGACGTGTGTACCTTCAAACCCTGTGCTCGTTCAATAACCAAGTCCGATTAATTCTTCCGGAAAAAATTCATAAAAATCGTGTCTTTTCATAAATTTTCTATCTCCAACGTTCAGCTCTCAGAAACTTTGTTGCTCCGGAATTTTTTACGATCTCGCCACGAAAATATTAGCACGAGTTCTACAAGATACGTGCTTTCGAATCGTGTGCTCGTTAAAATTCTCGCACCCGTGATTCTTCTGTAAAAAATTCCTGAAAATCAGGTTCTTTTCAGCCTCGAACGCACCGCGCGTTCCGCCGCGTCGCGTCGTAGGCTGCGGCGCGAGGTGTTTGTCAGCACGACGTGTAAACGTTGAATAAAACAATGCGCTGTTTAATGTTTTTCGCCCTCCCCCCTGGTCGTTTAAAAATGTTTTTACGCCCGCCAGGTCCGCCACGCCGCGTCGAACACCGAAAATCCCCGGTATCCGGAGGAATAGAAACGCGGCCCCGGTGATAAAACGCGTGTTTCGGGGCTCGCGGCACTGTGCCCGCGATCATGACAAATGGCCCGCCGCCGGAAGTTATTTTGGCATTGTTTATATTTATTGTATTAGAACTCGCTGCGGCCGCCCGATAGGTTTTCTCTCCTGCCACCGACCCGGCTGGAAAAAAGCGACGGGCTTTTTTTAATGGAAAACGCATCGGAGTTTTTAATCGGAGTGAACAGCGGAATTTTAGAATCGCGGGTTGTTTTAGATTCGATTTATGCCATGCTCCCCTGTTGTTTTTTTCTGGATTCAGTTAGCTTGCAAATTGCATGGGATGCTGAGTTTGTTTTTTTGTTCGCAATTGTCCGAATTATACATATTTCGTATTTTATTCTGTTTTAATTCTCCGTTTTCATTCTTGCTCAGAAATCATTTTAATCCATGTCTTAAATTCGTTTTCATTTAAGGGGTTGATAACAAGGCACGTCGACAATTTTCAGCAATTTGTTCTTTTCTATAAGGGTTGCTGCAACCCTTAACAGTTCCGGAACACGGCCTCCAAGAAACTACATTTTTCGATCGGGGAGACGTTAGCCGGCGGACCGTGATTACGCTTACGAGGGGTTGAAACGGCTCCCCCGAGTAATTATCGGACTCTGAATATCCGGGCGAGTTTAATGCCTAAGGTAATAATCAAACTTTCGCGTCGGCCGGAAATTTGAGGCGGAAAAACCCAGGTGTCCCGAACGCGTGTTCTTTATGCATACCCAATAAGTCGTTGGTTCGCTCGCTTTGGCACCAAACGAAATTCACTATTTTCGATACGTATCGCGACTTTTCATTTCTGATCACCGCCTGGCACACACAAATATTATTAGAAGAAAATGAAACGTATATTTAAAGAAACGATGTGGTTACGATTTTAAAAAATATTGAACGAGTGTATCGGTTATGACGAGAGAGAGAGAGAGAAATTCGTTCCTCTATCCAACAGAAAAAAGAATGAAAAACAGCTTTAGAAAATCGACTTTTTCAGAGACGCAGACCAGAATAGCTGCTCAACCGAGAAATAAATATTCTCCGGGCGGCATGAACCGCGCTTCAACAACCGGTAAAACGAAAACACGTGCGATGCTCGATGTTATCGTCCCCTGGCGCCGTTCTCGACACTCTTCGAGCTTGTTCTTAGCGGAAGTCCGCTCCGGGGGCGGCGTAATTCAAACCAGCTCTCTTATGGCCCTGTTCATCGACACTCGGTCGCGTTTCGACAAACCTGGCCCAACAGACTCTTGTGCGCGCCTCTCTCTTTCTCAGCTTCCTTCCTTGGTTATCTCGTTAACCAGCGCCGCGGGTTTTAATTAACGCCATTCACGCTGAATTATGGGGGAAATTTTCTGGCCCGGCATCCGGCTTATCCCGTTTCCGGGATTCACGCCGGCGTAAACGGTTGCGTAGACGCGGACAATCTTTGTTTGCGATCGGATGACGCCGCCGGGCTGGGGTGATTTAAAACACGCGAACAGTCTTCAGTGTAACCGTGGACTCCAAACACCTGTACGCTACACTGTTCGTGGTTTTTGAGATTTTGGTTTTGGAAATAGTTTCAAACATGTCCTTAGAAAATGAGTGCTCGCATCGCGACCATTGTGTTTTGGTAACAAACATGAACCTATGTACAGTAAGGAGCATAAATCAGAATAACTTTTATATGAATGGACCAAACGACTGTAATTTCTCTGTAAGGCTAGAAGAATTAGTTTAGTAAATGACGTCTAATAAATAAGTTGAAAAAATGCATTTGGTCGAAATTGTGAGAAGCAATACTAAAGTATGTTTACAACTTTTTTAGCTGGCTCAATAACGAAGTTTTAAAAAATGTGTTTTGTCAACTGAAAATTTTATTGAAATTGGTTAATTTGTTTACGAATTATAAACTTTTGATCGTTTATAATTCGCAAACCAATTAACTAATTTCAATGAAATTTTCAGAGCGTATATAATTTATACCAGACACATCTTCTGAATTTTCGTTATTGGCCCAGCTAAAAAAGTTGTAAAAATCAATTTTTACTATTGTTTTTCACAACTCCATTCAAATGCATTTTTTTAACATATTTTTTAGACATAATTCACTAAACTAATTCTTCTAGTCTTACAGAGAAATTGAAGTCGTTTGGTCCATTCATAAAAATGTTGTTCTGATTTAAAGTGTGTTGAATCATTTATGCTTCTTACTGTAAGTGCGACCAGATATGAGATTGGCCAGAAGAATCAGGGATCAATTTGGTAACCAATTTGACTCACCGAAGACTTCAGTCGCGAATAGCAGCGTTCGGATCAAAACCAGTCGGACCGTCGAATATCGCCGCGTGGAAAGAAGCCTCAAACGTCCTCGTCGAGCGTCCCAGTCGGCGGTCCACCCCGAAGAACAATTCGCAACTCTATAGAACTCCCGTTGGCGACTTCCCAGCAGGAACTCCCGAAGAGTCGCTCGACTAGACCGCGAGCAAGAAGCCGGAGACGTCACGAAGCCGGTGTAAAGAACGAAATCAACCGTGATCGAGCACGCTTCGCTCGCCCCCGCGAAGGTCCTCTGTGTTCGACGAGGGCTAGGGGAAAGGTAGAGAGAAGCACAAAGAGCCAGAGCGAAGTCGTTACCATAGTCCTTCGTTCTTCCTTCCTGTCGCTTCGTAACGATGTATTTCCTCCTATTGGTTTCTCGCGCGAACAATGCCCGGATCGTGAGCGAAGGGCAAGATCGAAGGGAGAGAGAGAAAGGAAACGTAGTTTCACCCTTAGGAGAGAGGGTAAGTGCCCGCTGCTGGGAGCCCAGTTTCCTCTCCGACTGCCGGAGATCCGCGGGAGGGCAAAGTAGCGGGAGGGAAAGGAGGCAACAGGGTCGGATCAATTGAAGGTAATCCCTCGGGTAGAGTCTGCCGCTTCGCAGAGCATGAAATTCTTCCTGTCTCGTCGGTGCACGGGCCTGCTGCAACAGTGGTCCTCTTTCTTCCCTTACTGATCCCTCCGTGTGTCCTCCGGATCGCTGTCCTCGACGAATTTTGGGAAATGTTGCTGCCACTGACGCTGAAAGTCGACGTGTTGATACAAATTGGTGGCTGTTCAATTTCAATAGAAAGCTAAATGCCGTGAATTCAACAATATGTTCTTCACTACGTTTCCAGAGGACCATAAGCAACTATTTTACACTACTTCGTGAAGAACGAGAATTTATCCACATTTTTTGCCACTTTGTAAATAGTCTACGCAAAGAAAAAATTTCTCTGTTCAGTCTCAATAATCGCAAATTGTAAGCCGTAAACCGACAGTCCGCCGGCGTATATATTGTTCATGTATATATTGTTAATGTTGCGCCACCCGGTATATATTCATATGTTCATGTTGTTGTCATGTCAACGACAAGCGAACGGGACTCGATCAAAGGACGAGCAGTCTCGTCAGGTCCGACGCCGGAAAAAGACGTATTAATAAAGCTTGCATGTTCCCTTCCGCTTGAATCCCGGTAATCCGTTACAAAATTAAAAAATTTTGATGGAACTCGTAAACCTGGTGATCAGAAAATTACCGAATAAGACTATGAATATTCCAAAGAATCGTTGAAAGCAAAAATTGTGCACCACCCAAGGCTGAAGTAACATACCGAATAAAATCGTAGTACCTGCGCATCGAACATCGAGTAGTCGTAACAAGGTACAAAAAGGGACGAAATAGCGAGTTTGCAGTGAATGCGTTCGGAGTAAACATGGTTCTGAATGCGGGCCAAAGTCGTTTAAAGACCGCGCGGCAACGGCAGAGGCAGGCAGGCAGGAGCGGTAGCATTAAGCCGTTACAGATCCACGAACTTCTAATAAATTGGCAGCGGTTGGTTAACCGCTCGACGGTATTACTTACAATTAGCTGCAACGACGCGGGTCCCGCGCCGCTCAATTACGACCTCAAACAGCCCGGTGAAGTACGATACGCCCGCGCGCGTGTACGCGCCGGTATCGTTCAATTAGAGGCTGAACAGGCCTCGCTGGTAAACTGGAACACGCAGGGACCACCGGCACTATATAGCACACACGATCTCGTAATCGTGCCGTTGCAATTCCCTCTCTGTGGGCCTCGGCTCGCAAAATCCGCTGGATTAGCGATCGACGTATCCTCCACGCCAGGAAATTGTCTCGAGAGTGACCAACCTCGCGGAGGAACTTGCCGGTCATCCTCGGATCGATAATCGATAATGCGAATCGCGGTACAAGCCAAGACCTCTCGCCCCACTCCTCTCTCTCTCTCTCTCCTTCTCTCTTTCTCTCTCTATCTATCCGCTACGCCTCGAAATTGAATTGCGAACCACCGATGTAATTGGCTCGAATCAACCCATACCACTACTGCAATGGCCTGCCTTAGCTGCACGACGGATAAGGAACGATTAAGACGGAGAACACCCGGAAACGCGAGAGTAACCTTCGCCTGATTCGCACGATGCTGAAATTAGCGCACTCGCAGATTACTTCGCAGCGGAATGCGTTTTTTGACTGTTTGATGGATTACGAGGAGCCGAGGTGAACCCCGCTGCTTCCTTGGAAGATTAAGGTCTGCGTGGGCGAAGCACTGTTTCTGGAATTAAAGTGTGAAATGAAAATGGATGAATGGTTCCTGGGATTTGTACAACAGATTTGTTGGGCGACTATTTTTTTAGGGGGTCCCATGGAAATCACCGACACAGATTTCTCCGACACGGTTTTCGCCGACAACATTTCACCGACTCCAGATTTGACCGACAATAGCTTTGGCCGACAACGATTTTGACCGACAACGACTTGATACACAGTATGATAATATTGTAATAATACATATGTAATATGTAATAATACATATGATAATACTGTATGATAATACATACTGTGGTCGTCTTAAGATGTTGTGGATCAAATTCGATGCCGCTCAAAATCGTTGTCGATGATATTCGTTGTCGGCCAAAGCCATTGTCAGCCAAATCTGGAATCGGTGAAATATTATCGGTGAAAACCGTGTCGGAGAAATCTGTGTCGGTGATTTCTATGGGACCCTTTTGAGGACAGCTATTTCATACATCCAACACCGATCAGTTCGAATAATCGAGGTTCCACGATATCGTGAATTAAACGAGCAAATACGATCCAAAGTGTGTCGTGTTTGGTGTCGTTCCAATCAGAAAAACTTCATCAATATGTCGAAGAAGTCATTAAAAACAAAGTCTTCTCACTAGATGCAAACCGATGAGTACAGCAGAAATAAATATTTTAGAAAAATCGTGGACAATTCTTTCACACACACACACACACACACACACACACACACACACCGAGACGCGTATTTCCGAAGAGGGGTAGAAATCAGGGTTGACTGTGTGCGGGCGGGTATTCGCAATAAAGCGACGCGGACGGTAGGAGGCGGTGCAGCGCGGTGCAACATATCTGGTGCAGGCGGATCGGTTCCTTCCGGTCGGCGGCGCGCGTAACGCGTAAGTGCAATGAATCCTCGAGGTAGGTGCGGTGCGGTACGGTCCGGTGAAACAAACGCCGGCCGCGCGCCGGTTCCGATTCAATGCGGCTCGTTAACGCGGCTCTTAATCACGATCGTCGTCGCGGACAATGAGCCCAATCGGGAGAAAAAGTGGTCGGCCGTGGCGGCAAATATAAATCTCGGCTGTCAGAAACAATGCGATGCGATATACGGAACGGAAAGAGGTGCAGGGTCGCCCACGCGACCGCTCTCTCGTCGATACTCGTTCGACCGTCGTCCACTCTGTCTCCCTTTCTCTGCCCTTCGTCCCTCCCACAATCCTCTGCGCGCACTCACACCCCCGTCTTTCCGGTGCTGCGGTTTCCAACAGCGTTTTCTCTCTCCCTCTCTCTGACTCTCGTCTCTGCACTCCCCGCAGGCCGCGAAAGACCACGGAGAAAAATCGCCGACGATCAATTCCGCCTCGCCGATAAAAAGCTTCGCGAAACGCAACTCGGTTCGCTGCGATCCGACTCCGGCAGAATAATGTTGCCATCCGCCGGCTGCAATACACGGGATCCAAGAAAAATCGAACGATTTAACGCGCCCGCGATGATACATCGATCCGCGAGCATCTTACCTATGCACCGGCCTGCGCCCTTTGTTCGCGGGCACACGCGACAAACCCGACAATGGAGACAAGTTGCGCGGACCTCGCTCGATTCTTCTTCCCTCCCTGTGCGCGTATACATGCGGCGTTTTGACTTATGGAGGCGTAAACGATTCGCAGAATCGATTCGTTCTTTATTGAGATCGAGCAAACGTCCCGCTTCAGCCGTTTCTGCCCCACCGTGGAAAATAAACGTCTGCTTTTCCGTCTTTGCTTGCCTCCGCGAGGGCAATGGTTCCTTTGATGTAATCGCCGACCGCGTTTGTTTCTGCAATAAATTTCGCTGTTGTTGCCGAACTGATCTTTATGTCTGAAATATTGTAGAATTGTTCGTTCTTATCCAATCTTAATAGAGTAGGTGACCAAACTGTTAGATACATTCAGCAATAATGCTGGTAATCTTTGTGCAAAATAAAAAATTGTCCCTAATGATTTCACCACCCTTTGCATACCGCACCAGATTACCAAAATCTGTTAAAAAGGACGTCTTCGCCAAACCATCCCAAAGTCCACACTCGAAAAGAAACATCAAGATGACGTCTGGAGCATTCTCCCGCTAATCCACCCCTTCCCACCGTATTCCTACCCTGTGGTACCACCTTCTAAGTATTTTACAGCGATTCCTCGCGTCAATTAGAAGAAGTGACTCTCTCGCACTCCGCCGAAAACCCCTCGGGCTAAGAGCGCGTTGACAAAGTGACAATTACGCGGCACGCACGCACGCACGCGACGCTCGTGCCGTGAGGGTCGGGAGGGTGGGAGAGGAGTGGTTTAAGGGATGGTGGCCGTACGAGCAGGAACCGAAACAACCCCCCCCGCGTGTTCCGTAGTCACGTGCGGTCTCGTGTTACATTTTCATTCGGCTAATTGCCTTTTCATCGGATCCCCACGGTCTTCCAGCGCGTAAAACCGCTCGGCCCTCTTCCCCTCCGACCTTTCTCTCTCTGTCTTTCTGCCTCCTCGTTTTACCGGCGTCGCGACGCTCGGCGTCTCTCTTCCAACGAGCATCGAATCGTACGACCCGCGGGGATAGGTCCCCGATCGTGTCGAGGTTCAACGCAAATTGGAGGCTCCCCTTTGGCCCTTCACGCCGAGGAGGACGCCCTTTGCTCTCCGAACAAGCCAAAGAATTGATTTACAACGGGTCGCCAGTCGCGGGAAAACGCGTTTTTGTCGACGCTTCTTGCGATTGTTCGCAAGTCAGAAAGTGGGGGCTCGTTGTTCGGGCGTTTAACTCGAGGCCCCGCGCAGGATAAATAAATATGACGAGTGCCGCTCTCGATGGTAGGCGAGTTTCTTTATGGCTCCGTGACGAGCCGGTAGCATAGAGATCGCGCTTGCGAAATCGATGATTTACCGTGGGCTACGTGATTAACCGCCGATTTGTCTCGTCTGACGTGCTCCCGCTGTTGTTAACGCAATCGCGTTTGATTTGCGATCTCCAGATAAACTTGGCGTGGGTTGGGTCTGGTATGACGAGTCTGAAGACCTTTACGCGAAAGAAAAGTTGAAAGAAACACACATGGATGTGTGTTATAAAATTCTTGATCAATTCTCTGACTGAAAGGTGTACATCCTCGTCCACAAATAGTAGAACTCTTCGAAGACTTTTATAAAGGTTCTTCTAATATCGTCTGTATTAATTGCAAGGTGCCGGAACTACAGAGTTCAATTCTACGAAGAGTCAATCAAATCGCGCATCCAAAAATAAACGACCGAAACATCTCAGCATCATAAGCATTCTGCGACATCGAAAAAAAAGCGAGCAACAAGTATCTAATTGCTGGAAATAATTAGCGCCGCGCGTTTGATCAATGGCCTCAGGAAACACCTAATAACGTCTCCCGGAGCCGTAGCCAGTTAATCACGCGTTTAAATAGAGATAACGTACTAATTGAAGCGGATAAAGTCGATCGGCCGAGATTCCCCACGCGCGTTAATGATCCCTGCCGTTTTTAGCTCGTCATCCTACGCCGTTCTCGGCACGAATCATTAGCGGTTCTCAGCTGCAGAAAACAAGTCTCAGAATCGCGTCCGTCACAGGAGAGGAACGTTGGCTACCGCGCTTCGGATCCGACTTCCTCCCAGAACGCATTCCAAGAGGTAAAAACAACCTTTAGCCGCGGCTTGTTACCGCATAGCAGTTTCACGGATGTTGCTTCATTACGGGAGGTTGACTAACGCGCCGGAATATTTATTAACGTATCCCGTCGGGGCCCGAGTGGTAGCCTTTTAATTAGACATCTTTATTCGGCCCGAAAGCGCAGTTACTACGAAATCCCGGCCGGTAAATTTTGCAGGAAACCCGAACGGCCCTCGCGACGGAAAAAAGAGAGCGAGAGAAAAAGGGTAACCTGCGCGCGTTCACTGTGTTCCCTATGTAAGCGTTCGGGTCTTTTTCCCTCGCGAAAACCGCGCGCCGCTAATTGCTTTATATTTTACGTAAATTATTAACGTTTCATTAAAGAGCCCTCGGCGAAGGTCCGTCGCGATTGCTTCCCGAGGAGTTGTAATGGCGCTGCTTGCCCCTAGGGACATCGCAAATTGCTGCCGCCTCATCGTCTCCGGCGACGATGCTCGGCAAGTCGCGATAATGAAGCTGCGAAATAGATATTGAAGCGAGGCGATTTTATCGTCGCGAGAACGATGAATTCGTTAGCGAACGGGACGCGGAACGCGGACCAGTTATCCCGCGACACGAACCAGCAACGAGAGTCCAGCTTTCGTTATTTCGGTTAAATAAACTGTGAAATATTTCGAGTACACTCTCCCCGTCGGGCACCATTATGCTAATAAACGGCACGGCTAGACTGGGCATTCTTATGCAAAGCGAAACTTTTCTGCATCGATTGCGATTCGCGGCAGCCGAATAGGAATATCATTCTGCCTTCAATTATTTTAATGTGTTGGACGCTGCGAGAAGAACTGCGCGATTCTGCTCAAAACACACTTTTAGGATAATTATGAAACAGAAGAAACAAGGATGTACTTAAGCTGAACTAGGGTACTGAAAATCTAAAGTACTGTAAGCGCGTGGAATCTGCAGTCTTTTAAAACAGAGAGAGAGCAAGATTACCTTGGGGCTTTATGATGGATTAGGTGTGGAGGATTTTTTTAAGGGCAATTACAAAACGAAATGAAGGAGAAGCTACTTAGCAAGAACCCCTTGTTGAGAATTTAAAAATGCCACAACTGCAAAGAATGTATAGTCCAGTTATTTAAAGGCGAAGTATTATCTAGAACACGTTTTAAGAATTTAAAGTCTGAAGAAAATAAAAATATCTATAAAAGCGAACAGAAGGATAATGGAGTTGGTTAAGAGTAGCTACTTAAAGATCAAAAACTCGCAGTCATTAGGAACGGAAGCTATAAGATTATCCGTGCCACGATTAAAGTAAACGAAAGAAAAGAGAAGCTGCCGAAATAGAACTGCTTGCCGAAGATAAAGTAAGGGCAGATTACAGCAACGAAACAAAGAAAAGACAAAGTGGTGTGCCGGTGAAGAATGGGAAAAGCCAAGAAACCCAAGAGAGTCTAAAGCTACGCCCATGGGTCTGCAGAACCCTCAAAGAAAAAAGAAAAGCAACAACCTTCCGCGTCTAGACACCTGCCGCACTATACAACGTGCTCATTTCCAAGAATTTATGTAGGTCAGGTCTCCAATCTTCATTCATTCTTGCTAGATCAGCCGAGACCTTAGCATGGAACTGTCCAATTTATTCCGGGCGAGAGGAAATTAATTGTTTAAGTGTTCTTCGCAGATAGCAAAATGATTATCAAGTTCTATCTTTTTGGGAAATTGAACGGGACGTAAAAGTTTCATAAAAAATATGATTCCGATAAGAAATAACGCCAGTTTCTTAAAATCCAATAGCTTCGATCAATGGCAGAAGGTTCTTGATTTTCCTTTTCCTCGGCACTCTTTTCTTCGCTTTGTAAAAAATCCAGTTTGATTAAAAAGAAGGGAGCGGAGCTGACTGTTCAAGGGTCTCCTCATCTTCCGGCGACTCGTCTTCCGCCTCGAGTGGACTCGATTATCTTCTCGTTCGGCCGGTTGGGTCATCGCCAAGACAATTTCGGCTGCGGGGGAGGCTCCTTCGGGGTAATAAATGCAATCTCGAGGCTCGCTTTTACCTTCGCTTTTTAACGGAGGTGGGCGACGTGGATAGGGACTTATAACTGTGGCGCACGAAGTTGGAGGACACATTCCTTCGAATTCCAATCAGCCGGCGCGTTTCCCACCCCCCGCGGATGCCGATGCACCGGTATCTAATAATTTCACGGGGCGACGGAGCGGCGCGGTTACGGCGGACGGCGAATATCGATACGACTCTCTACCGAGTCCCCGCACGTTTTAATTTACTATTATTACGAACACCGGGGAGGATCAGTGGCCCGGATGAAATCTTATTTACGCCGCGGCGAGACGCTCGAACCTCTCTCGAATCTACCCCCGCGACCACTAGGTCGCGAACCGAACCGAGAATTATCGGAATCGAACCGTAGCTCCTGGCCAACGTTTTCTAATTAACGGGGACCAGAGTTTAAGGGCGGAAGGGTTAACGAACCGGGGCTGCAGGTGAAATTGGCAGTTGTCGAAGGATATCGAGTGTAAAAGAGCTACAGCAATGTCTCGATATGTGCGGATACTTCCAGACCAAACGCTAGAATCTTCTGCAGACGCTGTTCTTTGATCTCTTGCCGCTAGAACGTAGAAAAAGGTAGAGAACTGATGACCGATAAAGTGGAAATCTATTTTCCAGGATATTTCAACATTTTTCAAAATTGTTTTACTTCGCAGAATAAGGATCATCAAACACACTCCAGGATCAACCCTCGCAAGAGTGCTGATCCTGCAAAAGACTACACCGCAAATAAAAGCCGCAAGCATGTTTTTCGGTTCTTTGATCATCCGCGTGCAAGTATATTAGCAAGCCACCCCCACGCAGCATGAATATCTACCCTTACATTCCTCAGACTCGGTCCATTCGAGGATGTTTTTCCGCTCGGTCTCAGTAGAATCGAGCGATCGTTCCTTTTCGTAGGGCTCGATCGATTCACCCCGAGAAAGTGCCCTACGAACGGAGAAAGTATTTCGCAGCTGGAGACTCCGGAGGACACCTCGGCGAGATTCGAGAGAATCTTTCGCGGGAAAGGCGAAAGCTAGTTCAAGTTTAACGCGGTTCCGCCAGGTGTGTTTCCACCGAAACTGAATCGAACCGGAGTTCAACGGAGTTCAGACCTAACCGAGTCCCAAGGCAAACCCACTTCCCTTGTGCAGGGTTTAACTTAATCTACCGAGTTCGCCGTGTGTTCCTAGGGTTTACCGAGATAAGAAAATTTCTATTGGATCTGCGCTACGGGGCGAGGCGACTAACTTTATCAGCTTAACCCTTTTGCTGTCAAAGGTGCGGTCAGTGGACGGTGGAGGCTGTGTACCGACGGCAACTATGGCGGTTTTGTTCCCTTGAAACAAGCGTAAATCTTTCGATACTGAACTTAATTTTTTATAGATTGTGTACAGGAAATGAGCCAATCATGAGACCGATACATTCGAAAATGTTCAACGATTATCGAAATTATTAATAATACAATACACACAATCCTTTAAAAAATACAGAAATTCTTCTTTAATTTTAGCTACTACAGTAGAGCTTCCATTATTCGAACTTCATCTGAACAAGAAATGTTTCGTCCGTTTCTGACCTTATGGGTGTCTGAAGGCGATTGAGTGAATTCTTTTTCATACACGCTTAGATTATTATTTAGATTCCCACAACTTTGATTTCCACGAAGATTCCTATAAGTACCAAGGCCCGAAATTGACTTCGAACTTCTGGGAAAGTTCAATGTTTGGCAACAGACGCGATAGAAAGTCTCGGCCAAGGAAGAAAGAGCGACAGGTCGCTGGTTAATCCCGGTAGGAGTCGTTCCGAAAAAGAAATCTTAGCCGTGTGCTTATAATTCCTGCGGGTGTTTTTCGCGGCGGCGAAGACCCACGTCGTCGGGCTTGCGACGGGTTTTTGCGTGCGAATCCCGGGTAACCGGAGCCGACGCGCGTCGGTGTCCGGGGCGCGAGATGCGACGAAGTCTTAGGAACTCGCCTTAAGCCGGGCCCGTGCTCGTTCGCCTCGCTAACGAGCCACGAACGAAGAAACTGTTCCGAGTCGGTAATTGGATCGGCCGATCTGCTCCTTTATGCGGCGACTTCGTTCGGTCGATGAGCAAAGCGGTCTTCCTCAAAACCACCACCACTGGTGTGCGAGAGCCACCAACACCGAAGAGGCCGGAGGGGGGTCACGGTAACATTATTAACCCGTAATCGAGCTCCGGGCAAACAATGAGGCGGTTTAGCCGCTCACTCCCTCTCCCTTTGACTGCTGTCGTCTTCGGGAGACTCTCTTGCTCTCTCCTTGGAGAGATCTTGCCCTCGGGGCCAGGCAAACCCCACCGCGTGACCAAACTTCGCCACCCTTGATCAGAAGTTTCAACGTTATGCAAACTCCTTGTTTCCGATGTGGGAAACCGGCGTGCTTCCGAGTCCGACGATGCCTTCTTAACGCTTCGACCTGCAGGCTTAACCAGCGCTCGCCTAAGTGGCGGAAGTCACCCCACTCGGGGAGAAACTGCTTGATCGCTGGACAGGTTTAATTTCGCTCACTTTCGCGTGTTCTCGCGCCTCAGACGCCACGCTTCGAGTTCAGACCGTCGTCTGCTAGATCGGCCTTTGCTCGGCGAGTTAATCTTCGAAGAGGAAATTCTTTGAGTATTTTACGTGGGGGTGGGAATCTCGGATACTTCAAGGGGATCTTCTCCTGTAACAACAGTGAGAACAAGTGATTTTTATGATAATATATCGTGGTCGTCACACTTAAGTGACGTCTGGCTGTGACGCCATATCTTGCTGGTCCATTTGCGAAATAAATGACAACAGACTCACGGAAGAAGACCACGGTACCGCCAATATATCACCGATAAGAACCGTTTTAACGTCTCGGGACCGATCCGTCAGATCGAGAAGACAGTTAACGAGCACTCGAAGTTGAACGTTCCAGTCGATTCGATGGGGTCGAACGGTACCTATCGATCGATATATCTCGGTTCGCCGGTGAACGCCTTGCCGGAAATGTATTCCGTCGCGGAAACAAATCTTCCTCGAGGACAAAAAACCACGCCGTGATTATCGGTAACGAGCTGTTCGGTGCGGGCCGAAGCGGTGCGGAGCCGGAGACCGACATTCCGCATGCCGGCCACGTATGCGCGTTCCGAATTTATTCGAAGAGCGGAGTTACGCCATTGGACAGGGCCAGCCGAGCATTATTTACCTTGGTAATTACACTGAGGCTGGTTCCACGCCGGTGGCTCGCGAGCCACAAATTATCGGGCGCAAGCTTTCGGGTGTTTCGCCGGCGACGGCGTGCCAGCAGCCCAACCACCGGGATCGTTAAACGCTTTTTACGTGGTGGTCGCCTCATACTCCTCTTCATCTTCTGCACCCTCCCTGCACCCTCACATACCCTGATCTGTTTCCTTTCTTCGTTGAAATCCGATGGAGACGGTCAAGGTCGGTGCTCATCGCCAACGTCGTTCGCCAAACCGAGGTCCGGCTGAAGAAACTAAGTTTTTTGGCGGGATCTGGTTGTTTTATTTCGAGAAAAAGAAGAAGTATTCGAAGAATTAATAGATTGAAAGTAATAAAGTATAATTTAAAGTAGAACTTCTCTCTGCTTATTTGTATCAGAACAACGACAAATTTTGCAAATGCGAATCGATCAAACATTGTCGAAAGCATATGAACCTCGAGAAAAGAAGATCACGCGAACATCATCAAAGAAACCGCGGAAACGAATAACGGCGGGCTAGTCCTAGGATAATAAAGGTTAAGTCGTGCTTTATACAATCCTCTTGGAGGCAAGTGGTTCTAATCGCGGGAAAGAGTTTCCGTTGATTAAGTGCGAGTAAAGCGCCCGGTTCCCGGGGCCGACTACGCGAACTCACGGAGTCATAGAAACGGTTAAGACGTTGGAAACAACATTCGCCTGGTAATTGCAGAAAATTCCGCTTCCGGCGGAACAGGATGGGTACGGGGGTGTGGTGTTTAAAATGTAACGGTGCAGCGCTCATGCAACTCCGAACTAACAACTGTTGGATTACTTCAATTCGAGCGGGTGGCGCCGTGGGGTAACCAGGGGCGGCGAAAAGAGGGAGAGAGGGGAGCGCGCTTGCGAGCGCGAGCGCGAGAGAAGTCGCGGCAAGTTAAATTGGAGAAACACACGCGGCCGGTTTCTTGATGGTTAATTAAGTGGAACCTTAGGAATTCTCCGAACGCGTTCAACAGGAATATCCGTCGGCGGTCGGTGAATCGGCGATGGAGAAATTACTATGATGATCGATGTAGCCGAAACTCTCCTAGGGAAACGGCGCCGTGCGGGGACCGACCGGAATTTATGGGGAAAGTTTCGGTCCTCGCGAAATTCAAGGAATGACGCTTTCGCGGCGAGCTTCGTTGTACTAAGAATTAACGTCATCCCACGTAACACGGGGACGTTGATTAACCGCTTTAGTATTTCACCCCTCCCAGTCGTTGATTCATTGGACAAAATCGACCCCGCAAAAAAAAAAACAGGCGTAAATCAATCGCCCGCCGATATTGAATCGGGAAGATGGATACCGAAAGTTTGTATCGAGCTGCCGCGTTATTAGCACGCGGTTACATTTCATGAACGCGTCTCACCTTGTGAACCTGCCAGAATACGATCACAGATTAAAATTTCCCATCAAGTTTCAAAATAAAGTCGTGAGACGTCGTAGAAAAAATGTTTGAATAGACCGTTTCAGCAAGCGGTGCTCATCGATCATCATAGAACAGCGTATAATTGACTCGACTAAATCTTTCAACTTGTTTCTGTAGACAGGGAATGTAGATCTGGAGACAGCGATAGTCACTCGAGCAGGGCCGCTGTTCCATTCATTTGTTCACTGTCACTTCCCATCAGATACGTCATTCGTGTACACGGCGTTCGATCGGTGAAGAAAATCGATAAAGTTCTGGTATCTCGTTAGAATCTGTAACAGTACTTCGACAGCCGGATCATTCGGGCCGAGCATCGAACTAGCTCGATCATCCACTTTCAAAACATTTTGTAATCTTTTCACGCGCGGTGTCTCATTAACAAGACTTGGTAAAACCACTTAAAAATTAATTTTCGTTCTTTCAATCTTTACACTGTTTAATTCTTGTGTATAACAATTGACTTAGGTACCACCCGTGACAAAATTTGTATTAAAAAGCGTAGTTAAATTGCGAGCTTCTTCGGCAGCGTCATTTTCGAAAGAATTAAGAGACCGCCGGCGCTTTTCGCATTTTATTCGGGATTCCTCGCGTGGCAGTCGAATTGAATGATCCTGGAAGCGGGATGGATTCCCGGGTTGCATTCCGGATCAGTAATTATTCCATCGAGTAACGCGGCGGTGGTCCGGTTTCGATCGGACATTTCCAACGGCGAGTTCTCCATCGAATCGAAAGGGTAGCTGCTCTCTATTCGGTATCGGATCGAACGGGGGGAGGGTGGTTGGTCGGCGACGGTCGTTTTCCATTGACGATCGTCCGTCGCTCTTTCCGCCTTTATATAACTTCTCCCTGTCTCTTCTGTCGGAGAATAATAAGTTTCCGGCGATGTGACCCGTGAAAATCGAATACGCTTGCACCGGTTGCAGCGACAGCTCGGCCGACAAGGCAACTCCGCGTCCGGTCGACTCAGTTATGGAAATCCCTTCGGCCCGAATCCGCTCGGCTCCGCTCTGCTCCGCTCGACTCCGCTTCGCTCGTCATCGTCGATACGCGTTGCTTTCTCTCTCTCTCTCCCGCTTTCCAGTTCGAGGTTTCAGTTCGAGTTCGAGTTCGCTTCCTGCGACCCCGAACCCTGTTCAAAGTCAATAGCGAAATCTCGTTATTCCGGGCCCCCGTCCACGGTAACGAGAAAAAACCGTGTTCACCGGACCCGCGACGTAATATCGGCCCGCGATATACACACGACCCCGCAGGCCGTTCGATTGGCCGTTTCTCTTTTTCATTTCCGCGTGTAATTCGGCGCCGCTCCCTACGCACAACCCTCTGATCCACCAGTTGCGATAAATCGCTGATTTTTGGAATTGATTCTGGCAATCGAACGACTCCAGACCAGTCTTTCCGCCTCTGGTAGCCAGACTACCAGTCTGATGACTATTCTACGGATTTTCTGCATTTATGACAAAAACGAGTAAACGCAATTTGAAACAGTGGAATACTTCGATTAATTTAAGAAAGTCAATCTATTATTTTCAGCCTACTTGGTGTCATATCTACTAACTATGAATGCAGCAGTTATCTCATACATTTATTTTAAATATTGATGGTCTCTTAAAGAAACGGTTATTGTACTGTGAGGGAGAAATGATTGTTTGCAATTGCCAGGAGGGTTTGAGGACAAATGCACTCTGCGACCAAATCCCTGGAAGAGCAATTGGAGGAGAGAGGCAGTATCAATTTGTGTTTTAAGTCCTGCAGTAACTAGGAACGGTGGTGGGGGGTTTAATCTTTAATTACTCGCGGCTTCTGTCAACTGGGCTGGACCTATCGGAGCCCATCGATTGAAAAGGAGGCGTTCTTACGGCCAGGTTCCAATCGGAAACGGTTTCCTGAACTTTCTTAGTCATTCCACCGTTCAGAAACGGTAGGTGGCCGTCGTATGTCCTATTGTCGAGGAAGAGATCACGATTTCGTGACTTCGTGAGCGCGCGGCCTTCGTGAACGGTGGGCGTATCGATCGTTTCGCTCTCTCGATGCCAATAAGATCCTTAGGTAAATCCTAAGCCGATGAGACGAAGTCGGAGATCAGCGAGCAAAGACCGAAAGGCTCCGAAGGCAACCGGCTAATCCTAATTGAGTCGCCTTATATATAAGTCGAAGCCTTCTCTCCTTCGTCCTGATATTCCCTTCCTGCTATCTTCTCTTTCAATTCGTTTCCTTTCAGTTTTGTTCTTCTCGCGCAGCTTCTTCCGCCTCTCCACGTTTCCTTTTGCCCTGTGGCCACTTCCTATTATCGGGCCCTTTGCACGGCTAGCTTCCTCTATACGCTCTTCCCTCTTTCATACATTTTTATCCCCTTAATTAAATTTCTAGTCGCAGGAGTCCTTCGAAAAATTTGATTCTTCTTGTTCGGCGGTTGTTGGTAACTTTTCTTTTGCCTGTGGACTTTTCTGGGGACTCTTATTTCTTTCATCTAACCTATCACTTCTTGCATAAATTTTCATGCTCCTGATTAAATTTCTACTTTTGTTTAAAAAATTTGCTTCTCGTCTTCGGAGTTCGTCATTTTTCTCTTCACAGACGATTTTTCTTCTCCAACCGCTCAGTTTCTTCATTACCTCCTCTCATCTCGTCCTATCTCCCTTCACCCACTTTTTCATCCCCCAACCCTTATCTACCCCTCTCTATTTATTGGACTATTTTTCTCCGGCGACCTCAGCCTCACCTACGCCCGCAAAACTACCTCCCTTCCTCTTCTAGCCGGCAACTCTCTCTCTCTCTCTCTTCCACCGACAGATCCCGAAATTGATTTCTCGGCCGCGCCAGGGGGAAACGATCCGTGAACCTGTATCGTACATCAAATCCAGAAAACCGGGCAATTCCTGTAAAATAGTGTGTTTCGAGCGTCCTAAATCGAACCTCGAGGATCTCGGATCTCCGGGGCTGTGCTGGAACGGAGCGTGTGCACCACCCAGCAAGGACTTCGCGAACGTTGAAATAAATATCGGCCTTTGCACTGTGCACATCGCAAATTCTCCGAAAATAGTTGGAAAAATGTACAGTTGCCCGGTCTCCATTCGTATCATGAAGAAGTGAAGTCATGCGAGAGCATAAAAGTCTACAATAACTTTTTCCCATTTTTCAATAAAAATATTAAGAAAAAATATGAAAAGAAATTCGGTATGAGTACTCGGGTTATTAACATAAGGGTTGAACGACGTGCATGTTGGATTTTTAGGAGATTACAATTCCATAGGATTTTTCCCATTCACCCCCCACAATTGCTGGGCAAAAATTAGCGTCGATCTAACGAGAGCGTCTACCTCTCGTTTAAAGGGAGCCTGACAAAAACGTGTCCAAGGAACCGCAGAGACACGTTTGAGTGAAATGTAACTTCGCTGGGGTAGTTCGCCGCTAGTCAAGGATCAACTCTGTCAATCTGTAGCCAGCTCGAAGGGGTGTTTTTCTGAGGATCGTCAAGCGATTGCGTGTCGTCGGGGAATGGATCCCGGGGCTGATCCTCCTTAGAAGACCAGCAGCGGTGGAATTCAAGGTCCAGAAGGACGTGCTGGCGTCGCACACGTCTCATCGGTTGTGTGTGATCCTTTGATCCATTGTCTCGGCGAAGGAGCGGAGAGAGAGGCGTCGGAGAGAGAGAGCCTCCGGGGAGCGTCGCCGTCGCGCCGCGCCGGCAGAAAGGCGAATTCTAATTTGACGAATGAGAAAGTTTCAAGGAGAGAGCGATGCCTCGAAACTCCCTGGTCGTGCGCGACAAAGGGCGTCAAAGACGGCGAGCAGAGCTATTACGATATGTAAAAAAAAGGAGGAAGAAACAGAGACAGAAGGAGAAACAGAGATCGACCGGCAGAAAGAACGAGAAAGAGCCAGCGAGGAAGAGGGAGACAGGGAAAGAGAGAGAGAAAGTGAAAGAAAGAAAAGTAAGGGAAGGGAAGAAAGAAAATGTGCTGGCGTTCATCGAAGAGGAGTCTGCTAGCTGGTTCAAAGGAGGGACGAAAGAAGAGGGAGAGTCGTCTGTAGTCGAAACTGGCAAAGCACCACCGGGAAAGAAATTCAAAGGAATTCTTGAAAAAGTTGCTTCGAGTTTATGGTGATCGATGCACCGCTGCCGGGGAAAGGTTTCTTTATTTTTCTTGTATTTTTCCCTACCGAAAAGAACAGGCCAACGGACGGAAACAAAGAACGCTCATAACGCTGCTGCTGTTGCTAGAGGGGTTTGGGGGTGGTCGAAGGGGGATGAAAGAGCGTCGATCGGTGTTTCCGTCGATTAATCGCGTTTGACGCGGACAGCTTTGAAGCACGGTGGCCCCCGCCCCGGTAATCACCGAAATTTCATAATTACTCTTATCGAAAATTCCCGCGTAATTATATCGATGTTATCGCAATTAAACGGAAAGCTTTCAATTACACAGCCACTTGCTTCTATCGGATAGATCAATATTGATGCGTACGGATTTTACGGAGCACCGACGCACCTCCACACCCCTGCCCACACTTTTAACACCCCCACGCTCTCGACCCCATGACTCTGTCAATTCCCCGTGAAATTATACGGACAACCGACATCAGAAAATTAAACGGCCAGACTTCGCCAGCGATCGATCCCCGGACGTTCTGGGGTTTTTCATTTTCATAAAATTCAGACTCGAAAATATGTACGTTAAAATTCTATTTCTACTGCTAGTTCTGATCCCTATTAATTTAAGATAATTTCGCGCATCCGGCCGGCCGCAGCGGCGGCGATCGCGTAAACTTCTTCAAACTACCGCCGAGCAATCAATTTGCGGAAATTTGGCCGCTTCAACTTCATATGTGGCAAGCACTCTGAAAGTTCCATCGTCAATTTGATCGCGCAACGCGACGGCTCGGCTTCTCGTAGAGAAAAATTCATCTCGGTCAAATGGGAAGCGGATGGAAATTATATTAAAAAAAAGTCTGTTGCCCCGCCAATTAATCTAGAAAAATTAGAAGTTTACGGCCGGCCTAATGAAATTATCTTGCAGGCTGGAAATTCTACCTCGAACGATACAATTAGGTTGGCGAGCATCGTTCGCTATTATTATTTTAAAGTGTGTGGATTGCATGAAAGGTTATCTTCGGCGGAATGTAATAAAGCGAATTCCTTTTTGACAGAGTTAATATACGTTGCACACATTCATTTTATGGTAGAATTTATTTTGGACATTTTTGCAGAGGAATAGTTCTCGGAGCGTTTAAAATGGATAATACTGTAAGTGCATTAATGTATTTTTTTAAACCGTTCGTCCTGTCCTGACCGTAAAGTCCTGTCTAGAAAAACGGGAACTGTACGATCTAAGAAAAACGAATATCCCCATCGCTGCGGGGCATACTCCGCCAGGGATCGAAAAGCTTGAGCTGCCTCGGACATATACAATCGTTGGAAGCATTAATATCGGGAAAAAAGCAATGGTTTCGCACAAGGGTAACCTACTGTAACACCTACCAGATACCGTCTGCAATACTACAGGAATATATTCCACAAAATTTCCAGCAGTGCGGGCAGGGCTTTCCACGCGGAGCTGAGAAGGAAGTCTCGGGAGAAAGTTAATTCCGGGCAGTTTGCGGCCGGGGCGTTGAGGAAGACGGTCACGGCTCTGGGATAATTAGCAGGGATTTTTCTCGTAGCCGTGAAATATCGCGAAATCAGGTTCCGTAGGGCCTCGGGTAAATGGGCGGCTGCTTTCGCGCAAGAGAGAAGGAGAGAGGAAGAAAGAAAGAGAGAGTACGAAGTGCGAACTCGTTCTCGGAGCGGCGCCGTCTCAACGAGCGACTAACGACAGCCACTTTGCGACGCCCACGCCCGGTGCACGCTGCTCGAACGGTTATTAATTACGAGGCACCGAGTTTTCGTGTTCTTCTCCGCCTCCGTGTTGCTCGGTGTCGTGTTCCCTTGGTCGTTCGGCAACGACGCTTTTGAACTCTCTCGCTTCTCCTCCGTCACTCTTCTTGTCCGACACCCGTTCCTCTCCCCCCTCCTCGTCCCTCTTCTCTTTTCCCTGGCTCATTCTTTTCGTTTTTTACGTTTTGTTCATCGACGGCGTAATGGTTCGATATAGCTCTTAACGTCGCCTCTGACGTTCTTTATTCGTTCGCCAGCGCCGCTGGACGCCAACGAGCGACGATTCTTCCGCGTCGCAACGGAATTTCGCCCAGGCGATCGGATTATCTTGGCCACGCTATTAATACCACGAGAACCGCCATGCATTTCGGTAATTAGGCCCCGGCAGAGCTTCGTGTTCCTTGGGAGCGTGGTGTATGGCTCTGTCGGTGGACTCTGATAAAAAATACGTCGCGACGATCTGTTAGCCGATCGCAGAGAGATTGTTGTGTTAGCTACGAGATACTGGAGCTCCGAAGACATTTACTTTTTAGAATTACTTTGGTGAGTTGAAAATGAACTCATGTTCTCCATTTGATCTTCCCATTTTTATAAAAAATAGAGATAATCCGCTGTCTGGTAACGATTTTCTGGATGACGAGCAAAATTTTAGTTCGGAAGGATTTACATTTCAATGACCTGACAAGCTTAATTTTACACCGTGCAGAATTCTTGATCCTCGATTGACGTTTCCAATTTAAGCTTGGAAGATTTCGCAGATCTTGAAGTACGGCATGAATGAATTATTTGTCCCGTAAATCTTGAATGGTGCCCAGAAATTCTGTTGCCAAAACCGAACGTTCTATGTTGGTTCTCCAATTATGAAATCTCGGTACTCTTCGAACAAGATTAATTATTCCATTTCCTGTTTACTTGGAGTGATCGTACGTCTCAATTTTTCGGGATATGTTTCAACAATACAATTTCTGTTTCCTAGTCGTCAGTTCTTGTGTCCTAATTTTCATGTATCATACATTAAGGTCTGCTCACCCTATGTTTAAATAATGCGACCCCATTTACTCAAAAACAGAGGTTCGGAACACAGTAAACCAGAGACTAATTTTATTTGGCAATCGAATCGATGATTCAGCAATGTGACGCGTACAAGCACGCCGACGACAGGATCTTCGGCGGGTCGTAATGACAAAGAAGAAACGCCATTCCGTTTCGCGTTTCTAATTCCCAAGGAAACAAGCTCGGATTGCCGGCGTCTACGCGGACCCTCTCAGCGAAAAGAAAATTTCAATGGCATCCCCTTTGATCTGATTCCCTCGGCGAAATCCGGTGCAAACGAATTGTTCCGTCTGCGCGAGCTCTCTCGCGACAATGTTGCCCGATTTTCGAGAGCGGGGACGAAGCCGAGTCCTGACAACCAGAATACAAATCCCGGTGACGACGACGACGTGAAAAGCGACAACGGACGTCTCACCGTGACGAAAACGATGCCGGGGAAACGTCGCGTCGCGAGCAACTCCGTCGTCGTTAGAGAGGGATCCAGAAAATTGGACGATCGCTGGGACACCTAATCCGCTTCCTAGAAATCAAAATCAGGTCTCGTTTTTATCCCTTTGCCGCAGACTCTGCTGTGACAAATCGTAAATAACGGTGGATACTGCGGAGGATGCTGCGCCCTCGTAATTGGCCGATGGAAAAGATTCCGCGAGAT